>NC_079295.1:64887067-65191929 GCF_023638135.1 Falco biarmicus
ACCTGCCATTTAAATTCTGATTAAAAAGAGTAAACAACTGTTGCAGTGAATTATATTACTCCATCATGTCTGCAATGAAGACGCGTCTGTTTTCAATCAGGGCAGTTTTACTTTCCCTGCAGTGTATTCTATCACCGTTTGTCACCTAAGGGCAAAGGATACATCGCACTGCATCAAACAGCTGGGAAAAAAGATGCTTCTGTGCTCATGACTCACATTTACATGCTCTCTGGACAACAGACATTTTAGCTTGTACTGGCCGACGGTCTGACTGTGGACTATAATGCAACTTTGTCACATGAGATATCCTGCAGTACATTCCTCATAAGTAATAAATGGCTCCCTGTTTTTGTTATGCAGCATATATTATTTACAAAATTAACAACTGGCATATACATAAAGAAATAAAGGAGGGGGAGGGGAGAAAGCACAAATTTAAGATGGAAAAGTTATATTAAAATCTACCCCTTCCTTTCTGCCCACAGATTGCAAACCCTAACTTCCCATTTTTCAGTGTATTTCAAGTGTCATTTCACAGCATGGAGTGTCTACTTCTGTCCCAAGACAACCACTGTCCACACCAATGCACCTCACTAGGAAGCTTTGCTCCTTTCATAAAATTCTTAATTTCGTATCACTTGTCAGACCTCCAGTTTAAACTACCTCCTCCTGTGCGTTTGCATTCTTTTTGTGTTTATTCACAGCATTCCCACTTTGCCCACTCACAGATCTGTCTTGGTCTTAAAAGATTTACGCTGCCTGAAACAGTTGTTAATGACCCTGCCAGTAATCACCTCCAGAACTACTGGGACCAGTGTCAGATTGCCACTTCCACTGCTGTAATAACCAGGTCAGAACCAGCATGAAGAGTTCCTGTCAGAAAAGCCAAACACATAAACTTCACCAAGAACACAAAAGGTGCCAGCTCAACGGTCCCTGTAGCCCAGCCTCTGCTAGTCGGTTCTGACAAGGTTCTCAGTGCAGAAAATCCTGTGTTGAGAACTTCCTCATAGCAGATATACACAGTAGAGCTACCTGTTTCAACACACCCAGTAGCTCATACTGACCTTACTGACACAGGACCCCAAAGGATGGCAGATGATGTGACTTCCATATGCATCAAACGTCCTCTCCCTACTTCCTACTGCTCTCCACACCTTGCAGAGTACCCATCTCAGCTGCTTGGGTCCCTCTAGTCCTGTAGTCTGATAGCATCTGTAAACCTGTGAGTTGTTGAAACATTTCTGTACCTTCTGTATTTCTCATGCCCCTCCCCTTCTCCATATTAACATCCAGTCTGAAGGAAAAGTTGGTGCGGCGAGGAGAACTGCAAAGAGGTTATTGAAACCAGAATTTCTTGAGAAGTATCTAACCAGGACAAGTGCAGCCAAACCCTACCTGCTGCTGAAATTAAGATATAGCTGAATTGGTAGCATTGGCACGCCCTCGCCCCTACAGCTGCAGCATTCTTTGCTGTGGTACTCCCTCCCTTATGGGCACTGTTTGCTGAGATCCAAGAGATACCAGTCCTGCTAGTGTTGCTCTTAACCAACCTTTTCATTTCCCAATTCCCTAGCAGCTTTCCTCTCGTCATCAGTTTTCCCGCTCACATTCCAGGAATGGCTCTGCCATTTCTCCCCAGTACCATACTACCTCTAAGCACCTATACCAGGAATTCCAAGTATTAGCAGTACTATGCAGAGGAACTAGACAGGCTAAAGCCTCTATCCACACTGACTATTGATAATTTCTATATATCAAAGTCCCTAAAACTAAAGACAGATAATTTGGCACAGATGAGAAAAAGCTCATAGAATTAATGTCTTTGTTAGCAGAGATGATGCTGCACCTGTGTGATACCTCATCTTTAAAATGAGACTTTTTTTATACATCCATTTCACACTTCTGCAGAATAAGCACATTAACTATTTAAACATACATCAATTGCATCTTTGTTCTCCTTAATAACAAGAGCAAGCAAGAGGGCTGATTGTTATCAGCTGTGCAATTACATGATTATTTTGGAACTGAACTACAGTTTTATTTGGTAATGGCTTTGACTTTGATACACATAAGTTAAAACACTTCTACTTCTCAAGCTGCACTACATGCCTGATAAGGCTGTGCCTTTAAAAAAAAAAAAAAAAAAGGAAAGAAGGAAAAGGGGCCAAGTTTGATTCCCAGTGAACTTATTTTGCTCTTAGATATTCCCATATCACTCTGCCTTTGATTTGGGGAGGGGGGGGGAAACCAGCATTATAAAGGGATAAATATTTGGCTCCCTACCTGTGGACTTAAGTCTTGCAATTTAGAAAAAACACAAAGGAAAACTCAAATGCAGCTTTGTGACAAGTATCTGGCAGTTTTGTAACTGATTATTTGGCTACAGTTAAATCACAATAAAAGGCTGCCCACTAACACCAAAGGTTAAATACATCTGCTTTACGGGCCAGAGGCGTATTTGCAATTAAGAACCTTTTACAAATGCAATGAGTGAAAGACGCTACATACACACATCAATTTATTGCTCCAACTAGCTGATTCTTGCAGGAATCTATATATTAATAAAGTACAATCTAGATGCTGTAGGTACACATTTGTGCCATCTCACACGAGGATGATGCAGTTCATTGCTTCTGAACTCTGCTCAAAACAGTTACAAAAGTATGCCAAGTACCTACCAAGTTCATACTTTTCTAGCAAAGAATTTTCTTTAAAAACATGCTGTTGTCACACTAAGACATTCTGAGGTATAATTTTTCAAGAGGCAGAAACTGTTCAAAGATCTTCCATCAGCGTTAGTGGCAGTCTTTGAAAGGCTATCACCTGGTAACCTACATCCTGGACCTGAAGAATGAGAAACATCTTGATTGCTACATGGACAGAATATTTATATACATATATATGTATGCATACGTACTTAAGTTAAAGAAGTTACCTTCAAATTTCACTTGAAATAGTACAATTCAAGTATCCAAAAATCAATTATAGGATAGCCAGTTTAAGAAGATTCATACTACTGTTTTTTTAATTTTGTTTTGTGGGTTTTTTTAAACCAAAGGTCACTTAAAGAGGTCTAACACAGTATACACATGCTCTCCAGGCAGAAATATAACTCTCATTTCTGGAAGGGAGAACATTATTAAAGAGAAATATAAAGGATATTGGAAAGAAAAGCTTGTCCCCATGGGCTTAGAAGTTTGTCAAAAGTCCTCTTTTTAATAAATAGTAATTCCACCCTGAGGAGCTCAATAACTGTACCATGGAGCTGACACAAATTTCTGGGTAACCTTTTCCCCTTCTGACAGGCTATCTCCCGCCTTTTGAAACTTTCCACAGTTTGTGAGAATTTATTCATCAGTCACAATGTAAATCAAGTATAAATGGTTTCCCTCACATCTTAGGGTCACATGGTTTCCAGGCTCGAACCTTAATGATGTCCTGGCAGACTGTACAGCAAGCAAAAGTAGGAGTTGCATTAACTGTGCTCAATAGAGAATGCAACCAACAGTAGAAAAGAAGTTATTACATCAAATTTCTCAGTATACAATTTTACAAGAACCTGTAACCATAGCTGATTTTTAAACAAGTTAAAAAGCACAGTCTGATAGCATCATAATAAAAAAGCTGAATTCAGATAATGCAGAAGTCTGGATTTTCTCCAATGCTGTCAACAGATTAAACTCCCTGTATTAGCAAGACATTTGGCTTGGTAAAGGCCACTTAGATTGGATCTCAATGAGCATCAGCTGTGATTTGAAGATTTTAACTTTGGAAAAATAGAAGTCCTTTTAAAGTAACTACCTACACACCCATTTGCATGATGGACACCATTCCACACACACATGCTGATTTCATTGGGTTTGTGACAACATTTCTGTGAGGGACTAGAGACAGTTTCACCCAGGTAGCCCTGCAATGACATGGTAAACAAACTGCTCTTCCAACATCACCCAATTAGTACAGCTAAGTTAATCTGTATCTCCCTAAGATATTATCAGCTTTCATGCACAGAGGATTTAATTAGTCCCGTGCTCTAAAAGCCAGCCCTGGGTGTCACTTAAAAGACGCATCTATTACACAATGGAATGACAGGAAGAATTATGAGTTCTCATTATGAAGCACATATTAAGCAATTGAATTATTGAACTCGTAGCCATCATTAAGTACCCTCTCATCCTTTTTCTTCCTGCTTCCAAGAACGAGTCCAAAGCGACACCTTCTGCTGAATAGCTGGAACCGCAAGTAACAAATCCATCTGGTTGGGTACCAAAAACCAAGTATGTTTTCTCTCTAAACAGCTCAGTATGTCACAGCGGTCAGAACTGCTGCTCTTCTACAAAAGCGATCATATGAACAGCCAGAGCATAGCTGCCCAAGTGACACACACCAGGAACTTGACAAAGGATATTTTGCCTAGATTTCAGCAAGCATCCAAACAAGCAGCACTTGTGCGTTTTGTGGTTTCGTAACTCTTAATGAAATCTCATAGCACACCTCAAGCTCGTTGTTACTGCCTCCAGCCAAGAAAACGGCATGTAACACACAGTGGGCCCAAAGCTGAAGATAAACAGACGCTGAAAAAATTACTTCACAGACCTCACACATAAAAAATAAATCACTAATTGGATTCTTGTAAAAACTGAACATCCTTAAATCAAAACAATGTAATTATCAAACCACTATAAAATACAAAATTTAGAAGTACAAACCAGCCCACTAACAGCTGATCCCCAGATATGGAGAACACAAAAAAGACTGTAAGGACAAAAAAAATTTATCTTCAGAAAAAACACTGAATCTCTTTCCATCTGTGTTTTGGGGTGGGGCAAGGAGAGAGGGAGTGAGAAATGACTCAGGCATTTTGTGTGTTAACCAAGACCCATCTTTGTAACAACAGGAATAACAAAGAAGTTTTTATTACATCTTGGATATATGGGCTGGCAGAGTAATAGCAGTATTTTCTGTCAAAGCTACAACGGCACTTACAACATATTTGGCTAAGATTAAGAAAGGAAAAAAACCATGCAATACTAAAATCACACTTCAAACAATGGACTAATTTGCTTTGTCTGTTTGAAAGACCCAGAAAAACTATAAATAACCCATCATTAAACAATAAACTGGGCTATTCCTATTTTTGTCAATCTTTGCAGAACAACCTTGATTTCAGCAGGCTGCTCCTCCATATCAGCAGAGACACAACCTAGAAACTGTCATAGTAATCATCAACAAACAGAAAGCCAGTGGTAACCTTAGAATCTAAATGGAATTCACTGTAAGACACAGTGACATTCAGTGGCTCACAAAAAAAGTAGCTTTCCTTATGATAATAATGAATCAAGTATGGTGACATCATGCTAATCAATTACACTTCTTTCATTACCAGTGAACTTGTGGACAGTTCAAACACTGGGTCCTCTGCTTCAAATCACTTCTGTAATAAAAAAAGCGAAGGACACTTTCACGATACAGACTATATACTGCCCTTAACATCAGAAAAAGAGGAAAAAAAAAAGTGTAACCTACAAATGACAGACAAAATGAATTTTCACAGTATGGTTTCTTAATTTATTTAAAAGACAGAGTTAAAGCTGACATTCTGATACTGGAATGACACAACGGTGCATTATTACTTTTCTGGAAAAAAGTTTAAAAAAGTTGTGGGGCACAATGATCCCCAAAAAAAGTGCTTAAACTTCTGTAGGTAGAACCAAACACCATAAAAAAAATATGCAGTTTTATTACAACCTAGTGTAATTCCAGTGAAGTTCCCAGAGCATCACAGGGAAAAAAACGCAACAGAAAAATAATCAGAGGCTAAAATAAAAATAATACTGGCTTAAAAGTACAGGCTTGAGACCAGTATTAGGACTGATTGTTCTTCATGGTTTTTAGCACAGGAAGTAGCAGTGTATGAATAAAAATTTTCTAATTATGCTAAGTTAGGAGGTGTTATCAATACAAAGGCAAATTGAAATACCCCATTAAGAAACAATCAGATGACCTTGACCACACAGCAATGTAACAAGTGTTTCTGCTATCAGCTAGGAACTAATCAACTAAGAAACAAGACAGACTGGAGTTTCTTGATCTCAGAAGGATTATGAAGCTCCAGTGTTACTGGACTTGTGATCCCAGCATCACCAGTCCAAGACTCAAACGAGCTGAATTATGTAAAGGAGAGGAAAAATTAGAAATAAATGAAACACTGAGTCAGCAGTGAATGAGTTTTTCAGCTGCTGCCAAGTGGGGGAAGGCCCTCCAAAATGTCTCCTTACAATACTAACACTTTCTCAGGCTCCTCTGAAGGGTCTTTCTTCTAGCTTTTTCCAGTCCTTGTTTCGCTTCACTCTGTAGCCTCAGCTTCTGCACCTCAGTGCAGACACCTGGTAAAGAAAGCTATCTACTTTAGCGGAAAGGCCCAAAGCCCCAAACCATTCAGACAGCATACAAACAGCAGGTGCAGGCTACTTAAGAATAAAATAAAAAAAAAAAAAAAGCGCAAAACTCAGAAAAAAGGGGAGGGTGGCACAAAGATAAACAGTCTCACACCTCCAAAAAGTAATCGCACACCTCCAAAAAGTAATCGCACACCTCCAAAAAGTAATCGCACACCTCCAAAAAGTAATCGCACACCTCCAAAAAGTAATCGCACACCTCCAAAAAGTAATCGCACACCTCCAAAAAGTAATCGCACACCTCCAAAAAGTAATCGCACACCTCCAAAAAGTAAAGGAGCATTTAGGACCCGTGTATTTGGCCTTTCTCAGGGCACTTTGTGTTGCTCTAATTCCCCCTCCCCGCTCCTCAAAGAGACGCCGCCCCGGACCCTGCTCCCGGCCCGGTCGCCTGCAGGCCGGGCCCCGGGGCCCGCTCCCCGTTACCCAGGCCCTACCAGGCCGGGCGACAAGAGGCGGCGGCCGTAGGGCAGAACAGCCCTGGCACCGCCGCGAGCGCGCGATCCAGCCCGAGTACGGCAGGGCAGGGCCAGGCCGAATAGAGCGGGGCCGTGCCGGGGCCCCGCCGCGCTGCCGGTGCCGCGGTCGCTGCGGAGCGCTACGCAGCGAGAACGCGCCTCCGCGGCCGCTGGCCAATCAGGCGCCAAGGCTCCTCTGACTGGGAGCGAGGCGCCCCGCCTCGCCCAAGCGGAAGCTGCGTCCGCAGAGCGGAAGGGCGCCGCAGGACGCGGGGCTGCCATTGGCCGGGAGGCGCGGCGGCGGGATGGCGGCGGCGGCAGGGCTGGGCGGCGGCAGCGACTTCTCGGACCTGCGGGAGATCAAGAAGCAGCTGCTGAGCGTGGCGGAGCGCAGCCGCGAGCGCGGCCTGCAGCACAGCGGCAAGTGGTGAGCGCGGTGGGCGGAGGGGCCCGGGGCGGGGCAGCGGGCCGGGTGCTGACGGGTCTCTCCCCGCAGGGCCTCCGAGCTGGCCTTCGCCTTGGACCCGCTGCCGCTGAGCGAGCTGCCGCCGCCCCCCGCGCTCACGGAGGTACGGCCTGGGGGCCCGGGGCGGGGGGCTGCGCCCGGAGAGTGCTTGTGAGCTCGAAGAGAAAGCGCTGGAGCTCTTGCTGGCAGGGCTGGCTTGTGTTCCTGCCTGCAGCTATCGGGGAAGATGTGATGGCGGTCCTTTTAAACCGTGCGGGAGGCGGTTCTGGGCCCTGCTTGTCTGACAGGGCCGTGGAGTTCCGCCCCGTTACATATTTAATAGGGTGGACAGAGCTGGATATGCTTTCGCAGATGAAAGCATTCCATTTTATGTGTTGCTGTGCCCTAAGTGAGATGCTCTGTAAACAAAATTTGAAATTGTGCTACTTAATTTTTTTTAATTCATCTTCACTAAGGCCAGTATTTGTTATAATACAAGTTATGTTGCACCATTAAACTTGTGCTCCTTCAGACACAACAGAAACAAGCAGTGTCTCCATCCCCACCTCTGTAGGTGTTTAGGTATATGCCTGGTTTTTTAAATTACAGCAGTGTAACATGTCATAAGTGCATTTTGAGACATATTTACCAAAGAAATGTTCACATTTATGTTAGCGGTTTAATATGGTTTCACAGGGAATTCCTGAATATGTTTCTTATTTATGGTCATTTTTACTCACTGAACAGCTAATTCATGCCTTTTGGCAGCTTGCCACAATATGTTTTCTGGAACCTCACTATTTAAATGTTTCTAACTAGTCTGTACTTATTATTTGAAAACTAAGAATCTGATCACGTCAGAGGAGGGAGAGGCTTTTCTAATTGCACTCAAACCGTCTTTGGGGATGAATAAACTACATCTGTAGCTTTTAGAGCAATGTCATTGGTGCATTTGTAACTAGGTGATTTTCCTAAAACATATCAGAGCTTTTGAAGTCTTAAAACTCTTCTGTGTCCCTGCAGGAGGATGCTCGTGATCTGGATGCCTATACATTAGCCAAGTCTTACTTTGATCTAAAGGAGTATGACAGGGCTGCCTATTTTCTGCGGGGCTGCAAGAGTCAGAAAGCTTACTTCTTGTATATGTACTCTAGATACCTGGTAAGACAGAAGGAAAAGTTGCCTTTTAGCACTGAGTTTCTCTGCTTCCCACCCCTCCCTGGCATACCTTATTTTTTACCTGTTCTGTTCCAAATGATCACCTCAAAGTCCAAATTAGATATCTGGGGGGGAAGGGGTGTTCCTTTTAAACTGTGATGTTTGTGAAAACTCAGTTTACATGCTGCTGCTAGCATTGCAGCAAACATAAGGAATATGTTACTGTAATGTAACCGTGGTTTTCCCCTTTTTCACAGTCAGGGGAAAAGAAGAAGGATGATGAGACAGTGGATAGTTTGGGTAAGTCTCTTATTATTGATATATGTTAATATATTATTAACACAAAGCTTCAGTAACGCCTCTTCATGTTAATAATCATGGTTTTATGGCTTTCCCCTCATCTTTCATTCTCTCTCAACTCATTGGCTTAATACAGGTTACAGATTTCCATGTGTTAGTTCCTCTGTTAAAGCAGTTGATCAGGCAAAGTGATTTAAAAAGAGGAAAATAATCACAGGCTGGGAAGCCTTCAGGTCATGTCAGAGATGACTCTGAATATACCCTAGGCTTCACAATTGCTGTGGTAAGACTCTTGGTTGAAAGCTAGCTGTTTGACTTCTCTTCATGCAGGACCTCTGGAAAAAGGACAGGTGAAAAATGAAGCTTTACGTGAATTGAGAGTTGAGCTTAGCAAGAAACACAAGGCACGGGAACTGGATGGATTTGGCCTTTATCTGTAGGTGTCTGCACGTATTTCTAATATATTTGTGTGCATTTGCGTGGATATGCAGAGTTTCATGATTAACTTGATAACTTTCCCTACAGATATGGGGTTGTGCTGCGGAAGCTGGACCTGGTGAAAGAAGCAATAGATGTGTTCGTGGAAGCTGCTCATGTCTTACCTTTGCACTGGGGAGCCTGGCTGGAACTTTGCAACTTGATTACAGATAAAGAGATGGTAAAACTTGGGAGATTGCAGAGTTTAACCTGATTCAGTAACAAAAGATTGAGGTGCCACAAGACTGATGTCGCCTACTGCCTTATTCTGTGAGACTTTATCAGGCAAGCCAATCCAGGATTGTAAATTATGTGGTTAAAGCCTCTTCTTCCATTGCTTGCCATGCTGTAGCTTTAGCATCTTTATACAGGCAGGACCAATTTCTTATCATTCACTCACAAAGTGGTTTAAGAAATGGCTAATTCGTATATTCTGAAGTAGTTGTTAGCAGGGTTATTGCCTTGTCATGTGAAGGAGTTACACAGTCATTGAGGACTTTTGGTGGCCTGAAAGGATATGTAGAATCACTGCTTTTAAAACAGTAATGTAGGTGTTCCCTTTGTCAAATATGAAGCCACACATAATTCTTTGACACAGTTCATCTCCTGAACTTAGATACAAAACCAAAAGAGATTATTTTTCTTTATGCAAGGGATTTTATGAGACCACTCCTGAAATTCTTCAGTCGGGTCTGACTGGTGGAATATTTAAAAAACTAGAGGTGGCACAGAAGAGAGACTTACTGATTTGTGGAAAAAAAATCGCATTTTTGATGAGATTATTTGGAGTCTGTTCACTTTGAACATCAGTATTTTACCACTGTTTTTGATGAGCTAACATAAGAAGAAAATACAGTCTTTTGAAGGACTTCAGAGTTTAATGGAGAATTAAGGCCAGTGGCTGAAACGGAAGCCAGGTGCTGTCAGATTTGAAGACAGTTGCTTTGATGATTGACCAAGTGAAATGGTTTCAATTCTGCAGTTTCAGCCATTGTGGGAATAGATTGGGAGCAAGTAAACAGAATTATGAGGTCCATGTTGTACTGCTTTTTAGGCTGGATGTCTTAATGCTCCTTTTCCTGTTTCAATATTCTCAATTTGTAGGCATTATTTAGTTTCTCCTGTGGAAGAACCTGATGTTAATTCTTGGTCCTCATACTGATCTTTTGTAGCTGGTGTTGTGGTTTAAGAAAGCGATTGCAGAAAATCCTTCTACCTCAAGACCGTGGGAGGGAAGCTAATGGATTATTTGCCAGAGGTGGCTCTTAGAATACTGATTGTCATCTCTTCCTCCTCTTCTTTGGTTCTTGCTAGTTGAAGTTCCTGTCCTTGCCGGATACATGGATGAAAGAGTTCTTTCTTGCACACATTTATACAGAGCTGCAGCTGATAGAGGAGGCTCTGCAGAAGTATCAGAGTCTCATTGACGCAGGATTTTCCAAAAGCACTTACATCATCTCTCAGATTGCAGTTGCCTACCACAATATCAGAGGTCAGTGACACTTCCTAACTAGTAGGAATGAGCAGTGCAAACTCTTAATGCAAACTTGGCATTTATAGTTCTTGTTCTCCTGTCTGCTGTTCTTTCTTCAGATATTGACAAAGCTTTATCCATCTTTAATGAGCTAAGGAAACAAGATCCTTACAGGATAGAAAACATGGACACTTTCTCCAACTTGCTGTATGTAAGGGTAAGCACTCTTTTCTGTTGCCTGTCCATAATGACGGTATTTATCAGAGGTAATGTTAAACACTAGCAAAGCAGCTGGTGCTGTCTAGCCTCTCTGGATATAGGCGTTCAGCTTCTGCATTCTGCTTCACAGCTCCATGAAACAGATGCAACGTATGCATTGCTGACTGCCAGGGTTTTCTTTGAAACAGTAACATGCTCCTTTTCTCATCACTTTTATTTCTTTGTTTCACTAGAGCATGAAGCCTGAGTTGAGCTACCTGGCTCACAATCTCTGTGAAATAGACAAGTATCGTGTTGAGACCTGCTGTGTAATTGGTGAGAGCCAGCTCTTCTACATACTCTTACTATGCTGTCTGCAGGCTGTGGGAGGAAATCTTGGGAATGCTTGTGACAGTGATCAGCTAGCAAGGCTATCAAAACTGCTTGGTGAATGTGAATGCAGGTGGCCTGAAAGGCAGACCATATGAGAGTACTCATTTCTCTCTGAAAGAGCTGCTGTGATACTATCACTGCAAAAAGGAGTTGAAGAAATGATTATGAAGAGCCATGTAGCTGATAATCCCTTTATACCAACAATGGTATATTGCTGGTGTATAGAACACCAATGGAAATAATTGTGTGTCATAACCAGGAAATTAATTTATTAGATCATGATACAAGTTTTAGGGCCAAAGGGGTGGGGTCTTAATTGATTGGTACAACTGAAAAAGGATTGACCAGAACACTGAGAACAGACTGCTATTAGGTCTCTTGAGGTTTGAATTGGAGCTGCCTTTAATAGGACTTTTCTTATAATTTAAGTTAGGAGGTAGTAGATAATACTTCCTCTACCTCTTTTCTGTTTCTCTGCTGGTTTGTTGTTGTTTGTGGTTTTTTTTTAATTTATTTAAATATTGCGACTTTTGCTTTAGGGAATTATTATAGCTTGCGTTCCCAGCATGAAAAAGCAGCACTCTATTTCCAGAGGGCCTTGAAACTGAATCCTCGTTATTTGGGAGCCTGGACACTCATGGGACATGAGTATATGGAAATGAAGAACACATCTGCAGCTATCCAGGCTTACAGGTATCACTCGTGTACTGCACAAAATGGTGTTTGAGTCTGCATGCATAAGGATTGAAGGAGTATCCTCTATTTTTTGTTACTCTTTTGTTGAACTCTGTCTTGGTTTTGATCCTGACGGCTTTCTGTCTATTTAATCTTCTTTCCTTTGACAGACATGCAATAGAGGTGAACAAAAGGGACTACAGAGCGTGGTATGGCTTGGGGCAAACCTATGAAATCCTCAAAATGCCATTTTACTGTCTCTATTACTATCGACGGGCCCACCAGCTCAGGTAGAGTTGAGAGCTGTGTTTATTGGTGTTCAGTCTGATGTGGTTGCTACTAGCTAAGGAATTTACATGCAGGAACTAAGTTGGGGAAGGGAGAGCATCAGTGCTATGTGACTTGTACAGTGTCTCTCTTCCAGATCCTTTTAGTTGTATTAGTTAACAAGAGCTTTGTCAGTTAAATGCTGAGGAACACTGATCAGGACTATAAGTGATCTTTTATGTAAGAGAGAATGATAGACGCTGCCAGGTGTAGATTTTTTTTTTTTTATCTTCCCCCTCTGCCCCCCACCTTCCTCCCTATTTTTTTTACCCCACCCTAAGATCAGCTGGCTGTCCATTAAACTACATTTAGGAATTGTTCTTTTACAGACCAAATGATTCTCGTATGCTGGTTGCTCTAGGAGAATGCTATGAGAAACTCAATCAGTTGGTGGAAGCTAAAAAGGTAGGTGAGACCTGATGTGCAGAATGGGACATTGGGATGTCTCCCTGGGCACTGGGTGGAGTTGCAGCAAAATTGTGTAGCTAGCACTACTGGAAGTGCATATGGCATGTTGTTAGGAGCTAACTGAAACCATTTCTGTGATTATTACAATTGTGAAAGTTCTGCTGCCATGTAATTAGAGCAGCTGACAAAGAGTAGTCTGCAGATGATACGTGCCCCTTTGCTAGAAAGCCTTGTAGTTTTCTGTTTCTGACTTGCTTGCATGAGTCATGAGCTGGCGTTGTTTCTGTGGTGTACTTGACTGACTTTTCTTCCTTGACAGTGCTATTGGAGAGCTTATGCAGTGGGAGATGTGGAGAAAATGGCACTGGTGAAACTAGCAAAGTGAGTATGTATTACCACTGAACAGTAAATGTTGTGTTGAATGCAACTAGCACTGTAATACCTAATGATAAAATACTAAATGTAGAACAAGTGGAATTGCTGTTAGGTAGTATTACTTTTGGAGCTGTGTAATAACTGGTATCTTTAGGTCTGTAGTGACTGCAAATTCTCGTGTCCAGTTTTAGCTTTAGGTTTCCCTCAGGACAACTAGAGGGGAATCATACCATAATGTGAGTTGCACGGGACCTCTGAATCCAGAGGTGATTTGAGCAGGCAGTGCTAGCAATTATGTTTATTGTATTGAAACTCAGAGAAATCCATGATGAAGGATGTTGTACAAAATTGTAGATTGATTTATTACTTTTTTAAATTTTTTTTTCTGCTTCCCCCCTCCCAGTATATAGATTATGACACTGGGAAAGGGTCTAATGTGAAGTAACTGTGAACACTGTCACATCAGCACTAATTTTGGCGGGGATAAAGTAATTTAAAGTGGAATAAGTGAAGTGGAAGGAAAAGGGCAAGTCAAAGGTGAAGCTGCTGTACAAAGACTTTTGGGATGTAGCGGAAGAGCAAGGAGCACTGGAGGAAATAGCCAGTAAATAGGATGGCAAAGGTCTGTTAAAAGCTTTAAAATGTAACAGAATAAGCAAAGGTCCCTGCTTTGGTTGTCATGGCTTCTAGCAGTTAGTATCTGACTGGCTCCCTTCCTGGTCTTTCCATGAGGGGCAGTACATGGTGCATGTCTTGCAAATTCTGAAGGAAAAGACCTGGCTTTAGTCTGGGTGAGGCCGAGTAGGTACTTTCTCGTAGACCCAGAAGGTCTTCAACAGTGTAGTCTTGTTCCAGTGGCATTTTTCTGCTTTTCTAGGCTGCACGAACAGCTGAATGAATCTGAACAGGCAGCTCAGTGCTATATCAAATACATCCAGGATATCTATTCCTGTGGGGTAAGATGAATCTCGGGAATAAAAGGAGAAGTAAGCATGGTGTAGAATGATCTTGGAAGGTGCTCACAGATGATCATGGTTTTTACCGCTCTCTCTGTAGGAGATAGTGGAGCACCTAGAAGTCAGCACTGCCTTCCGTTACTTGGCCCAGTACTACTTCAAGTGCAAGCTCTGGGATGAAGCCTCAGCATGTGCTCAGAAGTGCTGTACGTTCAATGATGTGAGTAGTTGCACAGTCTGGTGTTTCTTTCTTAGGGGATCTATGACCTTGATCTTAGCTCCCTTTGGAACAGAAGGAATCCTTTATTGGAGGAATGAAGGCTGTCTGCTATGCAGGCCACATCCTGAGTGGTGGTGCTGTATATCTGATCACTAATGCTGCTGCTGATTGACTGAAAGCATGGAATATGGTGTAGATAGTAAAACTGAACCGTGTCTCATTGGTGTTCACTAAATGAAAGAATCTGGGGCTCCACATAGCAGCCTTAGGAAGGCTGAAAATCTTGGAGGTGTGGATGTGGTTAAATGGTCACAGACTCGCACACTGTGTGTGTAGTGATGGTACTCACATAACTGCATTTTTTCTCATCTTCTGTGTGTAGACAGTGCAGGGGATGTAACAGTACTTGGCGTTTGTATGTGACACTGTATTCTGAGATGTCAAGTGGGTGCTTATTTGAAGCTTCTCCTATGTACTTTTTTCTGGAATATTTAGACTCAGTGGTTGATGGTACCACTTTCTGAAATACCCAGGTAAGGTGCAAATCAGGTGAATAAAAGGAGGGAAGATAAAATACAGAAAAAAGTGACATACCTTAACATTTGTAAATAGCAGAAGAAAAAAGAAATGAGGATGTTCTTTATAGCTTGCAGCCTTACAAAATTATGAACCACCATAACTTATGCTGCTGACATACTGAATTTGACCCAGGAGCCACCCACCCATTCATGTATTGTTTTTTCCAAATTGTTTTCAGACTAGGGAAGAAGGAAAGGCCCTGCTGCGGCAGATCTTACAGCTTCGCAATCAAGGAGAAACATCATCCACAGATATTGCTGCTCCCTTTTTCCTCCCTGCATCATTGTCAGCCAACAACACTCCTACACGTCGTGTCTCCCCACTCAATCTGTCCTCTGTAACACCATGAATAATGCCAATACTTCTAGCCTGCGCATTGAATGTGACATTGAGGATGGGGCTTGCAACCACTTACTTCTTTCCAGTGAAATTTCTACATGCGTTGTTGCCTTCATGTGAAGGGTAGGCGTTACCAGAGCCCACAGCTGAAGATGGATGTGCCCCAGCAGACAAAGGTGCAGCCTATGCGAAAGTGCCTATGCTGAGATGTGAGAACCTGTTGTACTTCTCACCAAGTCATTCCAGTCAGAGGGCAGATGTGTTCCAATACACAGGACTACTCCTAATTGAGGGATTGGGAAGAGCTTGTCTGCTTGAGTTAAAGCATATGAAATTTAATTCTGCCCCATTACCTCTGGTCTCTACTGAACTTCTTTGGATGACGTCTTAGTGGTATCATTGCTGTCTATATCGAAAACTGTTACCTGCCTGGCTACTTAAGGACTTTTGCTTGTCTTGAACTACACAGAAGATGTTCCACTAAAGCAGCGGATACCAACAGTCACATATAGGTGCCATGTCTCTGTTGAAGGACTGAGAAGTGTCACAGGAACTCCAGGTAGCTGCAGGTGACAGCTGTTTGACATTCTGTCTGTGGATCTGACAGATACTTTGGCTTTCAGTAGAAAGGCAGCCAGTGGGATAGCACAATTAAAAAACTTAATGGTTAAATTACTGTCCTTGGGCTTCTTTATGGTGCAGTTTTCATGCATACTGTACCAAAGGAAATTGGATGAACCATAATGGATCGTTCTGTTAAGGATTGCCGCGTCTCATGGACAGTATAGTGCTGGGGATTCTTCCCCTGCAGAGCTGCTGCTTGTCGCTGTTCACACTGCCAGCCAATAGTAAGGCTCGGTGTGAATTTCAAAGATGCATGTGTATGCCCACCTACTACAGCCATGACCACAGATGGCCATACTAACATAAACAAGAGGCCAGTGCCTTGGATGCACTTACTTAAAACAGAAACTGTAGAAGTGGCCTGATCCTGTTCCTACTTGCTTATATTTGCCAGTGGAACATATGTATATGCTTTCAGTGACTTAAGTACATGTTCACATTCTCTGGTCTCTGCAGTTTCTGCGCATGACCTTAAAGTCTTTTGTATCCATGTCTAGACCTTGGGTATCTTGTTGAGGCTTGACCCTGGACTACAGATTTTGGGTTTCTGTTTGCTGGCTAGTCCCAGTTGGGGTTGCTATTGGAACATAAACAAACATGTACATGAACAGGGTAAGGAGCACAGCGATACAGAAAATGGGCAACAATACTGTTTGATTAATAAAAGTGTATTTTAGCTTAGATAATGGCACTGAATGCCAAGTTCAGAAACTTGTGTTTGATGAAAGTATGCTCATTGACACGCCTGCTCTGAAACTGACAATCCCTGTGGGTAATGACATCCGTTGCACAAGGTGGGAGGGATTTGTAAATAATAAGGAGAAAACTACATGTAAGTAGAGGTTACCTATCTTACAACTGAAGATGTAATGGGACCGCCTCCTGTTTTTTTTTAATATGGCATATTAGTATATTTAAAATAACAAGCCAGTCTACTGGCTTTCTAATATCTTACAATACATAAATAACGTGTCACATCTTGTTACAAACATCAGTGACCTATAAAACCCAGTAGTTTTTGATTACATTTGATTGATTCTTATGCCATATAAACAGCAAGTTCTTACAATGTAAATGAAACAATTTTTGCAGCAAAACAAATCTATTAGTTCTGTCTTTCCCTTATGGTAAAACACAAACTTGAGATATAGGATAAATAATCATTACACCTATGACAGCACTCTTAATACCTGAGGCATTGGAGAAAACTTTCAAACGCTTCATGTTTTCTAGAAGCAATCAGTCTTCTAGAGAACTATTAACATTGGCTTCTTAATACTTTGTGAGAGTTTGTGGGGAAAAAAACTTCCAAATGTTCTATTTTATTACTATATTGACAGATCTCTGTAAAGGAGATACTGGTTTTTACATCAGTCACATTTACCAGTTAAAACTGTGTGTTATAGGGTCACATTTTGGAAACAAACTGATTCCTAGACAGATATGTGTCCTCTGGTACTGACTGACACAGCCTTACCTCTGTGCTGGTTCAGTCTATTTTCACCCTGGTACAGTCATAGTACTCTGCTGTTCATTGTTAATCTTTCCTAGAGTCTTTCTGTACTTGCCACACTTGCTTACAAGGATGTTACTGAAATCAAGAATGCTGGTAAGTCTAGCTACTTCTCTTCAAGTTACTGCCCTTTGGACGATCACCTTGTAAAACAAAACAAAAATTTGATCATTACATTTTTGCAACACTTCCAAAGCTTTAACTGCAATTAGTGGAATGGCTTATTCCAAGATTGTTTTAGTCTTTCTTGTAGTATTTCTGTTTCCAGAATTACAACTGGCCATTTTCTGAGGTATCTACGTGGGGGTTCACTGATACCTTGATACATTATGTCATTTTCTGCATTCCATTCTTTGCTGTTTGGGAGCTTTCTAAATCTTCTACTGTTCTGATGTTGTGGCCTAGTTGGATAGCTATCTCTGATGTTTATTTTATTAGCATATGTAGCCAGTGATCAGTTTGTACTTTTTGCTACCATTCAGGTTTCAGTCCACCATTGCTAATGTGTTCTTGTTCCTCAGCCTGTGATTAGTGTCACGAGGAGACAGACGGCAATGAAGGAACAGATCAGACAATGACCTTGGAATATGCAGGATCTGGGGCAAGATCTTTCAGCTGTCAACTTTTGAATGTTATGTTGACAACTCCGCTCTTGTCTTCTGCTTGAGTACCATAGTAACCAAAATTTGACAGTTATTTAGGCGCTTTTTCCTACATGCCAATATTCCTGGTTGTAAGCCAGTGCCCTGTTTTTGCTGCTTCTGGGTACTTACTTTCTGGTTATAGACAGAGACCCATCCCAGTGACATGAACATGAGTCCTGCCATATAGTATGTTAACTGTGCCTCCTGTCTTGTTACGGGACTGTATAAGATCTCTGTGCTTATTCAGGTCAGATGTTTGGTGTAACATTGTGTTACTGTGGCCCCTATGCATTTATTTCCTTTTCATCTTTAAAAATAACAGGGGAAAACCCATATGCACTTGAGGTATTTTTACAATTATTCTGGTGCTGAGCTTTGTGTGGTAAAACCACTGATATTTACATCTTAATAAAGACATGCTAGATTTTCTTTGAAACTAACCAGTAATAATGAGGGGGGCAAAAATTACCTGTGCTATGGCAAATGCCTGTATAGTGGAAAACAAACTTTTGCCAACAGTCTAAACCAGCAGGGGAGTGTGGAGGAGCATCACAAACATTCCTTCTTTGGAAATGCTGTGATGTTTCTCAGTGAGGAGGGATGATCCCTCACTTCTTCCACCAGGACTCCTGTGCACACCTGCTAATACAGGCCAGAGTACTGAGTGTGCTGGGCTGTTTGCACACCTCTCATTACATGACCCACCTCCTGGGAGACCTCCTGGCCCCTATCATCCTTGCTGCTGGTATAGTGCTTGCAGCTCAGGTACATTTACTTCTGAGGCTGCTGAATACTGGAAGTTCTCCCTTACTAGAGTGGTGAGCAGAAGACCATGCAATATGTTTGAAGGATGTTGACAAGGGGTTGAAGGCTGCATGTGCTGAACTACATGTGCAGGTGCTGCCTAGTGCGGCCCCTCTTGCACCAGTGCTGCCCACCATGCTCCCACAGCTGGTGGAGGGAGCATCCCCTGGGTGAGGGACAGGAGTGAACCCCAAGCTATGATGGTAACAGTGGTATAGCATGCTCTGGCCATACCATTCTCTTGTAAGATGGTGACAGTGACTCCTTATCTGGGGAGAGATGGCTGGAAGCACTAGTTGACGTACCACTGGTGTCAGCCTTGTAATTAAAGCTGCAGCAGCATAGGCAAAGATGTAACTATGCCCTTGTTTCAGAATTAGTGTCCTGATTCCCCCCTATAAATTTATTACAGCCTTATCCCTATGGCTGTGGCATGATTTTATTCAAGGAAAAAGACCTTTTTTTTTTTTTTAAATAAGACCTTTCCTATTTATCCATAGCTTCCTGTGCTTTGTGAGACTGATCGTACAGGTGGGCATACCAGGAAACCTGCAGGCAAGGTAAAGCAGCACCATCACACCATTGTTCTCCATACAATGCATTTACATTGTGTGCATATAACAGAGGGATCCCTTTTCCTAGTTCTAGGCATCCCTAGAAATTACTATGTCTTGTTTTATGTTCCTTAGCACTTACTGAACCAGCATTTCTACATCAGATAGGTTTAAGCAGCAAAACTGGATCTGGATGTATTTTGCAAGCACTCTTACTCCACGCAAGCCTGAGGATATGAATGAGACTGTAAAATTGTTGTCACACTTTGCTCCTGGCTCACCTTCCCTCGCACAGCAGCAAACCCTTGCTGCTCCCTGACACACTCTGGTCAACTAACTGGATAATTCAGTCATTATAGAGACCATGGAGTTTTGCCCCTCTTACTAGAGGCTGCAAGTGCTCTTACTTGCAGGTAGAGATAGGGTTTTCCTGATTGACTGGTTACCAAGCAAAAATGAATTCCAAATATAAGAATAAATCCAGATTATTATATTACAATATAATAAAGGAAAATAGCATGCAATATGATAAAAGGAAACAGCACTAGATATTATGCACAATATGATAAAAGAGCAATAGGAGTGAAGCAGCAAATAATTCCTGCAAAGCTTTAGAGACTAGGGAAAGGATCCATCACCAATTACTGCCTTAACATCACCCAGGCCCGCACTTGGGCTGGGAGCCCCATTGCAGCCAGTGCCAGGAGTCTCTGGGAACTGGGAAATTCCTGCGCAGTGTGTCCACCTGTGGGTGAAGCTTCTGCCCAGTCCCAAAGCTTGCCTGCCTTTATACTCAGTGAAAAACAAAAATAGTTTATGCACCTTAGTGTATGTAAACTTTTAAGTTTAAGCTAAGTGCAGGCGCGCACTATCTCATGAACTCCATAAGGCTCACACGTGTCAGGGACATTAGCATCCGTGATAGGATGAGGGGTAACAGTTTTAAATTGAAAGAGGGTAAACTTATATTAGATATTAGGAAGAAATCCTTCCCTGTGAGGGCGGTGAGGCGCTGGCACGGGCTGCCCAGAGCAGCTGTGGGTGCCCCATCCCTGGCAGTGCCCAAGGCCAGGCTGGACGGGGCTGGGGGCAACCTGGGCTGGTGGCTGGTGTCCTTGCCTGTGGCAGCATGCTGGGCTATGTGATCTTTAAGGTCCCTTCCAACCAAACCATTTGATGATTCTATGACACTGCAGTCTTGCCTCCCAAGGAGCCTGCAGACAGAGGAAGGGGCCTACAAGGTATTTTGCTGACTCTTTGCCATAGGATCCCCTACGACACTGAACTGACTGCCAGAACCTGCTAGGCTAATTTTACAGTCTCTTTGTACCTGCAGTTCCAGAGGAATCATGCTCTTTACAGTTGTTCTTTCCCTTTTTTATATACTTCAGACCTTCCATTTGTCTTGTACAGCCACTGCACTGGTCTTTCATAAGGCCATTTCCAGAGCTGTGCAATCAGCCAAGACATGAAAAATAAAGCTAGACATGTACAGACAGCAACTTTTAAAATACAGAACTTGGGTTTATTTTGGGCATTGAAACTTTTTTCAATCACTGAATGTGTTAACTTTTCGTGGGATATTTATTATGAAAACACTGTAATTTTATAAAGCCCATTTATAGTGTCTTCCACTTCAGGCTTTTGGGGCTTGTTACACAAATGGCAAGTGCTTTTCCTTTTAGGCAAGTTCAGGTGTGTAAGGACAGAGCTCACATGGGCTTGAACAGAGGAACGAACCTATTGCACCCCTTGGTAAGTGTTAGACTGTACTACATACATCTAATGCTCAAGTGGATCCCTTGGTATCATGTTACAGATCCTGCTGAACAACATTTCAAAACACCCCATTCACTCAATCTCTTACATCGCTCTGAGAAACACTAAATGCCTCCACTTTACAGGTGAGGAAGCTGGTCAGCCATGAGTCAGGTATATGGTGCCAGACTCTTTACTCTGAGACCTCTGCTTCTAGTGCTGGGTTTTCTTCTCCTTTTCTGAAAGATTTCATGGCAAAGGTTTGACACACTGGCACTTAAAAGTGAGGCCTAACAAGCAGGTGTTAAGAGGAACTCTGACGGAATTTGGTGTTCAGGGTGGAGGACTCAAATGTCAGGCTTTTCACTGGTTTTGTTGTGATTTTGCCACCGACCAGGGAACAACTTTATAGAATGGAGATAAGCTGCAAACCCAGTACCCAACCAAACTACCCTTTAGTTTCCAAAAATGTTTTTTCTTGCATGTTGCTGTGGTTAGGAAAAAAAAGACCAGAATACTGCGTTTGTCTTCACTTTGGCCACAAAAGAAGTGACTATTTTTGCAGAACTTATCTGACCAGGTCTGATAGCGGTACTTATCCATAAAGTGCCAAAAGGATAACGATTGGAATTCCTGATGCGTTCATTACTGTCTGCCTACCGACCTCTTCCAGGGTCATCCTTCAGAAGGATGGAGATGAGGCAGCTTCTGACGAACTCGAGGTGCGGGGCCCCTCGGCCAGCGCTGGGCCTGCTGCTCACGGGTGTCTGGGTGGCGCGCAGGCCGCAGGGCCGCTGCTGCAGTTTATTCAGGTTCCAGCTCTGGTTCGCTCGGCCCGGGCTGGGGCGCTCCCCAGAGTGCTGCGAGATGCCATGTACCGAGGCCCCGTGGAGCACTGTCCAGCACCCGTATCCTCGACGGCTCCTTCTTCGGGCGGGCGTCTCCGGGCCCGAGGCGCGGCCACGGGTGGGGGGTGGCGGGACCCCCCCTCGGTCCGGCCTACACAACGGCCGCGGGCCCCGGGGGCTGTGGCGTCTTCGTGTTGCCCTCCGAGGGCCGGGGCCGCCGCCCTCAGCCGCCGTCGGGTGGGCACCGCCAGGCCCGGCCCCTGCGGGTCTCCGGCCGCCCCGCCCGGTGCCTGACAGCCGGGTCAGCCCCACGCCGGGGGTCGGCCCGAGGGGGCCGCGGGCGGCCTGGGCGGGCGCTGCATCCGCCGGGCCTGCGGCTCCCCTCAGCGCCGCGGCGTTGCCATGGCGGCCGCGCGCGCTGCGGCGCGGGGCGGGGCCTGCCGCAGACCCCGGCCCGGCAGCGCAGGCCTCCGCCGCGGGGAGGCGGCGGGGCGGGCGGGCTGCCGCCCTCAGCGTCGGCGCGCAGGAGGACCCGGTGCTTGGCGCTGGAGCCGCCGCGGCGGCTGGAAGATGGATGCGCCGCGCTCGTCCATCGCCGCTCGGCATCCTCTCCTGGCCGCGGCACGGTGAGCGGCGGCCGGGCCCCGCGGCGGCGGAACAATGACCCCGGCCGGCAGCGGCGGGCCGGGGCGAGGGCGGTGGCGGGAGCGGGGGGGCGGTGCGGGGGCGATGGAGGGAGCCGGGGCCGGTGACGGGGCGGAGGGAGAGGTGCGGCAGGACGCAGCCCGCAGCGCCGCACGAAGCCGCCCAGCCGCTACCGGCCCCGCACCACTGCGGCGGGCCGGGCATTGTCGGCCCCGCCGCTGCCGAGGGGCCGCGGCCACAAAGGAGCGGCCGTGCCCGGCGGGGGCGGCGGGCGGCTGGGCCAGGCCTGGGCGCGGCGTGGCCGGGGCGGCTCTCGGGGCACGCGCCCCGCGGGCATCTTGGCTCGCGGCGCATCTTCGCCGGTGCCATTTACACACGCGGTGTCGCCCCGGGGGTCGTGCCCGGCGTGTCTTTTTAGCAACGCGCCCGTGCGTGTCGGGGGGTGCCGGGCGGGTGTTTCCCCCGGCGGGTGTGTGCAAGCGCAGACCCTGCAAGATGAATCCCTTTGTACGTGTAGCACATGCCTTCGTCCCCAGCCATTAGCTGCTGAAACGTGCCTCTTGGGCTGGCGTGCGATTTATCCTTGCATGACCGGATTGCCATCCCTCGGTTTCCTTATGGCTACTTTGGACTGCCAGAGATGGGCGTTTGGGCTGGCGTATGGCGCTGAATACTCCTTTGCAGTCCGCTTCTATTTTTTGTGCTGTGAATGCAAGTATATAAAAGATGCTGAGGACATAGGTATATATTTTAAAAGTTTAATTTGAGCTCTTGTGAGGAAAACGTGAATGAGATGTATTTTTTTTTTTTCAAACATTTGCATTCTGATGCTGTCCTGTGCATCGCTATAAGGTGCCACTTGGAGTCCCGTTCTCAGTGTCTCCCGTTTACTGGGTCAAATTCTGCACTAGTGCTCATCTTGGGCGTGGGTAGCCCATCAGGAGACTGGCTTGTCCCTTTTCAAACAATAATACAAGATTTATTGCTTCTGCTCTGACTCAGGTTTTGCTTCTGTTGATCTGGCCTGCTGCTCGACATACAGATTTCTGTTCCAGGCCTGCTGTACTGTGAACACTAGCTTTGCTGGCACCCAACCAGTTTCAGATTGGTGCTTGAGTGAGGTGGATATCTGGTGATTTGAAGAGGTTCTCTGGGAATGGTTACAATATTGGTGGAGTCTGAGAGTGGTTAGCTGGTAATTGTCGAGGAGGACGTAAGACATGAGTGGTCTATAAGTAATTCTGCAGCAATGGAGAGACACCATGGGTGCCTCAGTAGGACATCAGGCTGCTGGTGTGTCCAGAGGAGGGTGGCCAAGCTGGTGAAAGCCTTGAGAACAAGCCTTACGAGGAGTGGTTGAGGTCACTTGGCTTCTTCAGCTTGAAGAAGAGAAGACCGAAGGGTGGCTTCATCACATCCTGCAGCTTCCTCAAGGAGGGCAGCGAGAGGGGGGTGCTGACCTCCTCTGAGGTGAGCAGTGACAGGACATGGGGGAATGGGGTGAGGCTGTGCCAGGGGAAGTTCAGGTTGGATGGACATCAGGCTCTTTGTGGAGAGGGTGGTCGGTTGCTGGAACAGGCTCTCCAGGGAAGTCATCATGGCACCAAGTCTGTCAGAGTTCAAGGAGAGTCTGGATGGCAGTCTTAGTTTTGTATGGTTTAGTTTTACCTGGTCCTGCAAGGTGCAGGGAGTTGGACTTAATGATCCTTATGGGTACTTTTCAACTTGAGATAGCCT
Organism: Falco biarmicus; assembly: GCF_023638135.1. NCBI lineage: Eukaryota > Metazoa > Chordata > Aves > Falconiformes > Falconidae > Falco > Falco biarmicus. Next base: position 64,911,438 of record NC_079295.1, read on the forward strand.
GTGATTCTAATCAAGTTAATTGGGTTGCAGCCAGTTCCACCCTTGCTTCCACAGTGAGCACAGTCCCGAGGAGGAGCCTTGGGGGAAAAGCTGGAAAGCTGCTGTTGGGATTTCCATCGGAGTTGCCTGGCTGCCAGGAGCTGTGGATGTGATTGCCTCTTTGGCCTTATCCCTTTCCCAGAGCTGTGGCAGTGTGGCAGACTGCTAGGATTCTCTGGTTGTCAGCAGAGCTCCTAGCTGAGAGGACCAGGCTGCCAATGGCAGATGCTGCCGCCTTTTTGACTTGCTAATCTTGGACTGACTACTAGCGTCTAAGGTAGAGGAACATGGCCCTTTCGAGCCAGGTACTTCCACAGCATCCACCCCCAAGCCTAACTTCAGGCTCTGTGATACTGCAAGTGCTAATGCATTGCCTCAGCCTCCCTTTTGAAAACCTCCTCCCTGTAACCTTTGAGGGCTTCTGATAATGCCTCTGCTTCCAGAGGCCATTCCCAGCTAAATAATCTTCTGAATAAGAACTTTTGTACCCTGCTTATTAGGAATTGAACCTAAGGTACAGCTAAAGGATGGCTGTGTGTTAAGGAAGTGATCGGCTATTGTAATTTGTAAATGTGTGCTGGGTTCTGGTAGACATTTTAGTATCAGGACCTTAATTAATGTAGCTGGAAAGATGCTGCATAGTTTCTTTGTCATTACAAAGGATAAGTGACCTCAGGGTATTCAAGTCAGGAAAATATTGTGAAATGTAACTGGCAAAATGATCCCAGAATAATTTTTAATTTTTATTTCTATTCATCCATTTGATAGACCGTTGATACTGTGGTTTAAAAAGTCCTCCAACTGTAAAAAAGGTATGGTGATGGATTCTACTGTCATAAGGCTGGTATAACCCAGGTGTAACTGTGAGCAACTGAAATCCAAATAGTTTGTTAATTATAGCATCTTCCCCCCTGTCCCTTCTTTTTAACCAAACTGTGGGAGACTGAAGATGCTTTTTGACTTTCACTACTGAGTCGTGATTGGTTTTCATTGTCGTTGATAGTTGTGCTTTCTGTTTGGTTTGTGAAATTGTAAGGCAGCAAAATAGTCCTTACTAGATACCTGTGACTTTCTAGTCAGTCATTCTTTGTATCTTCTGGGTTCCATCAGATTTCTTTTTAATCTTTGTGCATGGAAATGTGATATTTGCATTTACAAGACTACAGAACAAATGTTTTTGCCCAATTATTTTACTTGAATTTACAATGACATGTTTGTGTTAATGTGTTTCTAAATCAATAGCTTGCTCAGATTCCCAGCAGGTAACTGCTTCAAAGTTCCGCTATAAATCTGTATCACTTGAAGATCTGATCTTCACCAGATGAGAAGAAATTTAGCTTCCCATTCTCAGAGATGGATTCTCTGCTGCTATCTCTTTAGTAATTGTCTACATCTGTGCAAAGCATCTGCGCAATTCTCTGTGTTGTCAGCACTCAATATCCAGAATCCATGAGGGCAGAAAAATGTAGTTTTTGTCGTACTTCAAGTTTTTATAGATCTATTTGAATTTCTCCTTTAAAATATGAGGACTAGCAATCTTTGCCTCAGGAGGTGGGGCTCTATATAGAAAATTCAACAGCATGTTGGAAATGTCATTAAAAAGCTCTACGGTCTAGCCACACTGAATGCTGTCAAGTTAAATGAGCATAAATACAGCTTCTTTGTAAATGACAGAAAAACAGCGTGGGTCATGTTCTGCAGTCTGGATTCTAAAACATCCAGTGAACTTTAAAGGAAAAATAATTGCATGTAAGCACTTACAGGAATGCAGGCTTTCAGCTTATCTCACCAAAATTGATGGTGCTGTACGATTTGCTTGCCATGCGTTTGGGTCGCTGTTGCGTAGCTGAGACACTGTCAGGCATCCTGGAAACTTTAGGACCTGTGTTTTATCTGGAATATTGCATTTAGACATCACAGCCAGTTTTCTATGTTAAATAGTCTAAATCAGCTATTGTCAGAAGAGAAGCAAAGTGAACTGATGTACGTGACCATCTACATAGCATAGTTGAGAAAGAGGCAACTGAATGCAGCAAACCTTTTATTTCACAGCTGCATAATGAAATCCTCTTAGTTAACAGTTTAACAAACACCAAAAAATAAGGAATACAAATGAAGGCTGGATAGAGCACAATTCCATTTCTAACTTTGGATGAAATATCTCTCTATGATGAATAATAAAGCAAAGTGATGTACTTGAAAAAATTGTTTAGATAGAATATCTGCTATGGCATGCCAGGTCATCTTTTATGTTAAAAATTATAATGCAAAGCATAACATTATCTCAGAGTTTTTTATTTATAAAAAATAAAAAAATGAATTATTTGAATTAATTGATGCTGAAATGCATGTTGTCTCCCATTTTCACTTTATGCATTCCTTCCATCTCCACCAGTAATACCTCACAGTTACCGTTTAACACCTGTGCTCCATTTGTCAAGACAGTTGTTGAATTTTTTTGAAATTGTTTATTGTATTATTCTTAAGTGTTTAAGGGAAAGACTTGTTAAACCTTACATTGCATAGACTGTAAACAAAAGGTCTAAGTAACATGGAAATTAAAACTGAGAAGAAGAAACAGCTGTTGGAAATTGCATTGAGGTCCCAGGTGGTTTAGAGTAATCAGTAATGAATGAGCAAATAAAGTTGGGAGAAATGGTGGAGTCAGGGCTTCTGGATATAGGGTTTTTTCCCCCCTGTGTGTGTGCTGGTTTGCTAAAATTGATTTCCTGCCCCCCTCCTATTTTTTTAAATGGATGCAGAAATTTTTCTTTATTAATTTCTATGGTGTATGCAAAATCTTTATAACTCTTAATAGTACCGGTAATAAAAATTAATTAGAATCAATACTGTACTGTTTTATATGTATTTGGGGTAGGCCTGGTGTACAGATATGTTAGTGATGAATTTTATAAAGCCTTAAATTGTATTAATACATAATAGACACTTATATTTTCATGAATATGAATGCTATTTTTGTTCCTGAAGTTCTGTTATTCATGGATAAGTCCTTGGGGTTTTTTACACTGTATTTATTTGTACTTAATATTTAAGGTTCTGCAAACTTCTGTATTCTGTCTCTGTGCATTGGCAAAGAACAAAATGAGATGTAGTCGGGTTTTGAGAATTGGCGAGGAGAATCTGCTTTGATTTAATGCAACCCTTAGTGATATCCCCTTCTCATCTTCCCTCTCTGATGGGAAATTATAATCCGTTTTAGATGAAGAAAGAGTATATGTGGACTGTTGACTTGAAGAATGTGGAATTATTTACAGCTGAAAGAGCAGCTGTGTTGGTGACTATTTGGTGGCTTATAACTAAGCAAAAGTTTGCATTAATTAATTTGGAAGTGCTTTCAGGAATAAACCTGTAGGTTTAGAGGGTGTCTCCTAAGTGTTTCAGAGGCACAACTGATAGCTAATAAACATCCGTGCATATCCAGCAGTATTACTGACCTAGTGGTGTTCAGCCCATGTTCGCAAGGTTCAGTGTGAGCAGATCCCTTTTGAATTGTGTCACATGTTTTTGTGGGTCACAGAATGACCTACATGTTACCATTTTTTTGGAATATGCAGTCAGTGATCTGCGTGGTAGCCTGTTAGGTGAACTCAATGAATTGCCCTTGGAAATTGATTTGAAATTACATACAATAGCTTAATCTCTCTGAAATTACCGTGAATTCTGGTTTCAGATGTAGCCTTAATGGAAATCTGTGTGTTCAGGACAGTATCCTGAATGTCTTACAGGTGAAATATTTTAGGTTTTTTTGTACTTTGTCACGTATGAACCAGCATCTCAGCTGGGTTTAATGGGTGCTGTTTCATGCGTACACCTTTGCCAGTTGAGAATCTGACCCATCCCAGCTTACATGGGAGGAGAATGCTGCTCCCCTGATCTATACTAGCTGATGCTTCCATTTTTAAAGCAGTGCAGTTCAGGTAAAAATCATCCTGTAAATTTCATGGGTAGTTTTCAAATAGTAGACTATAAGGATAACTTCTACATTTAACGTGAGTTTCACTTTTTCCTGGTTGTTTATTTGTCGATTCCTGTTCTTCCCATTACAAGTAGAGCTACTTAAGTGAGCGTGTATGGTGTTACTTGAAAAAGGTTACTTGGTATGCTTTGATTTGATTTGTTGAGAGAGCAGGGAGTGACAGTTACTACTACTATAATCCCTCAGCTGATCAATGTCATTGATGAAAAAGAAGATTTCTGATGTTACCTGGTGAAAGTCTTGTTTTGGACCATTGTTAAAGAGCTTACAGACCTTAGGGATGTTGAAGGAACCAACCTTTCAACATATGATAGAAGGGTGAGAACCACAACAATTCAGAATGAAAAAGAACAACTCTTGAATCTTTCTAGTGAACGTTGCTTGTAATGTTTATATTTTTAAAGGTATTTTGACTCTGGAAGATGGATAGAAATGGCTAATGGGATGTTTACATGCATGTTTCTGCTGAAAAGCTGATGTGAACACACAAACTGTAATTCATGTTGGCTTAGTTTTTGCCAAACTTCCCAGGTGATGGGTTGAATGTTCAGATTCTTTTCCCAGAAAACAGAAAGGACAAGAGGGATACAGGACGTGGGAAATTAGAGCAACATGGACACAAGGTTCTGCAAAGGCATTGATGGTGATATGGTGGGAAAAGAGAATACATGTTTTGAAGTTATATTGAACTGCAAGCTGATAAGAAACTGTGAGATGGTAGTAATCTGGTTGGAAGTAAGGTGTCTAGAACACTTCATTGTAGAGATCTAAGTTGTTACAAGTGAATGCAGGAGGCCAGAATGCAGATTTTTTCTGATTTATTTTGACATATTTCTCTAGTTTTATTTGCTTTAGCAAGACCTGAGATAAAACGGCAAAAACTTTCACAAGTTAATCCTCTTTAATATCTGATGATCTTTAGTACTGGACGTAAAATATCCTCCTGTGATACCTGTAAGACAATAGGTAATCATGGTTATGGCCTTAGAAAGAAAAGGAAGCATTTCCAGGAGAAAGATATGGGACATGAACTTTCTGTCATTGTTTGGTTTTTTCTTGTTTATATGCATTTCAGTTAAAATGTGGTTTTGCTGGCTTGTTACAATCAAAATCAAAGAAAGGAGAGCCTGCTACTATAAACTTCAGGAACCGCAGTGTTTCTGTTTCTGGCTGTACATGTTGTCTCTGGCAGTGGCTGTGCGACCCTACTTGCGTAAAATACATTTACAAAAGCATCTTTTCAGTAAACTAAGAACAGGCCTTGAATAATGCTCAGAGAACAAAACCACTGACATGTTTTCTTAGGCCCTCGTCTAGCAAGGAGCTGGGCAGGTTGGTAGAGTCCATCCTTTTCTGGACAATCCCACCATTCTTAAAGTGTGTCTAATCTGTGTCCATGTACATCTCATGCTGAAAAATATCAATTCCGGAAAATTTCCATTTTCTTTTAGGACAGGGCAAGATTGTGTGTTTTCACTGGTAGTGTTCTTCTCAGTGTGCATCCTGTTTATGGGAACTTCTAGGGAAATAATTGTATGAAAAAGAGACAGATGGTATTTTAGCCACAGAATACTAGAATATTGGTTTAACAAATCTCCTCAGCTTTGCTGCGGATAACAATAATGCTTCTGTCCCCTTTTGACTGTTTCCATGGAGCCGCCAGCAACTTGGATAGGGTTTTTTGGTTCATGTTTTAGAGTGAGGGCCAATGGCAATTTTAGCGTGAGCGGCCTGGCAGCATCAGGTTCATCCTGCATTCCTTGTGCAGAGAGAGCCCTGAATCTAAGGGATATTGCCAGTTCCATTCTGAAGGTATTTTAATATTCCTGAAAATTGTTGTGGTATTGATTAAAAATCTACTACAGTACTGTGATTTTTGTGCAATCAAAAGCAGGGGGTGGTTAGGTTAGGATCTGTTCTGAAGTGCTGTTTATCACCATTTGGTGGAATAAAAGATGAAATACAGAACAGAATTGTGTAAATGCTGCAAATATTTGCAGCAACTCTGAGCTGAGTTTTTGGGTTGTTATTGGGATGTTGAATTATAATTTTGTACTGAAATAATTGGGTTTTTAACCATGGTTTTCATGAATCATGTATTCTGTTATGTGGTATAACACACGCAGTGTGGAATGCGATAACTAGGGCTTGAATTTTATTCTGAAATAACGCAAAGCATAGGTGAAACCTGGTAAATAAAAAACAAAACAAAACCTTAATTTTGGATTTGTTTGAATCCCACTAGCAAAACGAGACAGGTTTTGGGGAGCTAGGGAGTTGCATATGGCCAGTGTTCCCCTTGTAGCTAACAGAATTGTTGCAGTGATGGGAATTGGCTTACGTGGAAATGTTATTTCCTTAAAATATTAAGACCAGATCAATGAACAAGCATGGATCCAGTCTGGCTACTGGAATGAAATTTCCAGCAGGTAAGCACTGGAACTACTACTCCAGTTCCAAGAGAGTGTCACCATTTTGTGGGAGTGGAAAATGTCTCTCAAAATTGTTCCAGATCATTGGCAGAGATGGTGAAATAAAGCAGGGCCACAAGGATTTGCTGAGGATGAAAAACCTTCACAGTGGTATTTGCATTAGTTTTCTTAATTTGCATTAAGAACCTGCAAACCCAGGGAAGAACTACTAAAGGCCGCAGAGTTTTATTTGTCTAAAGCTTGCAGAAGAAGTTGTCTTTTTGTCTGACATAGGGGTGGGTGTTAGTGTTTATCCCTGAACTGCCCTCAGGCTTCTGTAATTGATGGAAAGGCGTAACAGCTTGATTTGGTGTTCTGAGTTGCTGTGTTCTGAACTTCTGGTTCTAGAATCAGTGTTGGGGTCTAGAGCCAGGGTGCTTGGATCTACAGTCTCTATTTGGAAAATCCCCTGATGTTAGGATTACCTCACCTGAATCCCAGCACCCTTTTCTGGAGGAGAGTTGGGTCAGCGGAGTTCTGAAATTAGCATGTTAATCCTTACCATGGCAAGAGTTGAAGTGCTGGCTCTGGGCCCTGAGGAAAACAAGTTTAGGTTAGAGTTTCTGTTTGTTCACATAGCTAAATCCACTTCACAGTGGAATGAATGTCACCCTCTCCTTGAGCAGAGCTGTGTGTCTGGTAGCAGGGCTTTGGGAAGGCACATGTGTATGACTTGTGGTCCCTGTCTGCTCATGCCCTCAGAAAGCAGAAAATTTAAATATAAGTAAAATAGAAATATGACCCTTAGCATGAGATCAGGTGGCATGAGACCATTCTGTGGGCAAGAAAAAAAAAAGCGCTTCTTCCTTTAAGTGCAATTTCAGATACAAGCAACTTGTTCAGTGGTGATAAAATGACTTGCCCACGTGACAGGTTCCTCTTTAGTAGAACATAGGTGATTAGACAAACGAGACAGTTCAAGAATTTGTGATAGGCCTTCCCTAATATTTTAGGTGCTGTGTTATCCCCAGAAACTTCCTCCCGGACTTTGCAGATTTTGGAGGATTCAGTCAGAGAATGAAAAGCAGATTAGTCTGCTCTGTTACAGGTGACCAGTTGATCTCTTGAGGACAGAAGATAAGAGCTGATGCTTGCACCAACATCCTTTCTGAAGTATTTTTTTCTTTGTGGTGGTGACTTCTGAGAAAGGTGAATGTCACACTGGGTATCACTGAATATTGCTGGGAGTAAGGAAGAATACTTGGTCACATGTGCCATGTTTCTCATTGTTGGTGGAACAGGTTAATACTAACAGTTCACTGAGCTATTAACTTTTAAATACTGTTGAGTAGTGATTGTCAGTGTCAGTTGTGCTGAACTGCTCAGTGTTTACTTGCATTTCTGCTGTCCTCCCATGCACGGAGGAGCTGAAACTGACCTCCCACTCTGGAGATCGTGAGTCCATTGATAAGTTTTCTTTTTTGGTAAGCCTCACAGAGTCAAGTATACTAGTACGGATAGCGAGCATATGTGCATTAAACACCTTACTCTGCTGCTACAAGGGGAGCATTAGCACTTATAGAAATGCTGATGAGGTTCTGAACTGCAGCCTAGGTTCAGTGAGACCACAAAATCCAAACTTGGCAAGGGGCTGGCCTGACAATAACTTACATGGAGGCAGAGTTTTTTCCAGAGTTAGCATGCAATGTTGATTTGATTTGAAGTGTATGTTTGGTGATACTGCACGTTGGAATCCAACCGGACAAGGGTTTACAGCTTCTTTAGTCTGCTTTCCTTATTCATGAAGGAAGCAAGTCTTTCTGGCAGCTCTATAGATCAGCGCAAGAGTGGAAACTGGTGAAAAGTAGTTGCTATCTATTAAGATTTTTTTTCTTTATGCTGTAAAAACTGCTCTGCCAACTAGTTGATGTCAGATTTGGTAAATAAATCTTTACAGAACTCACAGGTGGTGTGAACTGAAGCATCCCGTTTGCTACAGTTTTCAACAACATTTAATTAGTGCTTGGTTTGATGGAGTTGCTTGGTTTTGACACAGCTGTTTCATTTTTAAGTGTGACAGTTTATAAATCAAAGTAGTATTCTCAACAATGATGCATTGATTTCACAATAGCAGGGCAATTTAATAAGACTGTTTCAGTATTTCCAAAAAAGAAATATCAAAGTTTCCATTTCTTTTCTGTTCAGCAGGGAAATTCTTAATTTTCAGGACTTCCCACACTACATAAATTATGATATTTTTTTTTAAACCAACTCTAGATTTTGAGACTATATTGAAACCTACTTAGATTTGACCCCTTTTCCTCCCTCCCCCTCATCCTGCAGGACTTTCTAATTTTTTTAATGCTGAGAAGGGAAGAGATTTAGAAATTACACAGAGCGGATTTGTCTTACAGTATTAATCATGATCTGGTCTAGAATTCCATGCCTTCAGACTCAACAGGGTCAGTACAATTTTAGGGACAGATGCAGCCAGATGATTAATAGGGTCATATTGTGAACTTATTTGGATCTGTGAAGATGCGTTGTGCAGATAATTATTTTCTTTATTGATGATGCTGGGGTCTTTGGGGGGACAAAGAAGTAAATGATGTTGACCAAGAAAATAAAGCATAACACTGCTAGGTTTGGAAACAAAACCACAAGCCTAATGTTTCTCATTACTTTTAGCGATATGACAAAATATTATGCTTTTTGTGCTGCATATTAGTAAATACTGTTATGACAGTGGACTTCCATGTGGCTTTTTAATGCATAAATACATGCTTGTCTCTTGGTCAACATTTTGTATTCCTAATCCTAGCCTAATCTATGTTTAGCATGATTTGTCTCTTTGTTTATTGTATCTGTGCCACTGCCTGTATCTAAACTATTGCTTCCAAAAGTGATGAAGGATACCTCCTGTCTAAAAGGAGCTATCATCTATTGAAGAACTGTGCAATTTTTTTGTATGTGCGAAGATGCACAGGTGTCTGATCCTCTTTTGCCCTTGTGGTAGTGGGGTGCACTGTCTCATCAATTGGGAATACATTTCTATCTCCCCTCCCATGGACACATGGGCCTCTGAGAAGTCCTAGAAGAGGGGCATTTGCCATCAAGTAATTTATGTAAGGCTCATGTTTGAGATACATTAACCATTGAGAGATGCCAAGGAATAACAGTTAGTGGCTGCTGAAACTACTAGTTTTTGATTTCTATACAAGCAAATGTGTTTTCAAAAACACCGTATACACTTAAACCTCCTGGTGGGCATAGCCTGTCAAAACGGCAATACATTTTCCTTTGGGTCTTTAAAATTGGATGCCTGAAGAGAATGTTTACTGGCAAAAGGCCATATATCTATTTCACAACTGTATGAACAGTACATACGGGATGCCCAGTAAGTCTCCTAGATGGCTAATAATGAAAATTTCCTCCATGAAGTGTAGTTTCGTATTTTTTGGTAAAGATTTTGATCACTAAGAAGAACTTCAAATTTTTATACAGACCTTTGCTATGCCAGAATAATACGTTAGGGATGTGCATAGGCTTAAGATGGAGATGCCATTTGAGGGTGGGGGGAATCTTCTATCATCTCCTTTGCAGGTAGGAGAGACAGAAAGTAGAATAATGGTTTTTAATGTGTTTGTTGTTAAAATAACTGTTTTCAAGGACCTGGAAAAAGGTATGGATGTCAGGGAACAGTCAATGTATTAGCAAGTAACTGAAACATCTGATCCAGTTCTAGTAAAACACTGTCCTCTGTCACTTAAGACTTGACAGAAATAATCTGTGCAGTGCTCAAGAAAAACAGCATCAAATTCCCTATGTCTATATGGGAGTTGCCAAACTACTGCCCAAATTAGAAGTCTGCAAACTGTGATTCTACAAGTTGAAAATGTAGCACTACTGAAGAGCGGTCTAGGAAACACAGAAGTTCAGGAAATCTCTCAACACCTAGCCAGGAAAACATCACTGTCTTCAGGTCATAGAACCATAGGATGGTTTTGGTTGGAAGGGATCTTTAAAGATCATTTAGGACATCTTTCACTAGATCAAGCTGCTTAAAGCTCCATTCTACCTGACCATGAACACTCCCAGGGATGGAGCATCCACAGATTCTCTGGGCAACCTGTTGCAGTGCCTCATCATCTTCAGAGTGAAGAATTCCTTCCTACTACCTAATCTAAATCTGTCCTCTTTCAGTTTAAAACCATATACCTTTCCCATCTTATTATTGCACTTGCATCTTATCGTTGTGGGATGTGATAAAATTACATGGGGCATATCCCTATGTGGGGCTTAAAGTCCATGAATAACACTTTCTCACAGTTATGCATACACTTTGTTTTATCCTGTTAGTAACTGGGAGCAAATACCATAGTTGGAAATACAGCTAACACTTTATTTTGTTACAGAAGTGGTAAAATAATTGGTATTATTTACCTCCTGCATTGGAAAGGCAGAAAATGTGTTAAATGTTTGAAATTCCACCATGTGGAATGAGATCGTAAAACTATGCCTGAGCAGAATTTATTGTATTCTGCAATGTTTTGACCTGATGCTTCTTGATAAAGCAAAGTGTTGTGTGTACCACATCGAACTCCAGAAATCAGTAATACGCCTAAAAAGCAGCGTGATATGCCTCATAAAACAGAAACCTGGGGTGATACAATTATCCAAAATACTTCACTATATATTTTATGTGTAGATATATGCTTGGATTTAAAACAAACACTTCTTTGAAATGAAAATTATAATCATGATTGGTTGTCATTTTTTTCCTTGACAAACTTGTATCACACAAACAAAACTGGATTTCTCAAAAGTAGAGTTCAGCCACTGTGTACCAGCTATAGCCTATGCTAGCTATTCAGCCAAAGCCACACTTAACTTCATAAGTTGATTTATTTTGCTTATTTTGCTTTGAATCCAAAGATACTTCATAGATCCCTCAGCTAAAATACTTTTTTTTTTTCTGTGTGGAAAAAGGATTTTCTATTTTGAGAGGAGACTGCTGAGTCTGTACTTATCTTTCACAATAACCCAAGATGTTTTAGGACTCCTGTGGCTGGATCGGATAAATCACTGCTTTGAATTGTGGTACCATTATATTCATCTCCCTTCAAGAATGCAACACCTGTTAGTGAATATTTTCTGTTCTCTGCAGCTTGCACTGCCAGAGTTTTGTGTAGTTTGTTCCAAGTTATTTTATTTGAATCTCAATCTGGTGTGTCAAAACACATCTATGATTACAGTATATGTCTTCTAGCATTCATGTTTGTGGTATGAAAAGCTGGAGTGACACTGAAAAGAGCCCAAGCATCCACTGGAGAGGTTACTCAGCGGAGGTGCGAGTTGGGTACTTGTGCCCATCTTCAATATACATCTAGGGCAGACAATAGCTGTACAGCAAAGGGGACTGTTTGATTATGTTTCACTTTAAACCTTATTTTGTATTTAAACTTTAATTGGGCTAAATGATGCTTCTGTGGATCTCATTGGGGAGAGGAAATTAAGACATGTCATTATGAATAATCTGAATTCTGTTTAACGCAGCTGAAGTGTTGTTAGTCAAACCAGAGCTATGAGTTCTCAGCCTCTCACCGCCAACGCATCACTACAGCACTCTAGTACGCGTGTGGCATTTTTCAAAGAGCAAGAAAAAATATTAGTACATTAATTTATTCGTTCATCAAGATGAAAGGCAGCATGGCTGATTAAGATTCTAAGAGTAAATAGAATTCTGTTTCATTATTTTTTCCCTAAGTCCCCAGGCTCAGCTGTACATCTTACAAATTCACTTACCCTGGGAGACATCCTGGTCTTCTACTTTATGCTCCTGTTGCAGTCAGTCACAAAGTTCCCTTTTACTTTAGCACTGTTCAGGCATACTGGTAAAGTAGTTTTCAACTGAAGGCACTTTTTCATATTTCAAGTAAGTTTGGGTTTTTTTAACTGCAGTTTGGTAGCCGAGTAGATAAATACTTGATTGGAACTTCTTGTTAGGGGGAGGGAAACGGAGAGCTCAGTACAACAGTTTTTCAGTGTTTATCTGTGAAGTTATTTCACACAAGTGTTTCTCTGAGTTCTGCAGTTTCAGATACCTCTTGTATTTGGTGGCCCTCATTAGGCAGCTGTTGCATAATTAGCAGAGTCTTCCTTTTTGCTATAAATGTACATCTATATGCATATTCTTCTGTAATGAGGCCTACTGGGAGATGCAGTAGTGACAGACTTAAGTGACTGTGATGACTGTTACACAGGTGCATGCTGTGCATGGTGTACAAAGTGGACAGCAGCACCCAGGGTTAGAAAAGGGGTAGGTTTTTCTGTCTTTTGGAAAGTGCTTTCATCACAGTAATTGCAATAGGATTTTTGAACAAGTTAAGACCACTGGGTCAGTGACTACATCTTAATTTTTCCTCTGTCTGTCGCTATGCTGCGTAATAACTGAGGAAGACTTAATTCTAAGGATTCATTAGTGTGTGAGATTGCTGCTGTGGTTTTAACTGAAATAGTATTGCTGAACCGGGACCCTTTGTTCTGAAATACAGGTTCGAATTTTGTACATCATATCAGTCTCCGTACATTAAAAGGAGATATGTTACTGTATTTTGTCTGCTTTGCTTTCTGATACTGATGGTAAATCCCATTTGATTTTCTGGCTAAACAAGGTCTGTGGTTGCTTTTGGTTTTGCAAACAGCACTCCATAGCTGCAGCATGCTAGGGAACGTGGTCCACAGTTTGCAAGTGACCTTCTCCTATCAGCCTTAGTATTAAGCTGCTGTCATAATGTCCTGATGCTGTCATTGTAGCACTCCAGAGAAGAACAGGGATGAGTAAAGAGCCACAAGAAATGCTGTACCTTCAGATGAGGGTTTGATCAGGTTCACTGAAACAGCCTCAAAATTCCCTCTTGGGTTAAAAACACAGGGAAATGAAGTTACTTTCTTTCCCTTCCTCCCACTGGTGCATGCAGGTTTTTGTGGAGCTAAGCAGACTTTTATACTTTGAGGCCTCTCTACTTCTTTTGAATACAGGTGATTATGATCTGTTTGTTTTGTACTTGAAGTAAGTAGAAAATGAAAATTAATGTGCAGCCTGACAATAATGCAAGAAAGCTTGCCTGGAATGTAGCATCAGAGTGCCGATTTGTTGCTCCTACAAAGCTTTACCACTGTCGCTGCAGTATGCACTACCCTGTCTTTGCAGGCTTCATTTTTCAGCACTTTGCCCTTCTCCAAACAGATAAACCGATCTTTTCCAACATTGCAAACCAGATCTCCAAACGTTCCCTGTCTGCATCTGCAAGTGGGAATAATAATGCTATCAAATGAAAGTGAACACAGGGATGATGATGATGTTTGCCTAATGTCCAGTATTTTATTTTGTGTGGTTAACAACCAGATGTTAAAACTTCTGTGGTTATATTATGGTGTGATATTGCCATTCCTTGTGTCATTTTTAAGCTAGGATCTTATCCTCCTAAAGATACAGGCACTCATTTCTCACCCTGTGGCACATTGTAAGATACTACACGCTGAAAATAAATCCTTGTGATTAACATCTTGCATTGCCTGTGCCTTAGATTTAGTGGCCAGTATCTTGCCTTATTCTGTAGCTAGAAAGCACAAATTATTTGGAAGCTCAACACGCTCAGAGGCTTTCTGGAATTATAAATAGAATAGTTCAGTTGGAAGGGACCTATAATGATAGTCTAGTCCAACTGCTGACCGCTTCAGGGCTGACCAAAAGCTAAAGCGTGTTATTAAGGGCATTGTCCAAACGCCTCTTTAAACACTGACAAGCGCGGGGCATCGACTGCCTCTCCAGGAAGCCTGTTGCAGTGTCTGACCACCCTCTCGGTAAAGAAATGTGTCCGTTCCCTTTTGTCCAGCCTGAACCTCCCCTGGCACAGCTTTGAGCCGTCCCCGTCCCCACGCATCCTGTCCCTGGATCTGAGGGAGCAGAGATCACCTCCCTCTCCACGTCCCCTCCTCAGAGCTGCAGAGAGCAACGGGGTCGCCCCTCAGCCTCTGCCCCAAACTAGGCAAACCCAGAGTCCTGGGCGGCTGCTGGCGGGATGTGCCTTCCAGCCCCTCACCAGCTCCGTTGCCCTCTCTGGACACATTCGAGGACCTTCACATCCTTCTCAAATGGTGGGGCCCAGCGGCGCAGGCAGCGCTCTAAGTGAGGCCGCAGCAGCGCTGGGCACAGTGGGACAGTCCCCTCCTGACCGGCGGGCTGAGCTGTGGCTGATGCCCCCGGGATGCGGTTTGCCCTCTTGGTGCCAGGGCTCGCTGCTGGCTCCTCTTGAGCTGCTGCCCACCAGCACCCACAGGTCCCTTGCTGCAGGGCTGCTCTCCAGCCACTCCTCTCCCAGTTTGTGCTGGCGTCAGGCATAATCCTTCCCAGGGGCAGAAGCTGGCAGGATGGATGGGACCAGATCATCAAAAGCAATGAATTTTTGTTACTTGAGCATCTGGCTCATTACTGAGACATCAGCTGTTAAAGCTCAGGTGTGGACTGGAAAAAAAGAAGCTGCCAAACAAGAGGATGCTCTCTTAGTTATTGCTAGGACCTGAATTGGAGGTTTCAGGTTCTGAAACTTGAGATGTTAAAGTGTAAACCTAAGGACGCAGGACCTGACTATTTATTTTAAAGCTACTTAGACCATTAAGAGTGAAGACGAGACTGGTGGTATTTTTGAAAGACATGAGGTAAGTGTCCCCACTTCACATGGGAGTTAAGTTAGAGCCCAGGCACTGCTGAGAACCCCTTGTGAATGTTTTGGTGCTTTATTACCTTTATAAATCTGGTCGTGCATTCCCACAGATGGTAGCTTTGGGAGAGTTCTGTTCTCTGGATCAGGCACAGAGGGGAAAACAAAATATATACTGAACAGTGGGTTGTACCGAGGTGCTGCTTGTCAGAGCAAGCCGAGCTCTGATGGATGGGAGTTTAAATGCTTTCAATTTTCCCACCACTAAAGAGAAAAAAGGTTTGTTCAACCACTGTTGATTTTATTTGTTTAAAGGAAAATATTACAGCTGGAATTTTCACAAAGCTTAAAGAGTTATGGGCCCAAATTCCACTGAGTATTTTGGCACAAAATACGCAGGAGGAGGCATTCTTAGTCTCTTTTTTGGGTCCACTTCTGTTATGTGTTTGAAGGCCAGATGATGAAAGAATCATTGGGATGAGCTGATTTCTCTGCCCTTGCTAAATGTAGGTGTAAAACCCTGCGCTTCTTGACCTTTCAGTAAGAATTCCAGCTGGGTTTCAGGGGAGTGCGCTGCTACAGTCCTGGTTCTAAGCAGGAACTTCAGAGTGACCAAAGCAAAGACAGGGGCCTGGGGAACGCGCCCTGCAGGGCTCGCCCGGCTCTCCTGCATCCAGAGCCTTCGACTGTTCCCCCATCACCCAGATCAATTCCAATTTGCTGGCTTTTTCTGAGTGTGCTGAAGCCGTGTTTCTGCTCTGGCTGTGTGTGTGGAGGTGCCCTAGGAAGTGCACACAGCAGCAAGAAGCCAACTCGCCTCAGCACTGTGTAACCAGCTGGGCCGCAGGAGGGCTGCGGCCTGCGAGCCTCCGTGCCCCGGCATGCTCACCTGGAGAGGTGACAGCAGTTTTAGACAAAATCACCTGTTACTTTGGTAAGTACGTTTTGGAACCTGGCCCTTGTGGCCAAGCTCACCACGGTCACTTCTAACCACGTGCTGCAGCCCTGTGCTGTCGGTGGCCTAGGGGACAGCCATGGCTGGCCGCCTCTCTCAGGCTGCAGTGACAGAAGGTAGGGCTCCCTCACTGCACGGGTCATCGGGCACTGCATGGCTGTCCAGGCCCAGTACTTTGGAGAGTCGATTAAAGAAGGTAGTGATGTGGATGGCTGAGAGAGAGACAAGGCAAAGGGGCCTAGGTGCCCAGAGGCCTGTGTGTGGGCCAGATAGCTGCCTTCCCTTGGCTGCGTGGGCAGGCTACATGGGTCTTGTTTTGGGAACGCTGAATGCCAGAGCCCATGTTCTCGTGGCTAGATGTTGCCTGGGTGTATGTGATTACCTGTTAATTATCTGCGTATGTCATCCCCATCATCCTGCCCCCCCCCCCCCCCCAGCTCCCCCGGAGCACTGAGGGAGAGGAGCATGTGAGGGTGTAGAAGTGGTTGGGGCAGGCAGATTTCTGGGGGCCTGGTATCTCTTCCAATTGTTATTTGAAACTGATTCCCCATAAGAAAAAACATAAGTTTTCCTCCCAAGGAGCTCCCAAAATAAAACAGCAAGTCTCTTTCAACTGAGATGAGAAATAAACTGGGATTCGTTGTGTTCTCCCGTTGTTCTGATTTTTAGCTTCCCTGGGATCATGTTTTGGGGACTGTTTTTCTCTTGTTTTTCACAACAGCTGTAGGCAAGAGTGATAGAGTGATGGGAGCACAACATAATTTTTTTCTTTTTTTTTTTTTTTTTTAATGGCTTATCAGGCTGGTGCAGTTTTTCTGAGTCACTACTTGCCAGTGAAACCCTCCTGTGTCACCCATGGATGTGGCAATTTAAACCTGAGGTGAAGAGAGGGTAAAATATGTCCTAACGTGCCCAGGATCACTTATCTGTGGCTAGAAGGAGCTTGGGACTTGTGTTTTAAAGGCTTCATAGGTTTGCACTGTTTTGAAATTCATAGACAAACTACCAAGTAACTACTATGTGGAAAAGGCATGCATAGTCTGAAGTTATGTCATTAGGTATATGCACTTGAACATAGGCCTGTATGTCTAGCCACACATAAAAGATGTGTAACATAGTGTGTTTACTGGGGCACAAGCAAAATTCACTTTATGCATATTATTTTCTAAGTGTGTGACCTTGACCTTCTGTACCCACAGTCGAGTTACATCCACCGTGTGTAGTATGTTTGTCCCCTATGTTAATTTCATTTTGCAATGCACAATTTGGGCATCACGTTTCAAGTGGATCTTGTACGTAATTCATGGGAAAAGCAAACCCATGGTTCAGAAGACAAAAATTGTCTGGCTAGATTCCACTAATGCACTTTATTATAGTAAAACAAGATAAAATGGCTAAGATTCTTAGCACAAGTGGGTAGAGTCAAACAGGGAGCTATTGCAATGCTGTAAGAGAACGATGGCCTCGGCTATTTTCCTGACAAGGCCCCAGGCAATTCCTGTAACATAAATATAGGCTCGCCTGTCAGATGTGCGAACTGGAGCATGCCTGTGGCTGTTTGATTGGTACGTGCTTGAGCCTCTTCATACTCAGCTGAACTTCCCCTGCAAAGAGTGTATTGTTTCTCTTGTGCTTATGCTGTTATTCCAGTGAGACTGGGAAGGCATTTTCTGCAACTTGCCTCGTTCATTGCAAACCAAAACAGAGAAAAGAGCCAATTTGAACCTTCAGCTCTCATGACAAAGGCTTTCCCTAAAGACACATTGTTTTGAAGAAGTCTGACCCCAACTTATCAAATTAACATTCCGTATGATAATAGTGATTTTTACATATTTACAGGGAAGGCAGGCAGCAAGAGGGCTTTCTGCTGATAATTTCTTTAGAAAGCGTCTTCCACATAACTATAGAACCACAATACAAACGCGGAGCACTTCCCCTGCATTCACCTCTGGACTGCCTTGGATGTAAGACTTGTTCAGCGCTTCTGCTTGGGGCTGAGCCTTCCTGGTGCTTATGCTAATAAGGGTATCCAGTGAAACGTGTCTGAGTGCAGTTTGCATGAGCTTCTAGCCTTGAAAAATATGGTGGGAAGGCTTTCATACAGGCTGCTAAACTCCACCCTGCCCCAGACTTTCAGATATCTTCAGTGGGATTCTTTTGTCCTGGATCCTTTTAGATGAGAGGGGTATGACTTAACCTTATCCTAATGTGAGCAAGCAAGCATGTCTCTGAACTGACTGCAAAGGCAGCTTCAGGGGACAAGCCCAGGTAGGAAACCTATGTTACAGATGAATCCTGCCCTACTAATATGTCCTGGTTGGCCTCACCGTCTCAGAGGCTGAAGACTGTTTAGCCTAGGATCATGCTAACCTTTCAGTGTGACCTTGGGGGAAGCAGCCTGGGGTATATCCAGGTCCTGCTCAGACTTGCAGAGGCAAGTCTGGGGTCAGATCTCTGGCTGCCCAGAGAGGTTCTGGAATTTCCTGCTCTGGAGACATAAAAAACCCACTTGGATGCAATTCTGTTCAGCCTGCTCTAGGGGGACCTGCTTTAACAGGGGTTTGGACTAGATGATCTCCAAGGTCCCTTCTAACCCTGATGATTCTATGATCCCAAACATCCCTGGAGCAGGGGCACAGGGCTTTGAAATGCTTGTATCTGCACCAGCCTGAGGGCTCAGAACACTGTGATTCAGTAGGGTAGAGGCTGTGGTGGCAAATTGCTCATTTCTTCTTTCTGAGGTGTTTCTATCCCTAGGTGTCCCTTGTAAAGGCACTTCTATAATATGCAAAGCCTGTTTTTGTAAATAAGCTGTTAATTGTCTTAGGGAAAACAAAGTGACCAATGACTAGCAAAGAAAGGAAGTAAAATGGACTAACCATAGATTATCAGTAGAAGCAATGTTCAGAGTAGATCCCCTGGCCACTTCAGGTAAAGGCTAATAGTGTTATCTGGGAGTATGCATAGGTATAGTTTTCCTCTGTGCTTTTGCTAGCATATTACCAAACCCAGGTATTAACAAGAACGTAACCTAGACTGCCATGGAAAAGAAAGGACTAGAGAGCAAACAGCAAATAAAGGAGAAAAATAATTTTAAAAGCATGTAAGCCAAAAGAATAGTAATAGGAATGGGTGAGATTTGTAGGAAGGAAAATGGAAGATTAAAGAGACTAGGTAGAAAAACACTTCTAGTGGGATTGCTTATCCCACTAGTTGTACTTGCCTGTTTACATTCAGTCTTAAAGATTATGGAGTGCTTTCTTTGAGACTTTTTTTTTTTTCCCCCCCTTTTTTTTAATGGCTCGTTCTGCCATGGGAAGCAGTACACCGGTATCCACACATTCAAAGTCCCAACTATGAGACTAATATTTGCTTCAGACCTCTGGGAGTGTGAATACTTTTTCTCCCTGCTTATATCATGCAGCTAAGCTTGAACTGATCTTAAACCAAACAACTCCACAACAAAACCCCAAACCAACCAACAAGCAAACCTTGCGGTTCAAATGTGCTGTTTCATGCTGTACCAATTCCAATTAAGTTCAAGTGTAGCCAATATCTCTTGCTGATAAACGCTTCACAGCCTGTAGCAATGTGTTGCTGTTTCTCATAAAAAAAAAAGGTGGCAAATTATTCATTACTTCATTTAGATTCTCATTCAAGATGCGTCACAAAAGAAATGTGTGCAGCGGTTACTTCAGAATTTACTGGGTGGATTTTCTGAGGGGCAAAATGGAATCTTTCCTGATGAGCTCCTGACTGAATTTATTATGTTTTAGGAATGGGTTTTATCCTGCCATCTTGGATGGAAATTTGTACATAGGATTTCTTAATTTTTTTTTTAAGCCCTCTTTTGCATAACCAGAGGTCTTCATGGCTCCAAGGGCTCCAACAATAATTCCTACAGATTATACTGACACATGCTGGTAGAGGGCAAAGCTGATAGGAGACACTCCAGCTGCTATTGTACTTGGCAGTCATTCATCGTAAATAATTCTGCCAGTCTTTTTGCTTAGAGACATCTGACAGATGCTTCTTGCAATCTCTGAATAGTTGCATTGCCAAATAGACTACCAGGTTTTGAAACAGTTATTAGGGTCGTGTTATTCCCACAATCTGGGAATACTATTGTGGTGTAATTTTGTTGAGTTGATGTATCTAATGGTGTCCACACAGTGCCCTGTGTACTTCATAGAGGTCTATATACTGAAGGCTGTGTCCCATTGAAAACAAGGGAATTTATCTAAGGAACTAACCTGTTTCTTCTTCAAATCAAAGATTTGGTAATGTGTACTGCTGAGAACCAGTACATCTTGTTGGCTGCCTTACCTCCTTTGGAACTGAGAGTGCTCAGTGTAGCAAGGACATGGCAGTCAGTGAAATTAGCCTCCTAACTTGCCTAGATTACCACAGCAGACTGCAGGTGCAGTGCTCTTCAGTAATATAATTAGCACCCTGTGCGGAGTGTGTGGTATTGCAAGATACCAGGGTTTTTTATGAAGGGCTATTCCCTCAGTGCAGTCTGCGAAGGTCTGTGAGCCAGCACTGGTAAAGCAGATATTTAGAAATGCTTTGGCATAGAATTCAAGCTTTATGCATTAAAAGCAGTATGATGGAGAACTGACAAACTCATTGGGCCTTCCCTCTGAAGGAATGGTAGGCCGCCCTGACAAGTGAAAAGATACAACTGTAGGCATCTGAATATTGTAGTGCTCTTTCAGGGAAAAATAATTCCACAGAAAGAAGATAATTCTTGCCAAAAATATTAATTTACTCAAATGGAAGTTTCAGTGAAAAAGCAGTTTTGGGGTACATTTTTTGACTGATCTTTACCTATTTAGAGCTGCTCCACATAGAGTAATAACATAGCTTCACAATTATGGATCTCCCCGTGTCTTCAATGGGATACTTAGCCAGATCAATAGACTAAATTTGTAAGGTTGATCTGGTCTGTTAAAACAGAATATTTCAGTTGTAGGTCCCTTCCAACAATCACCTAGTCCAACTGCTGACCCATCATGGCTGGCCAAAAGCTAAAGCGTGCTGAGGGCATTGTCCAAATGACTTTTAAACGCTGATAGGCACGGGGCATCGACCGCCTCTCCAGGAAGCCTGTTCCAGTGTAGCTTCATATGTATGTTGTACCTGCTGTAACCTCAGCTCTGTTAATGTATTGTAGGCCTAACAGCATCACTCTGACATCCTGGGAGGTAGTTACTTGATTTCATTAATCAATGAAGAACAGGACTGCAAGATGGAAGTGACCAGTTAGGTCCCTCTCAGTTCTTTTTTCCTCTGTAGTACTGGCTGTCTTAGGCTCTGAAACACTTCTCTGTTTTTATTAAAGCATTTTCCACTGTCAGGAATGTCTCTTGGAGACCATCTTGCAGGTAACAAATTTTGCCTCAGTTTCTTTTTCTTTTTTCAGTGGATATTTTTCCCCCTAATCCATCTCTAATTGATTACCTTTCTAAATTTCTCTCAGGGAAAACTGGAAAAGCCTGGCAGCACTAGAGCTGTGTCTGCTGACTCCATGCCTAGAAAGAGGAAGCAGAAGTGATCACAAGAGCTCCCCAGTAAACACCATCCAAGCCACATTTGGGCTGTGTGGCCCTGGTACATTAGTAGAAGTTTCTGTTATCTCAGCCTGTAGCATGTCACCATTGCCTCTAGAATGGCTTTCTCTACAAATGCTAAACTTGTGTTTTACATCTGCAGAGAAAAAAATATCAAAGCCTGTTTGATTAGCTGTTAGAGAGTAAATTACCCTTTTGTAGAAGACTGAGATTGTGGTTTTTGCACCTCATTCTGGATTTTCTCTTTATTGTGTTCTTTTCCGAACTGAAGTGTGTATGCTCTGTTGCTGTTTGACTTGAGCTTTTTTGCTGCTGTTCCAGTCTGTACTGTCCATATGCAGTGACTGGGTAGCACCGCAGCGTTCCATCTGCAGGGTGATGGTATCTGTAATTGCATGTCTTTATTCTGTCAAGCGTAAACTTACAAGGTATCTTATTCCTGCATGGAAACATTCATCTGGTATGAACTGCTGCTGGTCTCTGGGAGGCAGACCTGCCAGCAGCTCGTTGCATGACGTGGTGTGGTGCCTGCGACTGTAGGACTGCCCTTGGTGTTGTGTGGCAGCAGTTATTGAAATGTGCCCGTTGTGGGGGCAGCCTCAGCCAGCAGGAGCTGCCACGTGTACTCACAGTCTCTCGTGCTGTCTGCTGAAGAGGCCTCTGGGCTGGAGGAGCATCTGAAAGTGCTTTCTGCTTTCAGGGTGGTTGAGGATCATAAACGACACAGCAAAGAAGCATTTCCCCTATGCAGGAGATAATCTTCTGTGATTTTTCAAATCTATTATCCTTACTGCTTTGTTTATGTACTGTTTTCTTTATTGAAAGCCATCCTTTGCATGCCTAATCTGGCTAAAGTGTCATCCATTGCTCAAACCCAACAAGTCTTCATGTATTATTATTATTCATTTGGTATTGACAGCCAAAGATTTCTGCTTTCTTGACTATTTTTGTCCCATCTGACCTGGTTGTTTTCCAAGCCAGCACTAAATCAGATCTGTATGTGCTGTGTCATATGATACATGACAAGAACAAGCCATATTTATTAACTGCTTTCTAAAGCCCATTTTCTTTCTCAATCGTCTGCACCTACAGCAGGCTCAGCTCTGTTTCAGCTGTACTGAAATCTCTATTGTTTCAGCTCTCCTGGTGAAAAAGTCTTCGTGTAACTAGCATGATTAGATCCTTTATTACCAGTATTGAATATGAGGCACTGTGGGAAATATGGATCAGATCCTGCTCTCATTTGTAGTTGTACATGTGCAATGCAATGTCAGGATTTCAGAGTTACTGTAACTGGGAGCAGCGTGGGAAGCCCTGGGTGATACAGGACAGTGTTTTCAGGGTAGCAGGATCAGTGTGGCAAGAAGTGAATCTGCTTTGTTCAGTTTACAATGACATTCTTTACTGAGGATTCTGCTGTTGTCTCAAAGGCTATGTGTCATTTCTGCAGGTTTTGTTGATGTGATAGGAATGTCAGTGTGACTGAACATGAGCATGGCACTGTCTCAGTTCCTGTTTAGTGCTGAGACACATGGGCACAGAACTTTCTAGGGAGCTTATTAAATCCACAATTAGTGACGTGCAGAATTAGACTCTATAACTCGAAAGTTATAAAGTAGGTATGTTTATTGCGCGCAGATACACGGGGGATCGCTCCTCCACAAGCGTGCATGCCCGAAGTGACGAACCATCTCACATTTATACAATAAAACAAATGAATATTCAATTGACGCCTATACATATTCGTTACCTAAACCCCGCTTCGTATGTTAATTAGCTTATCAGTCCTTTGCCTGGAATGCGGTGGTCTTGCATGTTTGTAGGTGATTCATGTCCTTGTGACCATCCGATCTTCTCCAGCAAGGAGACTTAGCACTCCCTCCCTCTAGATAGCCTTGGAATGTCTCTCATCCTTTTCTCATTCTTTTTTAAATATCCCCTTTGTTAGAGGAAGAAGGGCAGCGTCTCCCCGTCTCCCCTTTGTTAGAGGAAGAAGGGCAGGCGTCTCCTCAACCGCACCCATGACTAGTCACCGTACCCACATTCCTTGAGCAGACATATACAATCAGTCGGTGTCCATTGTCCCCATTTCACACTATTTCTCCATATCAACAGAATACCTCTTTATCCAAAGCTGTCAGTCAATGCCAGTAACCAAGACAAATGCTACCTGTCCCCCTCCCAAAAAAACCCCACAAAATCAAACCAACCAAAACCCTAATAGGTATACGGGACAGAGGGATACCCATATTCATAGTGATGTGGAAAAAACCCTTGGCTTCCTGATCTGCATACCTTGCTGATGGGTTTAAGCTTACTGCATCACTTTGGCTTAGGACAGAGTTTTACCCCAAAAATGGAAACCGTTGGTGGATTTTTATTTTTTTTTAAATTTCTCTTGGAAATGGCAAAGGGGACATTTTCTAGTCTGATACAGGCTTTTGCATGCTATTAGTTCTCTGATTCTATGGAGATCCAGAACACTGGTGAGTACTTCAGCACTTTCCTTTTCTTCCTGTGGGAGATTGTAGGTGTCTTGTGGGAAGTCTGAGTTTGGCACGGGGTCTTGTGGGGGATCAAGGGTTGGGAAGGGTAAGAGGAAGATACTGTTGGTAGATGCTTGAGACTGAAGTGCCTGCTTTGTGGTTACCTCTGACTGCAAGTCTTGGATTAAGTGGCCAGCCCTTTCCAGTCCTGTACTCTTAACAGCACTAATCTTTATGGTAAACAAACTCCTATCTTCCTTGCATGGCGTCCCTTCTGAGAACAGAAAAAGGACATATGTGGAATCTCCACTAGTATGCCAAACTTGCATACAGAAGCCTGATTGTGTGGGATCTCCCTTGCAGGTTTTCAGACAGAGATTGCAGTGTTTGGAGAAGTGAGCTATCTCTTGTGTTCTGTAACCATGTGAGCTGTCATGCTGCAGTGTCCACTGACAAATAATAGTATGTCTTACTTCTCGCAGGGCTTCCAAAGCAGCTGAGTCCAGGACCTTAAGGAATGTCACGCAGTAGGTGCTGAACTAACTGGCACTGAAAGGAACAGAAAAAGATGGCAGACCATATTTGAAATAATTAAACACGTGGACTTCTGCTGATAAGAAACCATGTCAAAGAAAGGACGTAGCAAGGGCGAAAAGCCTGAGGCGCTGATTGTTGCCCTACAGGCTGCCAATGAGGAACTCAGGACCAAGCTAACAGACATTCAAATTGAGCTGCATCAGGAGAAATCCAAGGTGAGTGAGGGTTTGGTTTTAAATAACAGTGTCTGCACTGAAAGAGGGAAACACATGGAAAAAATAATATCACAGAAATTAACATATGCAATGCAACTCTTTCCTAGAACAGTGGTATGATAATTTCCCCCCATATAACATTTTCTTTGGTGGATGTCCTGTTGCTTCTGTGGAACAGCCTCTTTTTTACTGAGGTACAAGATTAAGAAGTCTTTGGCCCTCAAATGGGAGTGATATGTCTTTTGTAACATCTTTGGCCATATTCCAGTTAGTGGGTTTCATCCTGCCCTCTTGGTGTTTAGAAACTGGGTACTGTTGCTGTTTTTTGAATGGCTGATATTTCAGCAAGGCATGCCCTTATTTTGAAGTTAAGTATTCCCTAAGTGTATAGCATGACAATCCATGTCAACCCTTGCAATCCATCTCCAGTGCAGCCAAACGGTATTGTATATGCTAGCATATGTATGCATTATTTAAAGCTTGTTCAGGTGCTAACAGTATGCTGGAGTTACAGTCTCAGATGTGTAGAGTTAGGCTAAAGCCAGCTGAGTATAATGCATGCAGGGGACAGATGTACCTGTGAAGGTTTGAGGTGCCTCCCATATACTTCAGAAGCCTTTGGTACCACCTCAGGGCTGTGTGCTGTGGCTTCAGCTCTTGCCTTCATCTTCTGCTTAACTTTTCACTCTCTTTTCCTACGTTGTCTGTGCTGGGGCCACCCTTGCGAAACACATATCACCTGTTTACACTACTAGTTTTGTAAACTGTGAAAAGGTAATGGGCTGGGTGTTATCCAAGTATAAAATACTAGCTGTTGTTTTACACCTACTCTGCACATACCCTGCCCGCATTCTGTTAAAATCCTTGCAAGTGGCACCAATTTTCCCGCAGCTGATGCCAAAGTGGCTTTGCAAGGAAGTGTACTTTTTGCTCTCCACAGTGTTTCTCCCTCTTCATTTAGAGATGCTTCTAGTGGCAAGCACTGTATGTTTTATAGTCAGAGTATGGCTTTTGTGCAATAAACCCTTTTGTGGTAAGTGCTAAAGTTCCCTGCACATGGGTGGTGATTAAGGCAGTCTTCAGGTTTAGTAGTGTGTTCTTTATAAGCAGTAAAGATAACAAATCTCTGCTTAATTACTCCTAGTGAGTTTTCATGAAGGGGACTGGAGGCAGTACTAACTGCACCTGGGCAACCCCCACCTGCAGCCTGGTGGCAGCCACATTATCAAAGGATGATGCCTAGTGATATATTGTTTTTCCAAATGGAATATAATTGAAATCCATCAACCTGCCTCTTTGATTCCTTCACAGATAAGCATATATGTTGGGCAAATAAACCCAGAATGACTTGCCTCTAGCTTCCAAACCTGAATAACCACAAATCCTTCAGCCTGTAAGGTCTTTTTGATAATTTATTTCTTTTAGGAACAGATGTTCATGCCAATATATCAAGGTTAATCATACTGGTAATCTCTGACACGTGTTAGCCAGTATAGCGGAAGTTGGTTTCTGTAGTTTAGGAGAAGCTAAATGAAAGCAAGAATAGCCAGTTCTGTGTTACCTGATGTTCTAAGAATCTCTGGGGGCATTCTCCCTTCACCTACCAGTCAGATTTATAGCTGTTATTTTGCAGCCTTTTAAAATGGACAAGATTTGAAAATGGCAACAAAGCGGATATCGTCACTCTTTCAAACGCATTCTGCATCCTTTTCTTTGTCAAATGGTCAATGACAGTCTTGAAGGCAAAAATGGTTTTTGATTCTTTCATTTGCCTTGCAGGCTTTGGCTTTCATGTGGTGCACACAGGCAAGGCTTAACTTACTCTCTTAAGGAGCCACAGGCTGGCTGCCAGAAAACTGATGGCCCAGGGAGTTTCTGTAATGCTTTCCACTACGTTCTGAGTCTTGCTGCTTTTATTATCACTGCAGCTATGGAATTCCAATATGGAAGCTGCCAGTGCAGATTTTTGTTACTAGACATCAGTTCAGGGATGGTCCAAAATAATGAGAGTTACAAGAGTAGAAAAGTCTTGAAAACAAAATCAAAACAAGTTTATCTGAAATATGTTTTATGTGCTCGAGTAACACTGGAAAGGGGCCTTCACAGAGCCCTGTGAAGGGAGTTCTAGGAAAATCTTTCAGATTTGTTTTCCAAGGAGCCTTCTGAGGAAGATTCCTCTCATTTGTAGAGTCTGTTACTTGTCAGGATGACTTTGGTGATTGAAACTGAAAACTATGCTTTCAAACTCTTCTAGTGGCTTATTTTGGGAAAGGTGTATCTGAAATAAGATGGAGATAGCGTGGGAGAAAAAACCCAAAAGTCAATCAGCTCTGCAAATAGCTGAAAGCACTTCCTACCTTAGCTAAATCTTCTCTTAAGTAATCTAGTAGGCCTGCAGGCTAAACCACCAGTGTTTCTTGGAGGGCTTTCAGGTGGCCTGCTACTATGCTTATTCATATTGAATGGGTTTTCCACTGTTTTTTCTTTCTGAAAGGTTTGCTCACTCTTCTTTGTTCTTTTTGGTCTTTATTTAAAAAGGAATTAACAAGGAAGTTCATACAATCTTTGAAACCACATTCTTTTTCACTGTAAATGACAAACCCGAGTTTGATTTGAACTGACATCATTCTTTATCCATTACTTTTCTTTGGCGTAGGTTTCTTTTGTGGAATTGCTCAGAGGTGTGAAGTTACACCTAGAGATTCAGTACTGAGGACTGGTTGGTTGCTCTGTAACTTTGACTCCAAAGCTATGGACAAAGAACTTTTAAAAATTGTCATTAATGAAGAGTAGCAAAGGGCGTATTTCAAGTAAAGCTAGCTGTTCCATAAGCATAATAAACAATGAAGCATGCTTTTCTGTAGATATGTGTCTAAGAAGTGACTACAGATGCCCAATAAAGCTCTCTGTATGGATAAGAACATCTGTAAAAGATGAAATGTTTCCTGGACTTTCACACTTGCACCTTACCCCTGTTGGGATCATACAGAGGCAAGCACTTCTCTCTCATCTGATTGACTGTCCATGGTCATGAAAGTTGTAGGAACCTTGCTGTTTCTGAGCCCTCTAATTTTCTGGTGAATTTGACTGATGTTGACTGATGAGTTAAAAAGTTGTTAGGCAAATGCACCCATATCATGGAGTCTTATTTCCTAAGGAACTATTGGAAGTACATGTAGTGTCACTGCATGAGGCAAGACACCTGGAGAAGGCTTGTTTTGGCTTGAGTAAAGACAGTGTAAAATCTAGGTCAGTGCCCTAGGAGTTGGCCCATATTTTGATGTAGGAGGGTGGAGGATTGGTTAGGGTCTGCAGCAAGGTCTTCCTCCGTTTGGCATGGCTCTGTGTCTGGGTGGGCTTGTTTTGATAACACGTTGGTAGCAGGTGACTTTCATTTTATCTCAATGTAGGTTGCTAAACTTGAAAGAGAGAAGACTCAAGAAACTAAGCGTATCCGTGAGGTGGAGCAGCGCAAGCAGACTGTGCAGATCACGGAGCTAAAAGCCAAACTCCATGAGGAGAAAATGAAGGAGCTGCAGGCTGTGAGGGAGAACCTCATCAAACAGCACGAGCAGGAGATGACGCGGATGGTCAAAGTCCGAGACAGCGAAATCCAGCGCCTCAAGTCAGCGCTGTGCGCGCTGCGGGATGGGAGCAGTGATAAAGTAAGGACAGCGCTGACTATTGAGGCTCGTGAAGAGGCCAGAAAACAGTTTGACTCGGAGCGCCTTAAGCTTCTGCAGGAAATTACTGAACTGAAGTCTGCCAAAAAGCAGGTAGATGAGGCCCTTAACAATATGATCCAAGCTGATAAGATCAAGGCAGGGGATCTTCGGAGTGAGCATCAGTCACACCAGGAAGCCATTTCCAAGATCAAATGGGAGAGCGAAAGGGATATTCGTCGCCTGGTCAGTAACCGAAACAATTCATGTGTTCTCTTAGGCTGTAGTGAGTTTGCCTCTTGTGCCTCTTAACTTTTTCTGAAAAACAGAACATTGCAATGCACCTTAGTTTGCAAAAGTATTACAAACTTCTCACTGTCATTCCTCAGCAGTAAGTAGATCATGGTGAGTCAGCTAGAGCAACCACCGTGATGGTAGCTAACACCTTAAAGTAAGAGAGTGATGGGCCTAGTCCATGAGGATTTGGCTTGCTGAGATGCTAATACATGTGCAGTGCAAAGTGTTAGAAAAAGCGTTTGCATCTGCACTTGCAGTTTGCTAGTTTCTGTAGCCCTTGTGATGGTATCTTGAACACATTAAACCATGGCAGAAGGGGAGATGTCTTTTGTTTTGGTCTTGGCATAGTCTTCAGTAATTACTGGGGAAAATGGGCAACATGAGGCCCACATCAGCAATGGTGCAAGTTGCCATGTTTCCCTATCATCTGGGGAGCTGGACCTGCATGCAGTGGTGGACAGTTTGGCTTGAAAACTGGGATTCAAGATTTGACAGTTAAGTAAGAGAAATGGTAATTTAAACTGTCCAGAAAGATATTCTCCCCCCTGCCTTGATTCCCCCCTCACCCCCAATTCAAAGTCCATGTACTGGAGGTATGTTCGTATGTTGCCAAAATGCTCAGTAATGTAGTACAGACTAATAGTGGGGGATTTTTCATATCTGTATTCTGAATTTTGACCCTTCTAACCATGAGGACAAGTTACTTTTCTTTTTTTCTCATCTGAAATTGAGGATCCATTTTTAGAGTTTTAATATAAAAAGAAACTATAGTGAAATTCAGGATAAAACTGAGCCATTTAGTAACACTAAGATCAACTCAGGTTCCACCTATGTATTGTGTGATTTTGTCTTTAGCAGCTGATGAAAAGCTTTTTGAAGGCTATTTACTTGCATAAGAGCCTTGAACAAGTCCAGAATTACTTTTATCTGACTTAGACAAATATTTTCCACCTCCATTGTATTGCTATCAGAGTGGAGGAGATTACCTCAGAGTGACATCTAGTTAATGGACATCAGAATTTAGCCCTGGTCATTGAAAAATACTTTGGGTAGGATTTCAGCAAGCCTAGAAAGCTGCAAGACCAGAAAGTATCTTTGGCAGCTTCAGGCAAAATTTAGCATAGATAGCATTTTTGTTTTCAGGGAGCAATTCATGCAATTTCCAGACAACAGCAGCTTTATTTCGCTCGAGCATGTGCAAGTTCTGGTTCACCAAATTTTCTTGAGCTCAATGATGTTAGTGGTTTTGTATCAATTTTTATGGTTGCAAGGCTTGCATGGGCTAATCTTATTCTAAAGTTTTAATCTCAAATTTTCCTATAAGCCATTGTTCTAAAAAGTTGCTATGAGGTGAAATTAGACTTACTTTTTGTATTGGATAGCCCTGGGCTATTAGGCAGAAATGAAGTAACAATAAAATGGATAGCCTTGAGTTTGCACTCAGCAGAAGATTAATAACATGACAATCAGATTTAAGAAATACTGGGTCTGCACAGGTCTTTTGTTTGTGAGAATGGGACCATAACTTCTACTGCCTCAGCTATTGTAGCTCTGTTTACATGAGCAGGAGCTAGTCTAAACTTTTTTGAGTTTGTCAGTCTGTACTTATTTTTTACTAGTATAAATAACTGACCAAAATCCAAGTGAAAGCCTGAACTCTTCGTCCAACTTTTTGTTAACACGTCGTATCATGCTCAGTTCCTGGGCTTTACTCTGTGTGAGGCTGGTGAATCTGCTGCTGTGCCAATGTACGGTTATGGCTGAAACCTCAAAGTGTATTGTTTTACAAGCCTGATGCAGTATGATATAGCAGATTTAAGTGGTGAACACTGCTATTAAGTAAATTATATACTGCTAGATTGAAGAATGCTGTTGCCTTTACCCAGTAATATCGTTCTGGTGTTTCTCTTATTCAGATGGATGAGATCAAGGCTAAAGACAGGATCATCTTCTCCTTGGAGAAAGAGCTGGAGACACAGACAGGCTATGTGCAGAAGCTGCAGCTGCAGAAGGAAGCTCTGGATGAACAGCTCTTCTTGGTGAAGGAGGCAGAGTGTAACATGAGCAGTCCCAAGAGAGAGATCCCAGGAAGGGCCGGAGATGGTTCAGAGCACTGCAGCAGCCCTGTACGCAGGTTTTACTGGCCCCTGCAAAACAGAAACATGGCTGTGTTTCTTGTGCTCAGATTTTTTCAGGCCCTGGGAAAACATTCCCACTCTTAGTCACTACAGAGTTGTTGTGTCTATAGATTCTTCAGAGAGAATGCTAGTGGGACAACAAAGCTTTGTAAGGCTGTTCCCTCAGTTGCTCTTTTTACAGATATAAAACATCTTAAATAATTAGTGCCCATTTGAAAGAATTGTTCCATGATCATAACTACCTCGTTAGCATACATGCTCAAAAACAGATAGAATTGGGAAGATGGGCAGGGAGAAGGGGTGGGGGTGGCATCCAGGAGACTTTTAGGAGGTCCTCCTCTTTCTCTGTCTTATTCTCCACATATACAGCCCTTGCTGTCATTCACAAAGCATGCAACTCACTGGTTCTGTGACTGAATATATGTTTACACCACAGATGTGTATATATACATGTATATACACATATACAAATGAGGAATAAAAAAGTAAATGCAATTGATACTGAAAGGAATGTCCTTACTTTTTCACCTGACATAGCAGCTCAGCAGATGTATAGGAAAAGGCAATAAAAATTAGAATTTTTAGCTTTTTGCTTTTTCTTCCCCATCATAAAAAAAAATTATTGATATCTGTTTGGTTATTTTCTCTTTATTTTTTTAAGGAGGTAAAAATTTTCAATTAAATTATCCCCCAAACCAGATACATTCTTCCAAAAATATGTGTATTTTTGCCAGCATGTTCAATGCTGTAAAAATCCATAAATGTAATTTCTTGATGACAGCTTAAGTTGACCGGTGTGTGGTTTTTGAGGATTCTTTTTCCCAAGCATGCATTTTGAAAAAAAATCAGTAACTGTATTATGTTGTTGCCAATGAACAGGACTTGCGCAGAAACCAGAAGAGGATAGCAGAGCTGAATGCCACAATCCGGAAGCTGGAAGACAGGAACACGTTGCTTGTTGATGAACGAAACGAACTGGTGTGTGAGCTTTGCACTATCAGACAGAGGAGGTCGGTAGCCACAGGGAAAGGCAAAGAGGGGAGGATCCAAGGATGATAGCCAGTGATGAATATGCCTTTTCCATCTCTCAGTCTAGTCACTCAGGAGGCTGAGGGTGATTTTTTTTTTTTTTTTCTTAATCCTAGAACTAAACAGTAATTTCACTGAAGTTATGTGGTATAAAATCATAATGAAAGTTGAGGAGAGAGGCTTGTAGGTTTGTATTATGAACGCTTATGTTCCCTCCTTGACCTTTTGAGCATACAACAGTGTATGGTGAGACTTATCTTGTAAATTAAATAATGTCTGTAGTCCAGTATTTGACCGGGTTGAGAACAGTTAAGTATTGGATCAAGGGAGGATGGGCAATGGTGAATTGATCCCTTCATCTGATTTACTCCTAGGTGGTGGTACCTGTGTGTTGGAGTCAGCACCCTGGCTTTTTAACTTGTCCATGTTTCTACGTCTGTGATTAAAGATGACGGTGCTGAAATTCAGCTCTTGATTACTTTTTTTTTAATTTACTTTTTTTATCCTGAGCTAGGAGTCCTAATGCACTCCTTTCGTATCACTTTAGCTGGCTTCAGTCTCCTCAATGTTCTTAATGTAATATTTGCAAAATAATGTCATATCAAGATTGCAAATTAGACATATATTCATGTGTCTCTTTTCAGTTATGAAAAGCTCTCAATCCCCAAATTTCTGTGATACTGAATAGCTTGGAGTCTGAGTCAGCTTGATTACCTGTTGCTTTTCATTAAATATTCAGCCTATTTTTTCACAAGGAAAAAAAATAATTTTAAAAGGCTTCTGAGCTGTATCTAGCACAATGTGACTACAGTGAACACATTTTGTTAAATGTGACCAGGAGTACTGCTGGAAATACCATACACTTTAAGAAACATTCAGACTAGCAACAGATAACTTCATTCTTAGGGTAGAACAGATGGCTGTTTTGCCCACAGCTGTGCTGGTCAAAGATGTAACTGCTTCCTAGCTGCTCCCCCTTTTTCTGTTAGCAGGAGGGGTCTCCCAGTACTTGCTTACCTGCTTCAGACAAAATCATTGGGTTAGTTTAATGTGAGATGCTACGATGATGTAAGCAGATGTGGTTAACTGTGCTTGATAGCTACAGAAAACTCTTGGTCTTTTCCTCAGCAGAACTGCAACCTCCCAGTGACAAACAGTAATAGAGAACTGGGACAGTGCCTTTGATAGATGATCTGGACACAAAGATGATGTCTTTCCACAGCCACATGCCATCTTCCTTGGGCGCTCTTAGAAAAAGAAATATCAATAAAACGCTCAGTATTACTGCTTGGAACTAATTTTTCAGAGGAAGAGATCTTGGTTAAAACTCTAGTTGTACCAATACTGGAACTTCCAAGCATGCCCTAAGATACCTTCCTATCTTATGGGATCTGTTGTTTAAATGTTATGTAATTTGTTTATTTAAACCAAAGTTCATTGTGCTTGTGCATGTGCACAAGTATTTCACTGGGGGGCATTAAGAACCACACTTAAAACTATGTTGGTATTGCTGTGATCCAGACTGAGTAGGTACCTTTGCAAATCTGTCTTTCAATGAGAAAATCAGTGAGTTTCTTGCAGGTAAACTGCCAAAAAAAAAAAAAAAAGGTTGCTTTATCTGTATGTCTGAATTTTCCTATAGATAAAGCCGTCTTTTGGAAACAGATATGCAGAATTGTGCTTTGAGATTTACAGGTAAAACTAGTTATGGAAGCTGTAAGCATCAGTTCCATTAGATCACTTTGGCATTTTACTCAGACAGTAGTCCAACAGGGAACTAACGAAAGTACTTTTAAGAAAGGAGGGAGGAAAATATACCTTTTATTTGGATAATTTACAATCATTAATTGTTATTATCAACCCAGTTGAAGCGTGTCCGAGAAGCTGAGAAACAGTGTAAACCTCTTCTGGAAAAGAACAAGTGCCTCACGAAGAGAAATGATGAACTTATGCAGTCTTTGCAGCGCATGGAAGATAAACTGAAAGCAGTCACTAAAGAAAATATAGAAATGGTTGGTACTTAAGAGCAAAATGAGGATCACTGTATGATCTATGTCTGTTACGGTGGCCACATCTGCATAGTGTATGCATATATATACATAGAGAAAACGTGTTGTATATAGTGTGTAATACTATTGATAAGATATAACCGTGCTTAAGTCTGTATATACTGGACTTGCATAGTGTAGCATTGTGTATTATGCATACGTGTGCAATATATTTAAGTGAATGCATAATTAACAATCCTCAAAAATTAGAATATTGAGTTTCAAATTTTAAAAAAAGAAAAAGGAAAAAAAAGTCAAATCATTCAGTCATATCCCACCGTGCTGTTTTGCATCTGGAACTCAAAAAGGAAGCTTAAGAGTGATGTTTTCAGCCAGCATGGTGTTTGTCTTTGAATGTACCTGTTCTTTTTAGATCTGATGATGGCAAAGTAACATTCTGTTCTGGCACTGAGCATGTACAATCTTTCCATAAAGCATATGCATGGTAGATGGATATGGGACAGGGAGAGTGATGGTGTTACAAGTTTGGCTAGGGTTATCACTTTCATGAAGCAGGGTCAAAGCAGTTATGCCAGTGTATCCTTCAAATGGAATTGTCCTGAGTATCAGTCAGAATGCAGTCCCTATGCAGGCGCTGTTGTTGCTTTGGCATTAATAGAAAAAGGAGGCGGAAGTTCTGATGTAAGCTGGCAGGCTGAGATGACTTCCTGTGCTAAGTGTGTTTGCATGCCTTGTCTCTGGATTGCAGTAGCCACTGTTCTCATCTTGAGCAGGCTGACTGTTCTGCAATGAACGCAGCTTTCCTGCCAGTGAGGATGAGATGGTCAGATTCACTTTTTTGTCTTAAAGAAAAAAGGCTTTAGTGTTACAAGGTTAATCCACTTTAAGACTCTGCAATTCACCCATGCCCAGAAGACCAATAAACTTACTGTGGGTGTCACGGGTCAGAATTCTTCTTCCACAGCTGTGGTAGTACAGATCACAGCCCCCTGGGCTCTCCCACAGCAAAGAGAAGGGACTTTGGATCTGCATGCATTAGGCATCAGTGAGCCGCACCACTGGTGAATATATGCAGGCATAGCACATCTTAGGTCCCTGACATCTGCTCTTTACTCTGTAAATGCCCAGATTATGTAAGTTAGCAAGATGTGGGTGGCTAGAGTGATTCTTACGGGCTGTAGTCGTCTTTTCTCCCACATATGCTCAGGAGCAGGCGGGATGTGGACTTCCAGTTAAAATAGATCTGGTACCACATCTTTTGCCTTTTCTCCTGTTCTGACTGGATGCATGTATTTCACATGATTAAAGCATGTCCATTTCCTCACTGTATGTGGTGATACGATGGGTATCAGTAAGGGCATGGGGTCATGGGTGTAGATACTATTTGCATACCCACTGGAAAGATAGGGAGTTCTACTGTATTTGCCATGTGTTGAGGCATCTTGATGCATGGCAAAGGAAGAGCTATGGTATATGACCTTTAAGTGCTGCTGTAGAGGTTGTATGCCACGCAATAAGTAAATAGATAAAGCTTTGTTGTTCTGGTTGAAGAACTCAGCCTTTCTGTGCTGCTTTATTGTTAAGAAGTGCTGACAAGTATTAATAAAATTATAAAAATGGCGTAGCTGAAGTATATTTAAAGGGCTGTACAACTTAAATGAAAGATAATGCCTGATTTTTGACTGAAAGGTGGTCTTTTTGTCTTCTGATTGGTGGATCTTACTTTATTTCTTTCTTCTTCTTGCCACAGAGAGAAAAAATGACATCACATCCTCCTCTAAAGAAATTAAGATCTCTCAATGACCTGGATCAGGCTAATGAGGAACAAGAAACTGAATTCTTAAAGCTTCAAGTCATAGAACAACAGAACATAATTGATGAGTTAACAAGGGTATGTCCAGAGCACTGGGAAACTAGGGAGGATTCCTGTGCACAGTTTACCACTGATAGTATGTCTTCTAACTAGAGGTGTGAGGGTTAATATCTTATTTTTAACACCTGCAAATTTTTAGATGTAGGTATGCATGGGTGCAGTTTAACTGAATTTCTAGTGGGGCATCAGCCCCTACAACTCAAAAGCATAACTCTTGTGTGTGAATTGAGCTCTAGAAATGAACACAGACTAAGAACAGTGGAGCTTGGGAAGATAGCTACATGTTCACAAGGCAGGGTATAACTAAGCTACCATTAAAAAGTTTCCTTAACAAGAGGCAGGCACACAGTACGATATCATGTGCTGGAGAAGTGTGAGCTGCTAGAGGGTGATTGAGTAGTTCTTCTGTCACTTAATACTGACAATTTCTTTTTCACCTGACTTTGCATTATGATGTCGAGAGGAAGGAGAGAGACTCCAAAACAGGCTTTTCCCTCTTCTAAGACATCATTGCTAGGACTGGTGAGATCATCACTACCAACATTTGATGACTTTGAGACAGAAGCAGCATCCCTTCTGCAGGGAAGGTAGACAGCCTCTTACACAAAGCCCAAGCCTGCAACAGGCCTCCCAGTGATTTTAACAGGAAATCCATCAGTGTCTTGTCAAACGAGAGGGTGGTGGGTTTTTTTTTTCAGATATCCCATCTTCCCTTCTTCAAGTAGTTTTCGGCCAACACATGTACAGATTTGGATATGAATCCTCTGTTCCACCTGGAATCAGATTCCTATTTGAATGTATGAATGGAGACTTGATAGAAGCCAAGTGTTTTATTTCCTCTGTAGATTTGTCCTTTTACAGCTGCAAACAAAAGAGGAGAGAGTAACTTTTAAATCTTATTTTCTAGGACAGAGAGAAACTCATTCGTCGCAGAAAACATAAAAGGAGCTCAAAGCCAATTAAGGTAAGAGGAAAAATTGTTTTCAGCTTATATACAGAGCTAGTAGGCTCTGAGGAAAGCATACTTTTACCAATCTGATTAAAGAGAGCTTTGTGATTATAACAGTCTGCTTTAGTGATCAGGTTTATAAACACCTTAGTTACTTTGGGAGAGCTTTTTAAGTCCACTTGGAAATTCAGTTAAGGGTGCATAGCTATTTTATTTTCAGAAAAATGGTACTTTTTTTCCCCTTGAAATAGTAACAATTTTCCTTCCATCTGGTTTCTATAAATATTGTTCTCAAGGTCTATTATGCTGAGATGTATTTACATTTCCAGAGATCTTCCCATCTATCTTTTGCTGTCTATTTTTCACAGCACATATGGGCTAAAACAAAGTTCTTGTGCATTTTTATTCTTGAAGCGGAGGTTTCTCCCTGAGAAATTGAGTGTTATTCTGTCCTGCTCAGATCCACAGGCCTTTGGTTACCTGTTTTATTACTTGGAATTGGGTCAAGTCAGAAGCTGGTATAATTTACAATTTTAGAGCCAAGTAGTCAGTAGTGGTTCAAGTAGATCCTTTATCATCTAAGTGTGAAGAATGATTTTGCAACAGCCACGTCTCAGATCCAGAAAGTGGAAATACTGTGTAGAAAACAGAGCTTGGTTGTTCTTTGTCCTCCGAGGACATCCTTTAGTATGTCAGCCATGTTCTGTGAAAGTAATGCAGTGCTATCCTACACACAGAGAATTTCAGACCAGTAAATCCTAGATGTATCATCACATTGTTCTGTATGGGTTTTGAAACAATGTACAGCAGACGTAAGGAGACAAGGACTAAAAAGTATTTTTATCAGTCAACTTTATTTCAAAGCCAGAGATTATAATATGGGAGAACATGGCTATTGTCTTCACTTGAAAAAAATAATGAACAGAAAAAGATAATATATGCAAAAGGTTATTGGCATCTTTGGTACATGTTTTTTGTGTGATTTAAATTCCATGTTTAGAAGGTTGTAACCTGTCAGCAAAAGTGAAAAGTGTTGCAAAGCAGAAGTGCATCTGAAATGCTTGTCAATCAGTTTGTAGAATTATTCATAAGCTAAGTATTTAAATGCCCAGATCTGTACCCTGAAACCAAGCCTGCAGGGTCAAGCTTCTGTACCTTCATAGAACATGACTCACAGTTTTAATTTGATTTAATTCCATTACTGAGATGGGAGATAGTGAGGTGTCAGACATACAACCAAAATGTGTAGCACGAGCAATCTCTTACAACGTGGCAGTTACTATAGTACTGGAAAGATGTGTGAGAGAAAAGTTCCTTCACGCTGGTTTTGTATTAGCATAGCTTTCACTCACTTACTCCAACAGCAATATCGGTGAGAAAAGCACTGTGATATTAAAAATACCAGTGGTGTTTGTGAGAGAAGGAGGAGGGTTCACTAGTCTGCACACATTTCCAGCTCTTTCTGGTGTTACACACCATATGGTTTGCCACCAGTCTGCATGTTGGTAGATGTCTTCTGAACAGCTTTGGGGTTAACAGACAATGCTCCTGCCTTCCTGCAATGGCAGAGACTTCAGCGTGTTGCTGCTGCCATTATGCTTTCCAAGTTTTAGACTGAGCCAGATCCTCTGCTCAGAATTACTTGGCACACTCATTCGTCACCAGCACAAGACCTAATCTTCAACATAGTTCCTTTTGGATTTGTTTGGAGATAGTAATTGCAGGGGTAGCCCGTTGCTCTTTTTTCATATTGCCTTTTTTAAGTAACTAGCAGTGTGATTTTGAACGAACCTTTCCCCCGCATCAGAAACTCATGCTACCTGTTACCAAGGAGATTCAGAAATCATGTTTTCCCTTCTTTAGAGACATGTGGTAGATACAGTTTTTGGGTACGATGATGATTCCATGGACTCTGAAACATCCTCTGTGGCCTCATACAGAACAGACAGAACACCAGCAACCCCAGATGATGATCTGGATGAGGTAAGATCTGACTGTTTCCATAGGCATGGACAGGTTTTCAAGAGACTTTGAGTTCCAAAACAAGTGGCCAGACTCTTAAAAAAAGTTAGGTTTTTGTAGTGCATATTGAGTGGTAAGTTCTTCATTAAGTTTGGCCTCAATTTTGGTTACTGAAACGCTGAGAGGTTCCTTCAAAACATAATCTATAGAGTCTACAGCTATGACGTCATCGCAATCTGAGATTATTTTTTTCCTTTCCCCCTTCAAGAAAATAAACATCACATTTCTTTAACCTACAAGATCTATAAACGCTGTATAAATTCCACATTCTTGTTACTTCATATCACAGCAAGCTCACCAAATCAAGACCTGTAAACCAACTGTTGTGCTTAACAAATCACACTTACATTCTTTGCTTTGGCAGTGCGGTTTAGCAGCGGAAGAATCAGAGCTGCGGTTTCGACAGCTGACAAAGGAGTACCAGGCCCTGCAGAGAGCATATGCACTGCTGCAGGAGCAGACAGGAGGCATCATAGATGCTGAAAGAGAAGCCAAGGTTAGTATTTGTTTGAGGGTGAAAGCATTTCATTGCTATCAAGACGTACAAACCCCTCAAAGTGACGTACAAGGTAATGGAGTTACATACAGCATCCATACAACTGAGAGATGTCTGCTTCACTCATTTGCTGGGTACATTTAAAGAGAGTGACAATTAAGAATGGATGCGATCACTCAGTTTACAAGGGGCTGTCCTCTGCCTGAACCTGAGAACTACAGCTGAGCAGGAATGCCAAAGCAGGCAATTCTGCAATTCAGTGCAGAATCACATGGGGTTTCTCATCTTTTGTCCAGGTGTGAGAGTTTAGGGTTTAAAGGAAAATAGAGGCCTGTGGGTTTTCACAAAGGCACACATATGTGCCAGCTTCAGGAATGTTCACCTGGATGTGTCAAACAGAGAAATGCAAATTACATTCAAATTTAAGTGTGGTGCAGACTACAGTAAATCTTCCAAGGCTAAAAATGTTGTCCCTCTGATTAAATTGTAGAATTGTTCAGGCTGGAAGGGACCTCAAATGGTCTCCAGCCCAAATTCCTGCTTAAAAGTGTCAGCTGTGAGATCACAGCTTGTTGAGTTGGCTCTTGAAGAGCCCCCCAGGCAGTTTTACTTGCTTCTTTCTGCTAGCTTCTGGCACTCTCATCTACTAAGGACTTTTTTTTCAATTCAGAGACTGCCCCTTACAAGGATCTTTGAGCAAAGCCTGTCACCCTGAATACCTGAGCTTGTGTTTTGCTACTCTAATGCAATACATGGTAATAATAGGCTTGAGTGGGGAGAGGGGACTGATCTGTTACCTCTCTGTTCCCTTGGGTCATCTGTATGCCAGTCTGAGGAGTGGCACAAAACATCGCTGAGCCACAGTCTTCATAAAGGTTACTCACTCATTGGAAGCAACAGCATAAACCCAGACTCTGCTGTGTTTGATTTTCTTTTAATACTGGTCACATTGCTGCTTTTTTTACTATTTCATGCTGTGCCTGACTTCAACAGGCTCAGGAGCAGCTCCAAGCTGAAGTCCAGAGATATAAAGCCAAAATAGAAGATCTGGAGAAAACTTTGGCACAGAAAGGGCAGGTAAGCACTTTTTGTGTATTTTCCTTTTCTGTTTTGGTTCTTATCTGCTCTGTTTGCAGAATACCTAGCACAATTTCAATATGGACTTCCATGAGATGTAATGTCACTGTTCAGTAAACAGGCTCCAATTTTCAATAAATGCGCCCAATCTCACAGAGTTTGATTATTCTGTAATAGTACTTGTTCATCCAACAGGACTCACACTGGGTGGAAGACAAACAGCTATTCATTAAGAGGAACCAAGAGCTTTTAGACAAGGTAAGTTCCCAAGTTTTGCATGGTCACTCTGAAGGGTAATCTGGATTCTGCAATGTACTTTTTGGACATGCAGTCTGGTGCTTATAGGGATAGTATAAGGATAGAACAGCACAGATTAATACAGACAGGATAACATACGGAAAGACAAGCCCTCTCCAGCTCTGATTAGGCACTGTTGTTGCTGGCAGTTGCTGGTGCAGCAGCTTGGCTGATAAGCTCCAGTAGAGCTGGAAGCTCTGCTCGTCGTTCTGGCGCAGACCTTTGTGTTCCAGTAGAATTGCACTGAAGGGTCTGCTGCTGCTGCTGCTGCTGCTGCTGCACTGGCAAGGTGTCTGAGCTTAGCTTCTTGAAATGAAATAGCAGTAGAAATGCAGTCACCCTCTAACCCTTTCACACTCCTAGTCCCTGTTCTGTTAAGGGCTTAAAGTCATCCCTAGGTCCAGCAGAACTTGCACTGTTCAGTCCCTTGATGCATTTAGGAATATCACCTGTTTGTGTGTGTATATATATTTGTATTTATGTATTTTTAATCATGGAATATAAGGATATGAAGGACTTCAACATTGCTTGTGTATTGCCAACAGTAACAGCACTGGTCATACATATGACTGCCATCAGCAAGAGGTGATAACTACCAGCACCATGTCTCCTGCTGTCTTTCACCTCCCCAGATGAGGTTTCTTAGTCTGTGTTTCTCTCCTTCCGTAAATGCCCCTAACAAGTCTCCAGTCCTGTGCCATCCTTCCCCATCCAGACAGACTGACCCATGGGGGCTCATTTGACCTCAGGCTTACCATGCTCCTTAGCTGTCCTTGTCTGGGCCCTCCTTGGACAACCTGACTGCAAAATACATGTCCTGGCACCGGCTAGAGACTTGCAGAAGAGAGCAGGCTGAAGAGCTAGTGGTGGGGTTGTCCACAACAAGCAAGCTAGGGACAGCTGTGGTGGTATTTAAATCTTACCTGCTAACTGACAGAACTACTCATGTGGAGATGCTTGACATGCAGTTCACACAGGTGCTTGCATGGGTGGAATGGCTGCTCAGGTAACTCTCCACAAAGACAGCTCTCCCTCCATTGGCATCTGTGCTTCGTGTACTGGGAATCTCTGACCTAGCCCAAGCTCTTCTCCAAGGCAGGGGCAGCTGTTTCTGTGTCATTCCTGACAGGCATTTATCCAAACTGTTCCAACAATGATGTCTCCGCATCCCTCCCCAGACAATCTATTCCAGTGTTTTTCTGTAAGAATAGTGTGTTTAATAGTTAGTGCAGACTAATCTGTTGGCAAACCTGACACCT
Source organism: Falco biarmicus (assembly GCF_023638135.1). Lineage (NCBI taxonomy): Eukaryota > Metazoa > Chordata > Aves > Falconiformes > Falconidae > Falco > Falco biarmicus. Next base: position 64,953,482 of record NC_079295.1, read on the forward strand.
CTGTAGAGTTAACTTCCCTGCTGATCTCCCCTAGTATTGGATTTTTTTAGGAAAACTTCCAGCCTAAGCATTTTATGAGTTTAGGATTTTGACAAGAAGTTCACCTGTAAACCAAAGACTCACTGAGGTAAAACAGCAAGTAGTGAACCATCTCTAGAGTTTGGATTTCGCTCTGCCTATGCTACCTCAACTGTTACTCACCAGATATTCAGTGTTTCTTGTAACAGTCACACAGATCCTGAATTTACGTATTTCTATTAGATAGAGAAACTGGAAGCAGAAAACAACCGTCTACAACAGGAGCTACAGGATGCCCGAGACCAGAATGAGCTGCTGGAGTTCCGCAACCTTGAGCTGGAGGTGATGGATGAGCTCAGTTACAGTAGAGCTGGTAGCAAATTAAACTAGTGCACTTGTACTGGACACCAACTTTAATCAAGTGTTTACGCAAACATTGTAGTGATAGAACAGAGTAACAAATAAGGCCCAGAATTTTTGATTGTGAGCTGAAGTATGTCAGCTCCAAAGTCCTGGAAATACTAAGTTCCATACCTGACTGGTTCACCTCTCTCTGGGTTAGGTGCCCAGTGTGCATAAATGAGCTTAACTGACTAGTGTCAGTACGGCTCTTGGTTACCCCACCTGTGGATATGGTTTTTCCAGTACTTTGGAGCAGTCTGTTGTGAACATGCTTTGTTCTTATTGCTGGCCTGGAGTCTACTAAAATGGACAGAAATTAATTACATTTAAATTAACTGAATAAGCAAGGCTTAAACCCCATCCTCATGTACCTTGCTCAGGGCTGCATCCTGGTTCACAGCTAAGATCCCTCCTGAGAATAGGCATCCAGGTTTTTTTGTTGTTGTTTTGTTTGGTTTTTTTATGAACCTGAACAGGTCTTGGAGGAGAAAGAAATGTTGAGCGTGCTTTTATCTCTAATAGCTGAAGAGTAGAGTGTTCCTCTAAGAAGTCAGAGATGCAGGTACAGTTCCCTCTTCAGGGTCTTCAAAGCCCTGTTTCCCCCTGAGAAAACCTTAATGCTGATGTACAATGGCTTTGTTCTTTTCCCCTCTTTCAGCAAGGGTGATGAGACAAGAGTTCAAATTTCATTGAGAGTGCTGCTGTGAGAAGTGCACCTCTCTAGCCCTGTGCTTGAAGGACTGGAACTCTTTGAAGTTTGAATCAGCAATGATTGATGAAATTGCATAAGCATTTGTAAGAAAGTATTGGACCCAGGGCTGTTGTATTCTAGTACCGTACCCATGGGGGTAAAAGGGTTGTTGTACCTCGTCCTCTCTGAGCCAGTGAATCTTGAATTCTTTTCTCTGTGGGCACTGGGCTGTGAGAGGAGATGGGAGCTGTCTTACTCAAACCAATCTGTACTGGGTGGTTAGAGCTCTCCTTGTTGCAGAAGAGGACTGTGCACGTCGGCTCGTGTGGTGGAGGGAGCTGAAGCCAGGTCTCTGAGAGCCCGCAGGCACTCCAGCCCTGCTGGGGGATGGCTGGGGCTCCCTGGGGCTGCAGCTGTGGGCTATGCTGTGCTGGGGGCTTCTGCCCTGCTGTGAGCACCTGAGGACAGCTGGGCTACAGAGCCAAGGTGCCCAAGGAGCACAGGCTCCCTGCACAGTGGTTTGCAACAGCTTCTGTACTATTGATTGCTGAGGCCCTTTTAGATGTAATCTCTCTGTGCCTTAGTTTCCTGCCACTGTGGTAGGGGTAAGAGACATTTTATATAGGTGAATGTGGTCTTGCTCCTGCAGCCTTTTATCATCATGCTTGCCAGTGCTGGCATGTGTGAAAAGCCAACAGCACCCACCTGTGTTGCATATAGTGCTTGGTCTGGAGTTGTCCTAATTTGCATCTGGAGGCTGTAGGCCCTTGCACAGTGAATAGAGACAGCTTGTCTGCCCGCTTGCAAGCACTGTCACTTTTGCAGGCACTGGACATGTTCCTTCTTGAGGAGCTCTCTTGTGAGCTGTGTTAGGTAAGAAAGGTCCCTCAGGTGACACTGTAGGGTGATGGAGGAGCTCCAGAAGCCCCTGCAGGCAGCCAGAGGACTGGGTTGAACCTCAGTGTCCCTCTTCCCAGACGGCCCCTAGTTATAGATTCTTAGGCGTGCCTGCTTCCACCTGGTCTTTTTTCCAGTATAAGCTGGTTTATTTCTCAGTTGTTCTTTTCAGTTGCTGTCCAAGGCCTTATATACTTGTCATTCAGAGCTTGTAGGTAACACAGAGCCTTTCCTGGCTCTCCTGAGTCAGTGCTGGGACAGATGTGTCCCATATTTATAGAACTTTCCTACAGTTTTATGTGACAGCTGTGTTTTCATATGACATGGAACTGGACTGATCAAGTGAGTTACATGTTCATAAACAAAAAATATATTTGAAAGTGAAATTTGATTTTCACTTCTGTGCTTGCCTGAATACCTGAAAGGGAAATAACATCTTCACATTCTTATTTTTGTCTTTGGTACTTTAAAACTGGACAAATATTTGTAGATTTTATGCAATGAAGGTGTATAAATAGCTAAGTTGATCAACCTTTTTGAACTTGCTACCTTTCACAGATATCAGAACATGCAGCATACCAGGATGAGCAAATGTGTAATCTGAGTATCCTAGCAGTCTTAAGTCAAATACCTGTTTCTAAAGGGTGTATTTACAAGAAGTAGTTGTTCAGCACTTCATTAAGCAAAGCACTTGAGTCTCTTAGCCTTTTCACAGACAATTTGCAAAGGAAAATAACTGATCAAATAAATAGTCTCCTGTAAAATAGTTAGCTTGGGTTCAGGATCCTATCCCACTTGGCACACTGTTTTTCAGACTAAGACTAAATGTTTGTTTCTTTGACTTGTAAAATGAAGAGCTTGGATTTGTGAAGAATGATATAAACAGTAGCTATGGCATTTAATGAGTTCTGTGTGCATCTCCTTCATTCTAATATGTTCTCTGGCATCTTTTCAATTTACTTCCAGGAAAGAGAGAGACGCTCCCCACCATTTAATCTCCAGATTCACCCATTCTCAGATGGTGTGAGTGCTCTACAGATCTACTGCATGAAGGAAGGAGTTAAGGTAGGTCAGTTTTATAAGGCAGCACTTCTAACTACAGGAGTGGATGGTGCTGCCCTTATAACCCATTACATTCATCTCTGCTAATAACTACACTAAACTTTAAGCACTTAAACTCAGTCTAATGTAAGGGTGTGTGATGACTGACACAATTGAATTGGACTCATAATTTTCAACGTAATGATAAAACCTGGCTCAAAGGCAACTGAAATCAGTGTGTGGTGCATTTCCATGGGATAAAACAATATGGTTGATTTCAACGTGGTTCATAGAAGGGATGAATATTGCAGCTGTAATAAAATGTGCATGCCATGCCTTTACCTTATTCTGTCTTTGCAGGATGTCAGCATCCCAGACCTCATAAAGCAGTTAGACATCCTAGGTGATAATGGGGTAAGTTAAAGTGGGAGGTGTTTTCCCTTTAGAAGCTGCATTTTGTACAGTAGAGTAAGTGAAATCTATAATTATCATGACTGTTTTCTAAGATACTTGTTAAATTATGTAATATCAGAACAATTAATTTAAGGAGTATTTGTTTCTCTGAGTTAAGGATTTGTGAGATTTCAATAGTCAGAGAACTAGTAATGAAGTAGCAGCCTTAATGTCTGGTTTAGCAGACTGGGAAGAGTGTCCAAAGGTCACTCATATTTGGAACTGGGCCTGACTGCACTCCAGTCATTCAGGAAAGCACATGAATTAACTTGGCAGTCTGAGCCAACTGCTCTTCATCAGGACTTGGATTCCTCTGCAAACAGTTTCATTAATAGGCAAGAATTGTCAAATTCCCTGTGGCTTTCGAAGTGGGCATTGCTGCCTACTTTAGTCACGTAAAAGAGATCATCCTGTATCTGGCCAATGTTAGATGTGCTTTAAGAAAATGTATAAGAAATAAAAACGAAGGATCGTGATTATCTCTTCACATGCTGGTGTAAATCAGCATTATTTTTACAAAAACTTTAATGGAAAGTCAGCTTTGTAAAACTAGCATGAAAACAGATACATGGGTCTAATTTTAGTTTGTTTCTCATAAGATGCAATGGGATGAAAACATATAGTCCATATCATGGAGGAAGGCAAAAGCAGTGTTCTTTTTAATATGTTAACAGGCTGTTTTGATGGGAATAGGATACTTGGTACTACAGGGATCCCCTGAAAACTGTAGACCTAGTCTGTAGCCAGAATTATCTTTATTCATGCAGGAAGGTGCTGCCAATTTTCTTCTTCCCTCTCTCTCTTCACAGAATTTAAGAAATGAAGAACAAGTGGCCATAATTCAGGCTTCCACTGTATTGTCCTTGGCAGAGAAGGTAAATTGTGTGCTTGCTTTTCTCGTGTGTTATCTAAGGCCTCATCTAAGACTGGATATTTTCTGCTCTGTTATTGTTGTCAATATTGTCAAACTTTTCTAGTGTAGGAAGCGATTCTCCAGGTAAAGCCAACTGCCAGCACAGTCCCAAACACCTTGCTAAAGCAGCAAAAATATCAGACTCAGCTGGCTTAAGCTGTGAACTCAAAACAACTGCAAATACAGAAATAATGTCAAATGAAACTTGTTATTGTAAATGGAATGAGAAACCATCAGACATTTAAACCATAATTAGCTGGAGTGTGGGATTTCTGGTCCTGAGATTTTCAAAACTTCTGAAGGAATATGTATGCATAATTCCCGCTGAAATAATGTGTCAAAGTTTCTTATTTTGAAAATTAAAAAGAAAATTAGGGCAGATTAAAATTGCTTTCTGTGGCTCAAATGCAGCACACAATTTTGTCAACATGACAGCTTCCAAGGATTCTACTTAGCAATTTCTCCTCTGCAAAGTAAATTGCCATCTACACAGCTAAGCTGTTTTTGAGATGCTAGAGCCCCATCATGGGCCCTTATCCATGGGATGAAATAGGTTCCCTGTCTATCCAAGAAAGTATGCTTTTCCATCTTCCCATGATCCAGTAATGGTGATCCTCTTACTGCTTCTCTGTGAAGCACTACCTAATCAACATGGGCCCAGAAGTAGGTTACTAAAAATAGATTAACAAGATGCTGTAGAGCTCCCACTTGCCACTGCCCATGTGCCTAGAAAACACAGCAGGTCACAGCTCTCATTGTCTTCCTTCCAGTGGATCCAGCAGATTGAGGGAGCTGAAGCTGCTCTGCATCAGAAGATGATGGAACTGGAAAGTGATATGGTAAGTGAACTTTCCTTAATACACATTTTAGGGGCAAGACACTGACTGTGTCACATTTACTTGGTGTGCTGAAAGATAACTGAAAAAGCCTTTTGGCAAAACAAGTATGTAGGCTTTCTCTGATTATTGGTGGATCTAAAAAATTGTTACTTGTTTGGTTCACATGCAACAGCAGACTAACATAGAAACAGAAATACTGAAGATTTGAAAACTTTCTTTTTCCATGAGGATGACTGTATTAATAAGTACAGAGGGCTCAAACATTGCTCAGTGATTTTCAGCGATGCAAATGACTGCGCTTTTTGCCTTGTAAGATTCACAGTCTAAACATCAGCTGTTGTATCACATTTTATTCAGTACCAGTACGTGGGAAACTAATGAACTATCACACTGTTTTCTTTCATTACATTTTAAGCCAATATCATCCAGAAGGGCAGAACATTCACAGGTGAACTGAATTTCCTGTAGCACCAGTAAAGTTAGTACCTTACCCTATTCTTATGCTAGTCAATGGAAGTAACCTACAAGATGAACAAGCATAACTAGAAGAGTTGGGTAGCTATAGTGGTTTACGTTCTGTTCCTATAATATGTCCATGCTTAGGTCAGTTCAGCTTAAGGTAGGCTGAGAAGTTAAAGCACAGCAGCTTTGCCCAAATAATGTGAATATGCCCATTTAGTTCCTGTTTATTGCACTTCCACACTTCTAAAATAGAAAGCATAAAAGGAGTTGTCCATGACACCAGAGGAGGTGTCTTTAGAAAAATCACACACAAACCCCTGAATTACACTACTGAAATGCTAGGCGATATCACTGAAGTCAGCAACGAGATGATAGATTTATTTCCATGTAGATCAGATGTATTATCATAAAAAGCAATCCGCAGCTATTTTCCCTTCCGCCTTTTCTAGCTGAGTCAGATATTAACTCTGCAGAGTGTCAGTTGAAGACTTTTACTCCTGAGTCAGATATCTGTAGTTGCTTTAATAAAACTTGGTGAAATACTTTGAGTAACTAATTCATTTTTCTGTCCAAATGACCCTTCATTGTAGGAGCAATTTTGCAAAATAAAAGGTTATTTGGAGGAAGAATTGGACTACAGGAAGCAAGCTCTTGACCAAGCATACATGGTATGTACAAAGGAGGTTCTACAGCACATATTGGCCAGCACTGTGACAGGACACAGGCTCCTGTCGGATCAGGAAGAGAGGTTCTTGCTTTTCTGTAGTATCTTTCTAGATTTATTTGGTTTTTCCCCATTCCTTTAATGCACTACCATGCAATCTGCACAGCTTCAACATGACACCTAGTTTTTTCATGTCACAAAAAGGCAGGTCTCCTGAAGTGTGAAACTCTTTTGTCAGTTAAAGGCAGATACTACTCGTTAATGTCACCTTGTGCAACTAGAGTCAGTGCAACCAACTGGAACTCTGATCTGGAATCTTGGCTGTTTTGCATATGTTATAGCAAGAAGACAGTATGCCACAAAAAGCAAGAGTTCCTGCTCTAAACACTGCTATATCAAATTCTGATACATAGGTCTGATAACTGGCTGTGCAAGTTCATCATGGTTGGTTTGTCAAGTTAATGAGGATGCTTGTTGATTAGCAGGTTTAAGAGTAAAGTAGCCTGACAGTGACCTTCAACTTTTCCTCTTTTGTTTTTTAGTACAATGGGTCAATATGTTAGAATTGGTGAAATACTCATCTTTACACTTATAAAATAGGTATGAAAATTTATCCAGCTCCTAATCATCTCTGTAACTGCTTAAAAAAAGTGTGAGGGATTTCCGTGAAAATTAATATTAAAATATTTTAAAAATAAAAGTTCGTGTCCTTTTGTCAAAATGCTGAACTATTTTGTGAGTTCTGTTTTTCACATTTTTGCGCACTTGAGCACAGGGACCACCTCTCATGCAGGCGCCTGAATCTGCCACCAACCCCCAGTTCCCACTGTGTTTTAAACAATGTTTCATCTCTAACTGGCTTTTGGTATTGCATCAACCAGAGGATCCAGGAACTTGAAGCCACCTTGTACAATGCTTTGCAGCAAGAAACGGTGATAAAGTTTGGGGAGCTACTCACTGAAAAACAGCAGGAAGAGCTGAGAACAGCAGTAGAAAAACTAAGACGTCAGATGCTGAGGAAAAGCAGAGAATATGATTGCCAGATTCTTCAGGAGAGGATGGAGCTACTCCAGCAGGCTCATCAGGTAAGAAAAAGGAACCACACACATGTATATCTACTCAGCTTTGCTGTATGGGAACATCAGCTGAGATCAAATTTAGACAAGCTCCAGGTCATGAGAGCACCTGGCATCTAGTTTTTTGTTTCATATTTTATGTCTTTACTGTGTACACAAACACATGTGATATTAGCTTGTGGAGGATTGTTTTGGTGTATTTTGAGTTTTAAAATTCCAAACCAAAGTTTTCATGCAGAATTCTGTCCACATGAATCTGGCTTTGTAATAAGAATGATCATCCCTGGTTACTGGACTGGGCACAAGAGGAACTGTATGAATGCTTCTGGCTTGTGTTACACAGGAGGAGCTATCTGTTTTTCCAGACACTGCTGCTCTGTCCCCTGCAAAGTGGGCGGTTTTTATGTTTCACTGCTGAGATACAGTCCTACATTTCACCTTCAAAGACCAGTGTTTGCTACTTTGCAAGCTGTGACATTCCAGAGCAAAACAGCAGTCACAGCATGCTGATTAACGTGACAGTTGCACAATGAAACAAAACTTACTGAAATGTTTATGAGAGTAAGAGAAAACATACACCCAGTGGTTAGGGTTTCTGGTTCACAGGACTTCGTTTTCACAGTGCTGCCAGATCCTGAGTCAGAGTCTCAGGACTGGGTCCACCCTTACTTCTTACCAGGCCTTCGCAGAGTGAGGAGCTTCTTGATTTCAGCCATGACTGCTGCCCTGATTAATACTGCCACAGCAGTTCTGGCTTCTCTGAACAACTTAGCCAGCCTCAGTTGCAGATGGGTTGGGAAAGGCTGAAAGGCAAGGAAGGGAAGAGTTTCATCAGCTAGTCATCTCACTTCCGGACAATTAGAAAGCTGGTCACAGGAGTGCCATCTGCTCTCTGGGTGTCTCCAGGTTTGCCTCTTTGGATCTCTGCTCTTTGCTGTCCAGCTGTCTTAGGCCCTGACTGAATAGATACTGAGATTCAAGACATCATTTTCATACTTAGCAGATCTGTTACCTGTTCTGTTTTGGCCCAAGGGGCCAAAAGTTTAACTCATGTTACATGGTGGGTTTTTTTCTAGAAGTTCCTAGCTCTACTAAAAAAATACACCTTGTCTATAAGTTACATATATCCCACTTACCACAGAATGAATGTATAAATGTATACATTAATAATTTCAGATCTAATAACACTTTTATCCTCTTCCAACACATCAAACTGAGAAATTTTAACGAATCATGATATAATTCTAAAGAGTATAAACGTGACCTTATGCTTTCCATCTATTTAACACAGAATTAAGATAAAATAGGTAATATGAAGCAGTTCCACTATTGATATTGATTTCCAGCATTTGACACATATATATGCAGTAGCATATTTTGAACAGTTGTGCACACAGTAAAGTTGTGGTTAGGCAGGGTTAGTGGATGGAGTTGCAGTACTACACAAGATTATCCCTGCCAAAGAAACGGACTTGTTAATTTCTAGGCTTTTGGCACTTGGAACATTAACTAACTTGTTCAGCAGAGCAGATTTACTGAGAATTTAGTCTAGATGCTTTCTTTTCTGATTTTCAGAGGATTCGAGATTTAGAAGATAAAACTGACATCCAAAAGAGACAAATTAAGGATCTGGAGGAAAAGGTTGGTTCTGTTATGCTTCTGAAGCATGCTGATCAACTTTTTTGAAAGTAATGACCTAGTTCTCTTGAACTACAAAACCTTTTTGTTTAGCTGCATCAGTTGGACCTGTTGGTGGTGTCCTACTATGCTTTCCTTTCAGTTTGTGTTTCAGTATATAGAGACTTTAATCTTAGAGTCTCCTCCACAACCTTTCATTTTATAAAATACATGCCAAACACTTTTAATTATGGTGAATGATAACTGTACCAAATGATGAAGCCTTTATTTGGCTGTTAAATGTCATGTTGGTATACAGGCAAGGTGAGACTGGCAAGCAGGAAGGACTGAATGAAATTGATTGAAGATTTGAAGGTTGTCCTTATCTGGCAGGACTAGGGAGCTTAGGTTCTGACACTGTCCTCTTTATTGAAGCTTGTAATGGACTGCAACGTAAATATGGTACCAGAATCTTGCCCTTAAACTGAACTGTCAAAAGAACTATATGTGCACATTCTTATGTATACTATATATATATACATACACATACTTTCTCTCTCTCTCAAATAAGCACTGCATTTTTGTTGGTGAGTAAGGCCAACTCTGTCACACTGAGTTTTGCTACTTGCAGATAGGTTAGATTGTTGAAGAAAGATGATGGCATGGGTACAGCATGCTGCTACCCATGATGTCTTTTCTAGAAATGCCAGCCCGGTGTAAGGTGCATTTCCAGTGGTAGCCGTGCTGGTGTACTTACACCAGTGAATATTAACATCCATGTGTAAACTGTAATATGGAATGATGGCTATGTTAATATAATGACAGTAGTGCTAATGAGCCCTTTCAAGTTTATATGTATGTCCCTAAAGTGAAACAGGTGGGCGTAATGCAAAACTTGATACACATAATTCTTTCTGCTTTTCTGACAGTATTTTTATGATACAAGGACTCAGTGTCTTTCTTTGTAATATATATAACTTGGGAAAATAACAGACGATAATTTGTGATGAAAATAAAGAAAGCAAAACTTATGCTGTTGATCAACTGGAGACCTTGAACAGGAGACTTTTTTTAGTGTCAGTTTTCAGAAGAGCTTTAAACTCACAAAAATTTACATCTCAGAAAACAATATATTCATGATTAAAATGAGACCTCCAAGAACATATTATTAAACATTTAATGGTTAGGGTTTGATACTCTGCGTGTATGTATGTGTGTATATATATATTCCCAGACTATTTGCAGCATGGATTGCAGGCACTGTTTTTTAATGCACTTAAAAATATTACCTGTGCTGTTTTTGATGTCCAGCTTTGTGACTTCAGTCAGCCCATGGTGGTTCATAGTGACAGTTATACCTCAGGCTTTCAATATGGTGGCAATTGTAATTATCACCAAAATTAATGCTATCTATTTTCTAAGCCTGGGAGGTGGTATGGTACATAGAGAAATAGCTAGGGAAATACAGTGTTTTCTAAAGGCATAGTTATTCTAGTTGTCCTACAGAGAGCAAAAATAATTCTGATGCTTACATTGCTAAGACCTCTAGTTTTTACACAATCCTCTTTTTCTTCTGCAGTTTCTATTTCTCTTCTTGTTCTTCTCTCTTGCCTTTATTCTTTGGCCTTGATGTCAATGTGCCTCTTGGAAAGGTAAGACTATTTTATTTGTTTCCTCAAAGCTAACGCTTCTTGCACAGAGCTGAGGATCACATCACATCCTTGTATGTTCTTGTGTATGTCTGGAGTCAGAGAATTCAGCAGGTCGTTGTTAGTCTGTAATAGTTCATAAGGAGGGTAGTCACACAGCTGTTTCTACAGGGAGTTGAGGGAGTTGCAGTCACACCAACACCATCCAGTGTACTTGTAAGGAAATTGCCAAAGCTTGCTGGTGATACTGAGCTATCCAGAATTGTAAAAATGAAAGCTAACAAGGATTTCACAGTATCAAATAGCTAAGAGAATTGCAGGTGAAACTCAATGTTTGCAAAGTGATGCAGGTGGAAAACAGTTACAAATCTCAACCATATAGATACTGTGATGGGCTCTGAACTGACACTCAGGAAATAGTTTGGGAGGTTATAACATGTAGAGCTCACTGCCCAGAAGCAGGAGAGATACAAAGGACAAGAAAGAATGTTCGGCTGCTGAGAGACAGGAAGAGGGAGGCAGAGAGGTGGAAGGGGTTTTCTGGCTCAGAAAGTGAGACACTGTTAAAAGGAGGTACAGGTGAGGTCTAGAAAATTTGTTATAGAATGGGTGGACGGATAGTTTGCTATCGTTCACTGTCTCCTCCAGTACAAGCAATTATCACGTAATAAGTTTAAACAAAAAATGATAGTTAATGATGTAGGATGTAAAGAAGTCTTTGCCACAGCATGCTTAGCAGCTGAAAGTTCAGAGTTCAAAAAGTGATGTGAAGATGGGGAAATAAATCAGGGAACTGTAATGTACATGGCCTTCACATTTTTCTTTCTGTGACTAGCCACTTTCAGAACCATCAGGATGCTGGACTAGGAGGATCTTTCTTCTGATCCAGGATAACAGAAGTAGAATAATAGAATAAGAGATGTAATGACAGATAAAAATTTTCTGATTTGGGGACAGACCCATACCGTTAAATTTCTCATTGTATCTCTTGGCTCTGGCTTGAGCTTTGTTAGTGAATAAATTCTTCTGCCCTGCACTTGAGGCAAGCTGAGAATACAATTGCATGAGATGTTTTGCCATGCCCTCCCACCATTTGTACTAGCTCAGCCTTTGTTTCCAGGTGCAATTCAAGGTATTGATCATAACTAAGTGGCATGGGTCCAGTTTGGTGGGTTTTCCTTTCTCTCTAAGGGAGAGCCCCCAGTCTTGTGCTTCATTTCAGCTAGATCAATGATTTCTTGCAGTTTTGTGCTGATGCAGAAACAACTTTCGGAATTAGCCACATCAACTGCAATCCACTGCCTCCTTGGCTGGCCAGACCTCAAAATGAATGTTTTCATGGGCTGAGGCAGCAATATACACGGAGGTTGGACTGAATGGGGAATGAACCATGGGAAAGAATCAGAGGAATGTGGACAGATCAGTGATCAAGGCTCTTGTAAACAGTAGCCAATATCATTATAGAGTTGCTGCTATTTAAAACATACTGCCTTGATCCTGTAAGCATTAAACAGACTAAGTTATGACTGCATACTTACTAATGTTCCTGCTGCAGGATTTCTGGAAACCATGACATAGCACAGCAGCTGTGAGATGTTTTGAGTGGCCATGACTGGTGAAAATTTGATTTTACAGTTTCTTGCTTATTCCTAGTGGGGAAAAATATCAGAGTCTTCTGAAACAGCCAAATTATGTATAGGCTAATTTTAAGAAGCCAAAGTTTTCACAGTACACAGTAGTAGCAAATAATTTTTTATGACTGTGTCCCTTTGCTATACCACAGAATCATGAGTCCAGAACAAGTGCCAGCCTAGAAGGAAAGTGAAAAAAAACCTAAAAAAAATCTTGGATTTAAGGTGCACCCTGAAAACTCACAGGAACCAATAGTGATATTTGCAAGAAGCTGTTTGCATGAGTTTTTCCCATTTGCCTATACTGTTGTCCTTTTTTCAGTTTTTTCACAGCTATGATAAAGCCCTTGTAAAGCACATGAGAAAAACTGGGGCAGTAAGAGGTTCAGAATTTTCTGTATATACAGTTGGCGCCTATATTTTCCACCTGTATGGGTGTGGAATTGGTTTTCTATTGACTATTTGCTGCTTCTGGTACAGCTACAGAATTGGTAAGAAGCTGCTACATCCTAGTTTTTACCAATGCTGGTATCAGCTATGGTAGAAGAAAAATAAGAAGCCAAGGGGGTTCTTACTACTTTGAAAATATGCTTCAAAAGACATTCCTTGCTCAGTTTAGATCACCTTGATTAAAAATGCATTTATGACATTAAACTACTGAACAGTTTTTTTAATCCTGTCTCTTTTAAGGTGATGCACCCAGTGAAGTCTTTTCAGTAGAGCATACATCTGAGAAATACAAATTAAAATTTTCATTAATATTAGAACTCATGAGGAAATGGTGTCTTTCTGATTTTTTTTTAAACTTTTTAGTTTTGAAAATATTTTTTTTTCAGAAGTTTTTTAAAAAACCCTCAGTGGTAGATGGAAATGCCAAAAATATCCAAAAAGTGCATAACAATTTTTGTTCATAGATATGACGTTTTTCATTAGAAAGAAAAAGATCATTCACATGTCAAATTTAATCCACCTGTAATTGAACTTAGAATAGGAAATCCTGAGTGCCAGGGCAAAAATGTCAGCGGATGCTTCCTGAGGCTGTATGCGTGGTTTTGGTATGCCAGCACAGAAAAGAAAGGAGGGCGAGGAGAATTACAGACATAACATGAATGAGTCACTTGGCTTTTCAGGAATAGCCGGTATATACCAGTATCTTTTGAAATAAGCATTTCCCGAAATAGAAAAAAAAATACCCTATTATTCTGACACTGGAATTCCAGCAGTGCTGATTAACTCTCTGTGTTGGAGCCTGTGTCTGAGGTGCCTGTAACATTTCTGTGTCTGCATACTAAGAAAAAAATGTGTGTTTTAACAGCCTTACAATTAGCTCTGCAATGTATTTAAAGGCAGACAGAATTCTTTGTTGCAGAGGAGCCATTCCTTCCCTCTTCTCAAAGCAGGAAGGGGAGAACCACACATATAAAAGAAGAATCAGGACCATCAAAAAAAAATACAACAAAACCTCCACATTTGCTGATAACAATTACTTTTGGCCTATTTTAAGGGCAGATATTGGCTGCTACATTCCTTCCAAAATTCTAGCAGATTTATTATTACTTGTTTGCAGTCTCTTCTACCTGTATGTGGCTGCTGGGTCACATCTAGCACAAGCTCTGCACTAATTTGATGCACTCACACATTTATCGAGTAGGACTTCATGGAGCCCAGGAAGGCTGCTGTAACACAGTACCAACACAAGAAGAGTTGTTGAATCACTGCTGCATAGAGGCTGGCCTGGGGAGGGGGTGAGGGTCTAGTCCAAATGGCTTGTCTCTGCTCCTCATAGAGAGGACAAGGAGCATCAGAGAGTGCTGAAATGTGGTTTACAACCCCTGAGAGCCTGCTGGTGTGTGGTGCCACTCCTAGTACTGCGTAGGGTTAAATGAATAGACTTAGCAAAATACCCAGAATTTTCACAAATGTCTTTCATACAAATGAACAGTTTAATACTGATAACTGTAAGAACAGACCTGATCAACTTTCTGACTGATAAGACTGCATCTTGTCAGCTGGGATAGGTAGGCAGAGGAACTTACCATTTATCTGATACAGCTGTTTTTGGGGTTTTTTTTGTATTATTTTTAGAGTGCCCGACCACACAGATAAATCCTTATAAAGGCAAATGCTTCCACCCCCCTGATGAAGAGAACATTGTTTACACCTATCTTAAAAAGTATAAAAATGAGCAACCTATAGCCAAGACTGCAACCACCTTGTATTTTAAAGCCATCACTCAAGATTTGTTACTTAAAGCTATGGTATATGCTGCATCTAATGAAATTCTGTATGTTGAAATTACAAAAGGAGAAAAAAAATAAACTCTGAACCTACATCACTTAGGAAGAACTTGAAGGGAAGGAACCACTTTCAGCTGATCAAGTCAGTGTAACCAAAGTTACAACAGAAAAATCTATCCCTGCTGTGCAGGGCAGTCATTTAAACGTGACACTGTCATCCCACGAATGGATCTGAAGTTAACAGGACAGAGCAGGAGAAACACACGAGCTGTGGACAGATGCTGACAACAAAGCTTTCAGTTTGAACTGTCTGGCTTTCTCACTGCGGGGACTCCTCCTCTCCTTCCTTTGGTTTTAACCTCAGGAACAAATGACAGCTGCAACGTGGAGGGAAGAAAGGAAAAATGCGGTCTGTTTTATTGCAGGATGGGCAGGACAGGGCACCACCTTTTGCGCTTGAGGTCATAATGAAGCACCACCCTACTCTGCAAAGGAAGGGAAGAAGAGGGTGTCTGGTGTAAGGAGGATTTCTGATGGAGTTGTAGCCTTATCTCTCTTCACCCTCCCTCCATGAAGAACAGTCTGTCTATTGTCAGATACTTTTCATAATCTTTAAAGACGGCCACTGAGATAATAATGACTATACTTGGGTTTACTATTTGAATAATACACTGAGGAACACTGGATTTGACCTACAGAGTAGCTTCTGAGAAAGAGAAGTAGTATGTTGGAGGACAGAGGGCAAAAAAGCCAACCCCCTTGTCTATGGACTACGATCCAGAAAGTGTCAGCTTCCAACTGTTTTGTCCCAGCTTGGAATAAATGTTTTGGTTTGGCTTGTCAAACTGACTTTGTTAGCTGGCTTCCTGATCAATGATACATAAACCAAAAATGGGGGAAAAATCTGTGAACACATCGTTATTAGAAGTAAGAAATATCACTAGTCTGTTTAGATTTTTCCACACTTAAGAGTAACTAGAAGTAGTTTGCATTTCAAAGCATTACTGATCTCTAATCACAAAGTCTGGAACCCAGTCCTGGTGTCTTCCTGAGGCTCACGGGTCCGTGCCCCCCTGTAGTCAGCAAGAAACGAATGCTGGGGAGTGTCACACCTGCAGCAAGTGTTGTGACTCTCCTGTGCCTGCTGGGAGCAACACAACCAGCTGCACCCATCTTTTCCCTTTTCTCACTGATGTACTGTATGAACCAGGCTTGATAATGCACTTCGTGCCTCTGCTTTTATTTCCCTGGAAATGGAGTCCTGCCTGTTTAGACTTCAGGTTCCTGTGGCAAGGCTCCTTATTTGTGCTCTGTCTTTCACGATGGAGCCTTAACTGGGAGAAATGGATGTCTGTATTAAAAATAGAAAACCAAGGGCCAGAATACAGCCTGTGCATTACTTAAACCTTCAAAATGGGGCTCACACGTACCAAGATCTTACGCACACAGACTCTGCCCATCAGAAGCTTTAAAAGTGTCTCTCTTTTGTTTGCGTGCTTCTTTTTACAGATGAAGCAACTGAGGCACAAAGCAGTGAAGTAACTTACCACAGCAGCTCAGCAGGTCAAAAGCAGTTCCTCAGCCGTAGCAGGGATGAAGTTCCTCTAGCATCGACGATGCCTGCCCCTCATGGATTTTTTTTGGCCAGAATAGCTTTTAATAATTAGTGTCCATTCACCCAACTGGATTGCAGTGCTGGGCTCCATTTCTCCACAAAGACTCCTAATGTACTCATTTCTTGCATGCCCTGAGATTGTGTTAAGCCTTCCATCAAAGGTTAGAAGCTATTAGCAAGTATTTTTCCCCCTGCTCTTTAAAATTACTTTATATTACAGAATGACCACATCTTCTTGAAGCAGTCTGTTTTAGTCAAGGGGTTTACTGAATTCTGCACCAGCTGTATGTTTGTTGGTTCATTTTTAAAAAAACAGGCTTGTAGGCAGGTATGTTAAATGAATACAGGTACGTTGCATGCTGTTTGTTCAAATTCCTTTTCCCCTGCACAAGAATCTGCAGATAAGGTTGTCCCAAACGTACACGTGCTTTCCAAGAGTGCTGCTACCAGTTAAGTCCTGAAGTTCTGGAGTCAGGCCCTTTGAGACTCTCATCCCACACCTGTGACACCTTTAGATCACTAAGCAACTTTACCACATCTTGCTAGCTACAAAAAGGGGGCTTTCCTCTCTATTCCCTTTTCCTCCTCTCTTTTTCCCCCCCTGTTACAGCACCAGTTCATTTCACTTGGACACATTTCACAAGGACACTTGGCTGCAGTGTCCTGCAAGTAACTACAGGCTGGAAACTGTTCACCCTAGCATTAGGGCCGGCAACTGAAACTCAGCTCTTCTTGCAGAAGAATGAGCAGCACTCATTTTCTGTGATGGTACAATAACTCCCGCCTCCGCTTTGGTTAAAAGAAAAAGGAGGACTGTTGGTTAAAAAAATAAAGGAGGACTAGAAACATTTGTTTCAGGCAATCGTGGGGAAGGGTCATGGCACATGGAAGTCCCTAGCTTCAGAACATACGACTGATCTTGCGGCAGGCTTCATCATTTAGGCCCTCTGAGCCGTGTTGTACACATCTTCCTTCACTTCTCTTTTTTGCCTAGTTTCCCCTCCCTTGCTCTTATGTATACATATGCATGCAGGTGCTCCACTTCCAAGGGCTCAGGGGGGTGGTGGTGTGGGTGGTGGTGGTGGTGGTGGACAGTCCACAGCTTATCTTGGTCTGCAGTCTTTGAAAGATTGCTGGATTCCCTCCAGAGAGCTGAATGACAGCCGCTTTGCTCTCCTTGCAGCATAACATATGCCATGCCTAAAACACACTTGCTGAGTAATACACACTTTCTATCAGCCAGATCAAATTGAGTTTGATGTTTGTGTATATATATATACATGTATCTATATATAGCATATATGTATATGTACATATATATACATGTATATGCATATATCTATCTATTCCCTATTGTATATAGTAAATTGTTGCTATAGCTTATGAAAGTAAATTCCAATCTAGGAACGGGGAACTGAATCTAGACTTGTTTAGCTGCCGCAGCTGGTACACTCCTCATGGTTTTACATCTCATGGGCAACTGGATTTTGGATCTGTTTTTCTGGGGTCTCCTGCCTTCTCTGTCCTGAAGCTTAAGCTGTTTATCCAGGGCTTTTCTGCTGTTCCTGACACTCACTGAGGCAAAGTATTGAGAATCCTCCCTCAAATTAGTCACTGCAGCCAACCTCACCTCCCCAAAATGAACCAGCAAAAAATCTATTTATTACAGCCTTTGAGGACAGCCAGTGTAGCCCTGGATTCCTCCCCTCCGTCGGTCCCCGCTGTGGCAGGAGTGATGACGCTGCAGGCTACCCGTACTGTCAGAGCAGCAGGTGAGCCGTGTGACGCAGCGCAAGCCAGCTTGACCAAAACGTGACTTGCTGCTTTTTCTCCACTGGCCAGCTGGGAGATTTTGAAGACTATTCTGTCAATTTAAGCTCTTCAGTGGGGGGCCTAGTTGGGTGAGAAAGGTTTGGGTAGTTGGGGTTGCAGAAGGAAATAGGGCGTCTTGCAGTATTATCAGCCTGGCTCACAGCTCCATCCTCTCTTACTGATGTGCCTGGAGAACCGTGGAGACTTTTTTTTGTAGATGTTCTTCATTTTCCAGCTCCCTGCCCTCATCTCAGCAGGAAACACCCTCTGAACCCCAAGACTCTCCATTCCGTGGCAGCCCACGAGGACTGAACATGCCAGGCAATCCTTCTTACTAGGGTGAGGATCAGCGGGCAGCCACACGGTTGCTGGTGATTCAAAGGGTTTTTTGTTTTCCCCTGCCCCCCTCACATCAGCACCTGTGTGGTTTTATGTATATTTACACTTTTGTTCCCAATTTTTTTGGTGTCTGTTGCAGAACACCATTGTAAATGACTTGGCAGAATGACCCTTTGATAAACACTGGACATGTATCTGTACTATATGTATTAACGTGTAGAAGAGAATCCTTATTGTATGTAAAGTTTTATGAATGGTTATTTTTTAATTTATGTATTTAATATAGGATTCAATGACCTCTGGTGTTTTAGTTTGTATAAAAATAAAACAGCAGTGTTTTTTAAAAAATAATCTCGCATTCATGGAGCTATTCAAGATCTGTCTGGAATCTGTTCAAGGAATGGTGTTAAGGCTGAGCCAGGCACATGCCCGCCTTGCCCGCTCGCCCCTCCGGCAGCAGGGGGGACAGAGCAGGCAGCGGGGGGACAGAGTGGGCAGCCCAAGGCAAGGAGTGGGCAGCGGGGGCAGCCAGCTTGCCCAGCATGGCGCCACATTTGACCTTACAGGGGTTTTGCCCAGCAAACCCATCCTGGGCCATTTGCCGTTTGGGCCAGCGCAGCGAGGCCAAGGGTTCGGAGCCAGCCGCCGGCTCGGGCCTGCCCTGCCGCACCCGCGGCCTCCCCGGCTCTTCGGCGGGGCGTGCGGGGCAGCGCGGGTCTCGCCGGGCTGGGGCACCGGCACCGGCAGCGGCAGCGGCACCGGCACCGGGCCGGGGGCGGGCTCTGCCGGGGCGGGGCGGGTCCACAGAGCCGCCTCCCCGCGCCCCGGCCGGGCGGAGCCGCCAGGGGGCAGTGCTGCCCTCTGCCACGGCCGCCGCGCCGCTCCGCCCGCAGCTAACGCGCCGCACCAGGGGCCTCCGCCGGCCGGCCCGGGCCCGCCACCGGCCCTGCGGGCGCCCGGGCTGTTGTTCAGCCTGGCCCTTCCCGGCCCGGCCCTCCCCTGCCGCAGGGGCAGCCGCAGCGCGGAGCCCCGGCCGTTACCGACGCAGACCCGCCGCTGCGGCGGGTCCCGTGTCATTTCAAGCGAAGCGGAACCGCCGCAGGAACGGGCGTGGGGGCGAGCAGCAGCGAGTGCCAGTGCCGGTGCCGGTGCCGGTGCCGGGCGCGGCCGAGCTCCGCTCCGGGCCACGCTGTGCCAAAGCCTTCACTCGGGCCAGCCCTCACCCCGGGACGGACTTCAAACGGCCCCGTTGGCTGCAGCCCGGCCCGGCCCAGGCGGCCAGGTGCTTGGACCAGCTGCCGGGTGTGTCTGGATGGGGGGGTAACGACCCCGAAATTCAGGTTTGCGCCCTGCCTTGTGGGTTATCACTGCAAAGGCCTGGGCTGGCTGATAGAGTAAAACTGCTAAAATGTCTACACCGAGCTGTGCTGTGTTGTTAGCGGTCAGGCAAAGCGACCTTCTTTGGAAGACAGAAGAACCGCAGAGCTGAAAACGATTTATTTTTTTTCCCATTAAATTTTAACCCTTATAAGGGTTATGATTTTGGAAATGAGGTTTATGATTTCTCATGAGCACTTGACTTCCAGGGGAGACAAATGAGCTGCAGCTGCTGAACTCCTGGGAGCTCCCGAAACCTCGCCTGACCTGGCTGCACGTTCACACAACAGGAGCAGGGACAGCTTCGCTGCCATCTCTGAGCAGTGTGTTGTCCTCTTCAGGGCAAACATCTGCTGGTTTTAAAACCCAGTCTGCAAAATCAGACCAGGCAACTCAGCAAGCAAAAAAAAAAAAAATTAAAAAAAATTCCTAGACAGTTTCACTTCATCTTTGCCAGCAGGAACATCAAGGAAAAGAGGAGCGGTAAGAGCCCAGGCTACGGCAAGCACTGGGAACCCCAGGTTTACATGGCCACACTGGGGCCCCCTCTAGCACCCACCATTCCCAGCTCCTACCAGGTCCTTACTTTTACAGCAGCCCTGTTCTGAACGACTGTCTTGGTACCTTTTCAGCATGTGGGGACTTCACCTCAGTGCCTAAGCCTGTTGGCTTCACCAGAGATGGGCATTGTAAAGACTGCAGTGCCTTAGGGCAGGCGTGCCCCTGCCACACATCACTGCAGCCATTTAGCTGCTCTGGACACAGGCCACCCAAGGTGTCCAAGGCTAACTTCCCCTGAAGCATCCCTTCTTGCAAGTGCTGCTGGCCCACCAGCAGGTAAGGGGCTGAACCGCTGTGCTGGAGGTGTCCTGCAGCTGGGCACTGTGCTGCCATGCCAGCACACACCAGGAGCAGGGATAAGCAGGAGGATATTTAAGGGTAACTCCTGGGTGCAGCACGCTCGTGGGTTTTCACAGCCTTCTCTTGTTCAGGAGAACAGACTGGACTTTTCCCACTTCTGCTGGGGTTTTCATTTTGAAGAGTCTTCATGATCAGAATTGGGGCAGCAGTGAACAGCGGTGCTTTTATTGCATTTGTTGTCAGAGAGACAAAATATTATGCAGCGCTGCTTGGAGAGCCCATAATCCCAGAGGTGAAAGGCAGCACAGCTCCTGGAAGCTGTGTGCACTGCAAAAAAACCAACAACCCTTTTGGAAGGAAATTGCTGAGGAAAATGTTAGGGAGGAAATGGAAAGCACATTTTGGAAGTGCAAAGTTGTAGCCAGGTATTTACGCCTATCCCATTTTTTACACTCAAATCCCCGCTAATCTAAGCTAAAATCTAAGCTAAAGAGCATTATATTGCAGCAGAATAGCCCAGTATGTGAATGTATACTTTATTTAAAAAAACCCAAACCCATTATCTTTCCCAAGATCCACCGCACCTCATATCTTGAAAGTGTTCTTACGAGACTGAAACACATTAAATGCATCCAAGACACTGAAATTTGGGTCTAAATTTAAATCTGTACTATTACAGAGTTCAAAAATATTCATCTCCATCCCCCTTGCACAATGATCTTCAAATAACGAATGAAGCCAAGAACTTGAGCCAAGCAGTCTCATTTCCTTTGGCTAGAAAAAATGGAAGGGGCATTTAATATTAAAATGCACTAATTCAGAATTAAATCAAAGGGAATATATATGCATATAAAATTGATGTGCGCTACAGGACTTGTGGAATAGGCTTAGCTTGTTTTACCTAGTGAAACCAACACAGTGAGGGCATGGGTCTGCCCTGCAAATATATCAAGGTAGTTAAACACTGACAGCCAGAGGGACTTCTTAGCTAAAGGACAAAGCTGACAGAAGGAAGAATGCATCCCAGCTAGCTGTGGTTTGTTAGGAATTGGAGAAAATTTCCTGGCTGTACTGTTCTAATGCACTACTTTAGCTAGTGAAGTAAGATCCTGGGGAGTCTTCCAAGGGGTGCTGTGAGTCGTAGGACTGAAAATCAGGGAAATGCTCACTCTTTGTCTAAGGTGCAAGTGTTGCTCTAGCAGTCGCTTCTCTGGAGACTCTCCTGTGCCCAGAATGTCGTTACTGAAATGAACTGTGATGCATTTGGGAAAGAATGGGCCATATTCAATGTTCTGCTGCTCATGCACAAGAGGAACGCCATTTCATCCACTAGAACGCAGATGCTCCGATGTCAGTGAGAGCAGATGTGTCCCGACTAGTTGCCTGGGTATGGGCTACTCGGTCTGTGCTGTTCCTAATGCGTATACACGTACGACAAAGATCCTCATCACTACCACTGTCTTCACCTACAGTTCTGACAGCTGTGTATAAGTTAGTGATTGAACCTATGTAGAAAATGAATTCATTTGTAGCTTTTCAATTGGCCCCTTGAGCTCACAGTGGGAACTCATTAGTGTAGCAAGTGTGGTGTTGGAGGGCTGGGAAGGTAGCTCTGTACCCCAGAATTTCCACAGATTCCATGAGTGTCACACTGCCTGCCTGAGAAAGGCTGCTTTGCTCCACTGGACATTTTCATTTAAAATACCAGAAGTGTGCTAGCTGGTCATGGATGCTGCAGAAATTCTGCAAACCGTATTTCCCCCAGATATCTGTCAGCAGCATCCTGCTGTGAGGTGACAGAAGCAGTGTGGCTGGCTCAGAAAGACTTTGCAGGTCCTTTCCAGATAAGGCGGTGGAGTGCAGCTCGTGTGCCAGTATGGAATAGTCCCTCTACCAAACAAAGCACAATAAGGCTATTGCTTGCAGCTACCCAGCTATCAGACAAGGAGATTCATTTACTCTTTTACAAATCTGCAATACAATTAGAAATGTATTTCAGGCAGGGTGCTCCTTATTGGACCCAGATCAGTAAGGGTATAGGAAAGCTACTGTGTAATCTCTGAGCCTGAACTTCTGCTGGTGTAAAGCAGGAGTGCTTTGCTGAAGGAATGAAGATACAGCACAATGACGCCAGCATCCTGAACTGATACAACTCAATGGTAAGCCTGGGTGTCAACAACTGTTACGTCTGATTTTGCCATCTGCTATGCATGGAAGCACGGCCATCCAGGAGATCATTTTTATGATAATAACAAGAATTCTGACACCAGATTTTGGGTCAAGAACTCTGGGTGTCTCTCTGGGACAGCTGCAAGGCATCTCCAGCTACGAGACAATAGCAAAGAGGGGACAATGCAAGGGGGTCCCATCCGTGCTATGGTTGTGAGCGGCCAAGCCTGGCGTGAGGCTGTCCTGGATACATGGCGGCACGTCAGCCGCCCCTAGGTGGGGGTACCCCGGTGTGATGGCAGCCAGAGCCAGGCTGCAGCTCAGGGCTGACCTCGGGGCATGCCCGTTTTGCCCAGCCTGTTACCATTATACAGGGCTTTGGTGGGTGAAGCCCTGAGCTGTGTTACCGCCTGCACAGCGGCAGGCACGGCCTGGGCTCGTGGTGTGTGAGAAGGAGGTATGGCTGTACAGTGAATGTTCGTGTGTTGTATGGCTGTAAGTGAAGGTTCGTGTGTTGTATGGCTGTACGGTGAAGGTTCCTATGTGCGGTCTCTGCAGCCCATTAGGATGGCAGTAGATTTCCATTGTTTGGGCGATCGTCTAAACACAGTAAACACCCTAATAACTGGCAACGTGCCATCTGCTCTCTGTCGAGGGGGGCTGATTCTCTGAACACAGCAGAAAAATACATTCCAAAGCCCTGTTCCTGCTTGGACAGAGGAGCATCCTGCAGCTTGTGCCACGCTGACAAGAGGCCATTGTGCGATGTCTGCTCTAGTGCCCAGCCACCCAATGACAGCCATGAACAAGCTGCTTTGCACAACAAAGAAAATCCTGTGAAAACCATTTCAGAAGCCTGGAACAGGACTGAGACTAGAGATAAAATGATTTCAGTGTGTACAGCAGATGGAGACTCTGGAGCATGGAGCCACTAATCTACAGATTACAGACTCCCTAATTATAGACTGACACTTACCATTTCTGAGAGGCACTACCAGCCGAGGGAGGCAGGGATCTTGCAGAGCAGTGCTTGAGAACCGAGCACCATGTTAGGGGTAACTAAGGGGAGGAACAGAGTTTGGAAAATGTAACTGTACCAACCTCTCGCTCATTCGTGTCTCGGAATGCTGCGTGGAGTTCTGGTCCACTGCAGATCTTGACAGCAGTGCTGGAAAAGGCCCAGAAGAATCTGGCATGGACGTGGACCACAGCCTCACCCAAGCAGGCTCCTCAGCAACAGGCACTCTCCCTCAAGGATGAGCTGTCAGTCAGCCACACATTTCTCAACACAAACAGGGAAGCCTGTCAGAATCAGTAACACAGTCAGCTCTTCAGCACCTTCCAACACCAACCTCAACATGAACCATAATACTCATCCCGGTATGGTCCTATCTTACCGACTCCTGGTCTTGGAGCAGATGAAAACTCATTATTCCTGCAGCTTTGTGCCTAATTCTGTCCCAGTCAGTCGTATAACAAATCATACACTGAGACCTACAGATCCCACAAAGCCGGACCCTGATATTCACTCCAGCCCCACGCTCAGCTGGTCTCCTTGAGCCCTGTGGTAAGGGCCCTTCCTGAGAAAGGCTTTGTCCATGGTCTGGGTGCCAGGCTGCTGAGCGATGATGCTCTGAGCTCACCTCAAACCAACCCTGTGCACACCTTTCTGCAACAAGGGGTGTGCCCAGAGCCTCCCACCACTTAAGTATCGGGGAAGAAGGGACCTTCTCAGGTGAGCCTGGAGGGAGCAAACAGCTCGGTGGAGTGTGAGCTGGCTGCAAAGCTGCTTTGCTGCACATGGGCACATTCTAGGGCAGAACTTGGGTGGATAAGTGATGGTATATAACCAGCACTTAGGTATGCAGTGAGGGATCTCACCTGGGGCCTGTGCCTTCATATGCTATGCCCTGGGATACAAGAACTATAGCAGGGGTCCTCAAACTACAGCCTGCGGGCCGGATACAGTCTGGCCCCTGGTATTACAGACCCCCCCCGCTCCCCTGCTGGGGGTTGTGGGGGGAAACCAAGCAGCCGCAGATGGCTGCCTGCCACTTCATCCGCGCACCGGCCCCCTGCTTAAAAAGTCTGAGGACCCCTGAACTAAAGCAATCAGCAACCAAGTGGTGACTCCATTGGCATGGGCCAAACAAGGGTCATCTGTTAACTAAGGCCATCAGTTCTTTATTGCAGATCACTAACCTTAAGAACAATCCTAATCCATGCTGTCAGCATGTCCCTGTGCTGTTTATTTCCAGGTTTAGCCACACGATAATGGCCAGGAGACAAAGCAGCTCCAGCAGAGGTGACACTGGAGCTCTTACCTAGAATGAGCAGTGCTTTAAATCAGCAGTCCTGACCAAGATGCAGGCATCTGCTCCACTTCCCATCTTACCCAAATTAATGAAAATTCATTTGTTTACTTCTAGCCTTATCCTATACCAGTCTATCTGGTAAAATGCAGAAACCGATTGAGCTCCACAGCCATCACTGAACTGAACACCAACCAGAGCCTGGACCCTAATGCTATATGTTGTCTGAATTCCTCAGCTGCCTCCGACACAGGAGAAACACCCATACTGGAGCCACAAGAGCCTGGTAGGAGCAGGTAGTTCAAGCTCTTCAACTTCATACTCCGGTACACCATCTATACTCATGCCTTGGGGACATCTCTTACCCACAGGAGTAAAGGTAAGGCAATTGCAGAGATTAATAACAAAAACCGGGGATGTGGCAAGATGCAGTTGTCAAATAGGTTTTCAGTGCCTCCAGTCAAAAATGCTGACTTCAACAATAAGCCTGACTTAATTGCCTATATGAGCTCCAGACTGCTGGGAAGCTGGTGGCTCCTGTGCACGCCAGTCATCCTGCCACCGTGTCCTGGTCCCTGCCAGCCAAACCCCGGCCGCACGTGCTGGGGCCACTCGCTGCCAGCTCAGGACCACCGGTGGCCAGGTAGGACCCACCGGCCCTCAGCCGCCACCTGCGGCACCTCTGCCCCGCTGCTCGCCAGTGGCTCTGCCGCCTGCCAGGCGCGATGCCCGCAGCGCCATGCCCAGCCTGAAGCCGGTCTGGCACGGCTCGTGGGTGGCAGCATGCGCGGGGTGCGTCTTCTGCGCCAAATACTGCAGGGGGCTGGGAGGGGAAGAGTCCTTCTGTCTCCGGACCAACACCAGGCTTGGTGTTAGAAGGGCTCTGCACTCTGCCCTGGCAAGATGGCAGCATTTGGTTTAGATTTAAAATATTCTCTCACCTGAGGAATCATGAAATGGTACTCACTGCTGACGTGAATGCATATCTCATCCTGACTGATAATACACAGCGTAACCATCTGGCTGTTGGAAGGATGTGCCGTATTCCTCCCTCACTACAGGTGACTATAGGGTGATTTGTAAATACCACTTCAACTGACAAGTGCCACCATGTTTCCTATGGATGGATTTTCTGCAGGCGGCTGCCTGTCTTTGCTATTCAATAGGTCCATGAGTATCTTCACCAAATAATCCTGACTTGGAGCTTGCTCCTGAAATATTTATGGAAAAACAGAATATGAACCTGCGTGGTAATTATAAATTCTATTACATAGATCATACATACTTTTTATCTACATGGGAACATATATAGCAAGCCAAAAGAATGTACAAATTTCAGACTCTGTAAATGACTGTTACGTTATACTTATCTGTTCACAGATTAAAATTCACATGGGTATCGACTCTAAAAATGATTCAGGTGAAAATCTTAGGCCATTCAGGCTTATAATTCACTGTATATTAGTACACATTCTCCCTGATTTTTGAGAAAAGCAAAGAAAAAAGAACATGGTATTAAAAGCAAGTAATCACAAACTAGGATAAGCATTTAAGTATTCAAATAAATGTATTACAGCATTAGCCAGACTGTACGAAATGGGGTTTTGAGGTCTAGCAACTAATCTGCTGGAGTGGAGGCCGGCAATCATGAGATTGGGATCTCTAAGAGTGCAGTGTTTGAGGTGTGTGTTTCACTGTGTAAATGGGTGATCACTGCATGCCATAGCTACTGGGAAGAATCTTGGCAAGCTGGGTTAAAAGCTGAGACTTAGTGAGTGAATCTCACTCGGTTCATAAGACAGTGTTGTTCTGCAAATAAAGAGCGTCCAGAGGTCTCATGCCAAGCCAAAAATAAAAATCACACAAATATGCACTTTTATTAGATTCTGATCCTCAGAGGACTCGAGGAGAATTAATTCTTATAAAACAAGGTGACTTGCAGAAAGAATTTGGATATTGTAAAAAAATTGCATAGCTTCATCTGGTTTCCTTTAGCTTCCTGAAGCAGAGTTGCTGAGTTATTGCATTCCTGTCTGATGTCGGACATGAAATTGCATTATTAAGTGCAGAGGCACAGCTGACTGTTACCATTTCCCCACTGCCACAGCAACGGCCACCAGCAGCCTTGCAACCTCCAGGGACCGGCTGGTTCCGACCGGGCACCCCCTCCCCAGCCCCCCCACGGCACGGGGCATCCTCCCCTTACTCATGGGCAGTTTAAGCTGCTCTTGGGCAACGAGTCTTCAAGTGCCCGAAAGCCTGGGACTGTGGAGGAGAAAGGAGACTGGAATGGTGCGAGAGCCGGGCAGACAGTGAGCAGGTGAGAGGTGTCGGCATACGCTCCAGCAGGGCATAACTGGACCGGCACAAGCCCTTACTGGCAGCCTGCGCTGCAGGATTTCCCACAACAAGACCATTATCCAGCGATTTACCTCTCCCTGGGCGGGTTTGAAGCTGGACGCTGGCTCAGTACTGCGCTGTGGCTGGGTTTCAGCAGAACAAGGCACCAACAAGGATGCGCTTTGATCTTGCTGAGAGCAGCAGCAACAGCTTGGATGAGTTGATGCTCCCGATTTACGGAGGTGCCACAGAGATAACCGCCCAGCCAAGGGTCCAGGGGAGGTGGTTAGGAAACTGGCAGCAAAGCCTTCCTGCTGGAACCCTGCGGTGGCACGTTGGTGGTCCCTGAAGCCGGGGTGAAGCCTGGGGTTGGAAGTGTCCGTGTCCATCATTTTAGTATTTGAGTGTGAAATATGTGACAGGGAAGCTGTGGTTTTACAAATTTAGACAAAAAATATTCTCACCTCTGGTACCCATTTTAAAATATGACCACAAGACCCAAAGAAATCATGAGCTACTCTCATAAAAATCAGACCAAAAACTTTTTAATGAAAATTATAGCAGAAAAACAAAGACTGACTGCCAAAACTGTGAAAGGCAAAACTTGGCATTGCTTGGCCTTAGCAACTGTAAAATGACTGAAGTGCTAGGAATCTGACATTGCGTTGGAAACTGGAAGAAAGCCACTAAAAATTGTTCTGGAATTGGTTTCCTAACAATTGTCTGAATGTATAGCTCAATTCGTATCATAAAGAACTGAGACACTGTGAGTAGTAAAAGCAGTTAAAGAAAAGCCCTCTCCGTTCAGCAGAAACAAGACACCAGGTAAAGGTGGGGGCCTGAGCAGTGCAGGGGGCAGACCAGGTCCGTGGCAGTGACACGCAGGGCTGTGCCTGCTCGCTGCTTTTTGCACTGGCAGCACATTAACTGTGGTCTGCTCTGTGGGTGACATCGGGATCCGCCAGCACAGCGGGAGCGAGTTCATGACCACGGTGGCCACCAGCTTCCTCCCCGCAGCCAGCCGCGCAGCGGTGATCTCACGGCTCCAGAATGCCTCTGCGCTGCAGATGCGCAGCCCGTACCCACCCACAGGAGACATCTGTTGCAGGGAAGTTGCTGTGCTGGGAGGACGTGCAATCCTTCTCATGAGCTAACCTTGCTCTGAAACTTCGCCTGAGTGCCCAGCAGCTACACCCAAAGCTGCCTGAGGCTGCCTGTCAGTACTGCTTGGAGGGGAAGGTGCTTCTCCCCGCTGCTAAAGACGCAGCAGAAACTCCTGGTGTGCTTTCTTGCTGTGGTCTTGATTCAGGCTCTGCTGAAAACACTCTCACAGGTCAGAGCATCTCGGAGGCTGAGCTACACGTCGGCTTGTTAGCGGCTGCTGGCTCCCAGTTGCTTTCAAGGCTCAGGTCTTGAGCAGTCTGTTTCCTTTATGAACAAACTGCCATATAAATGCAGTAAGAGTCACATAATAATGGCTCATTAATTTTTATTTCTTTATAATAGCCCTAATTAGGTTATGTGCATTCCGAGTTTTGAATGGAAAAGCTTCTGGAATTGGCAGCCTTTTGTTTGTACGTTCTTTGTATGTTTTCAACCATCCCAGAAGTTCAGTAACATTAACCTGACACAAAACATACTTTACAAAACAAGATTATTATTCTGCTTTGCATGGTCCAGGGGAAACATAATAAGCTTCACTTCCTGGAGATAGATAAAGGAGGTCTGAAAGCACTGCCTTTCTCCCTCAGTGGGGAATTCACTGCCCTTCCAGAAATTTTGCTGGCAAAAAAACTTCGCTGTTTTTCAACAGCATTTTCCAAGTCAGGGACCTGAGCTCCTGTTCAGGCATGAAGAGAGTACAACTGAATGGTTTGTAGGATTAAAGGAGAGTGTTAGCACTGAAAAAGGAGGAGGGCAAATGGAGGCAGATTTGGAAGTACTTGGCACACAGGAAAATCAGTCTGTTTTCATTAGGTACCTAAAAATATTTTTTTGGATGAAACCCAAGCAACAGGTTGCACTGACAGGTAGCACTGGCTGCAACTGTCTTGTAGGTCCTGAGTTTGCAAGCTGTGATACTATCTTTAACTTAAAAGCATGTAAACATTCTAAACTACATAAATAGCATTAATAAATAGTGTAGAACCTGTGAAACATTTTTCCAGGATGAGAACCATAGTATCTTGTAATTCTCTCAGTCAGCATGTTTTAGGGCTTTCCTTGCCATGATCCCAACAACATGTTTCCTCAGCTGCAGTATACCCTGCTGATGCCCGCACCGCCCCCAGCACCCCACTTCTCCTGGTTGAAGCTCTGCGGAGAAAATCTGGACCTCTCTGGTCCTTTTCTCATCATCACTGAAAGTGCTTTGCAATCCTCAAAGGAAAAATGCTAATGAGTTAGGAACTGTTACTGTGCAAGCCTAAGTAAATAAACTGGAGCTTCAAAGGGAAGGACAGAAGAAGTACACACTCCTTCACAGGGTTAAGGCAAACATTTTACACATTTATAAGGAAAGCCAGAGAAAAGCAATGGGCAGCTATGTGAGCTGGAGTTCCCGTGCCCCTGAGCTGTCACGAGTTGCAGAGGTGATGCTCAGGAAGCACCCTGCATACAGCTCTTCATCCTGAACCAGGCAAGGCTGCTGGGTTTAGGCGTAGCTGGAAGCACTGGTGTTATGTAACTCCAGAGAATGAAGACACTGAATGAGGTTAGGGTGGCAATATCCACTGAGTATTATAATAAAATGACAACAACCTACAGCAGTTTGGATTCCTTCATATATGAAACAGGGAACTTTTAACATGGCCAGCACCTCAAAGTGCTCCCTTTAAGCCCCAGGTAAACCCGCGGGTACAGTTGCAGTTGCTTAACTGATAGGGGCTGTGAGAAGAATTCAGCATTCCAGCTTGGCAGGAAAGACAAGCCTCTGTTTGTATATTCTCTGCACAGAAACTTCCAGAGGTCACCTTGGTATCCATTACTGGGTTTTTTATCAGCTAGCCCAGGCACTGAGTGAAGGATTTGAATACCCTAATGATGGGCAGTCACTTAGTCTGAGCCTGTAAGAACATACCATGGATATTGTACATAAAACTGTTTGACCACCTGCACATATCTGTGTGTGACACAGGCAAGTCCTCACTTCCATATCACGATGAATACCTCAGAAATAGTGCAATGGTAGGAGGCGAACACAGTGAAGCAGAAGGCCCACACTGCAAAAATAACCTGCCATGTCCTTCTCCATTTTCTACGAAGACAAATCTGTAGTAATGGGCAAATGTAGGGACAAGGAAAAGGATTTTAGCTTCACAGACTGAGAGTGGTTCATTTGGCGGTTATGGGTCTGAAATTCTTCAAATACTGTATGTTTTATGAGAAAGCTATATTGCAGTTAAGGCATTAGCACATCTGGGGTGCAGACTGATTTCAAACCCAGACACTGGAAGTTTATCATGAACAGATACAACATTCATATGCTTTCCTAGGGAAGTGACTAATGTGCTGCCTTTCACAGCTTCCCAGTCCAAAACGTTTCACTGTGTTTTGAAAGTTCACAGCCACTGACATTCACAACTCACCTGTGCTCTGCAAAGTGCCCACACCAAAATGCTGCAGCTTGGACCCCGGGTTCCAGCCTCTCCCGCACAAAAGCATTTGGCTTTTTATCTGTTCATCGGTGTCTCTCTCTCTGGTCTCTGTTTTTTCATACTTGGTAAAATTCATGGAGTGGTGACAGTCAGCACAATGGTATTTTGTGGTGCACAGTTCCCTATTAAACAGGAACCAGCCTGCGGTGTGATGAGTCAGTCTAATTGCTCTCACCGCCGCCTGCTCTGGTGTGGCACTGACAAGCCGTTGGTCTAGAAATAAAAGCAGCTGAGATGAAAGAACCAAGCCAGAAGTTAGGCAAAGCCCCTTCAGCCTCAGCAAAGGTGGGTATGAACTCATTTTATAAAGACAAAATATTGATGTTAATATAGTGTCTGTGCAACACGGTAATCCCATAAAGACAGATAATCCCTACCCCTTCTAAACTAGTCTTCCAAAACTGTTGGGGATTAGGTGGCGACATTTTTATTGTCTCACCCTTTCAGCTGGCACTGGTACGTGGGCTGAGGGTGGAACGGAGTGTCCTCCTCCCCTGCTAACACTTTACATCCCCTTTTGCAGAGGAAAACAATGCGGAACCATGCCCAGAGACATCACAGCATCCTGAAAGGAGTAGGAGATACCTGTGGCTTCCACTTCGAGCCCCTGGTGTGGGGTCACAAATTTAACCTCGGGTGTGCAACCATGCAGGGGCAATTTGATACTGAAGTGCCTGTTGCCATCAGTTGCCACAGAGAAAGGACAGAACAATAATACATCATGTAGAAAACAGCAAAATTTAAAGCATTTTTTGGAATAGTATATCGCCTCTTTTTTGGCCCCCTAAAGCAAAAGTTACTAAGAACTTTAACATTTGGCCCTAGGAACATAATGCTGCATGTGTATCCCATGCACATCCCACTTGTTTTGGGGTCTCCTGCAGAGACCTTCATCTACAGCCCCATGGCCCAGACCCTCAGCAGCTGGGCACATCGCGGTCCAGCCAGGGAGCTCACCCAGTCGGGAAGGTGAGGATTTCCCTGGGAAACAGGAATCCACCGGGTGATCTGAAACTGGCACAACCTGCTCTGCTCCCCCACCTCCTGGGTACACCACGGGCCTGACGCTGACCTTGATGTGGCAGGATTTACCCTGGGCTAAGTCCCCCTTTTTCAGATGTATTGGATGCATCTGAGCTTGGGTTCTGGCCTTCTGACAGAGTCTTGGGTTTCGTGTGAGCAGCTGAAGATGAGTTTACAGAACAACCTCTTCCAAGACTGCTTGCAAAGGAGTGAAGGGCAGGATGCATTTGGCAGATCGCAGCAGTACGGAAGCCTTTTTCTACTGTTCCCTGAAAAGGGGTGTCCATAAGCTGTGCTCGCCTTTCCCTAGGACATATTTAGCAAGCAACATAGATGGACGTTATCTATGTTTATCAATTTTAACATCTGTGTTGAAGGGATTGCTCACCAGTCCTTAAGGGTGGGCTAACTTGGCAGTGATTTCAAAGGGCAATTTGGTGAGACAGTGAATCCAGACTAAACAAAATTACTAATATCACTAGATAAGCTGGAGGTGTGGCTTGCTGCCGCTGGGTCTGCTGAAAGATGCCTGTCTTCACTGCCCTGCTTCCTTTGCTCTTTATACCCGATGAAACCTGACCATTTTTTGCCCACTGAGGAGTTTCCTGAAGTTCCTTGAGCTCATGCATTTCCTTCCTCTCTCTTCCCACTGCATCTCAGAGCTTCAGTTGCTATGCTTGGCTGCTGGAGTCAGATATCTTTCATTTGCCAACACCGTCTAGCTTTGTTACGAAACACAGCAAGCCTCATTCTGCTCCCTCGTGAGCCAGTTTTGCACAAATGTGTCTCCACTGAGCTACACTCCAGTTAACCCAGATTTACAGCAGGAATGTTAAAATAAGAACGTGATAAAACCAACTCTCCTAGCCAGGCGGAACACAGCGAGATGAAACCAGCATTATTTTGGATACTTTTGACAGCAAGCAGTAGTAAGTAGGTATGGAAGTAAAATTTGGATGGGTAAATTTTAGTCCAAATGACCTTGGCAAGTCAGTCCCTACCAGAAATGTCAGCATCCCCTTTCATCTTGGCTTCGCCACAAGGAAAACACCAACTGGCTGTTGGGGGTCTTGCCAACAGCCCCTTTTGCCACGGTGGTGCCACAGTTTGGTCAGTTAGACCCGGCACTTCTCCTTTGCTGCCCGTGCCTGATGGCAGGCACAGCATCTGCCAGACAACCCCGACCGCTGGCTGAGTGCCGGTGGGGGACGACAGCTCTCTCGGATGCACCGTCACTGCCCTGACATCAGTGTGCCCACCAGCCACAGGACAAAGGCTGCAGTGCTCGGCTGGGAGCCACTGCAGAAAGCCCCAAGACCCCCACCCCACCGCACCTCTGCCCTGGCACAGCACAGGCGTGTGATGTACACTGCACTGGAAAACCAAACCAATGCAAACTACACACCGGCGAGTGACTAATCCAAGCGTCGCCTATCGACGGCTCCCGCGTTGCACCGCAGTGCCCTTGGGACCCCCATGCCGAGGAGGGAGCAGCAGGGGCACAGGGCAAGGAGGCTCCAGCAAGGTTTTCTTGTGCTGCCGTCACTGACTCCTGGCTGTACTGGTGGTACTTATCGGTCTCCTGAAACTTTGCAACTGTCAGATGAACTATGCTAATTAAATGAATGCAAATTATTTTCATGATATGTTTTGGCTGTTACTAACCTGGTTAGAATTGCATAAGTATATTAAAGCTGAAAGCAAATGGAGCTTATTGTCATTCCTCAGAGCTGTCAGTTTACCTGCAAAAACAGGCTTTGGAAAATGTCTAGAGTACCTTCAGCTGGTCAGAAGGTGACTTGTCTGATGTTTGAGGATCTAACAAGGATCTTTGCATTTGGGCCTTTTTGGAGTTCTCTTTGATGCATAAAACTTTGAAAGACACTGGTTTTGTTTAAATAAAATCCACAAAACATCTCTTTTCATTGAGATAACTCTCTGCTGCAGTGTCTTCCTTCAACAAACAGAGATTTCAGCCAGGACTTAGGTTCATCCTCTGGCCAACACTGATAAATCTCTCTCCCGTGATTCCTCCCCCACCCTTGCTTTCCAACAGATGGGAGACACAAGCTCAGCGGTTAGCACAGGGCTGGCTGCCTGGCTTGGGAGGAGACCAGTACTTGCAGACTTTCTTCTGGACCAGCAGCGTTCTGACCTTTGTAGCTGCGTCCTTGCTCTGTATCCATCACCGCAGCACATTTAAGTTCTCTTCAGCTAATCTACCGTGACAGGACAGAGCTTTCAGCTCTTGGTCTGCCTTGCCATGTCCCATGCACGCCCCAGTCCCCAGTCTGCTGCCTGGGCACTCCCCGAGCAGGACCACGCCACCTGGGTGATCCCTGTCCTCGATGTCACACGCACTGCCCTGATGCCACCAGCTCCTTCTGCAGCATGGGAGGGAGAAGCCGTGTCAGCATCCAGGAGCCCATCACCCACTCATCAGTGCCTGGTTCTCAGCTGCTGATCACACCGGAATGAGCTGCCAGGTAAGGCTGCCTCCTGCTCCTGCTCTGCACATCGCTGGCAGCCATTTGTGTCTCCAAATACAGTTTATCCTAGTGAATTCATGACTCACCAGGAAAAAGCCAAGTCCTAAAGCAGTGCTAGAGCCAACTTTTCCTTTCTCTTAGATAGTAAGACTTTGCTCAGCTATTGCTCCTGACTCACCTGCAGCCAACGCTGAGCCAGGACCACTGCTAGACAGCGAGCAGTGGATTCATCTTTCTCAGAACGATAAGGACCGCGGGACCAGGTTAGCACAGTTTAGCTTTACACATCATTAGATAACAACCTTTTCCCAACCCAGTTTCTTTTCAGCTGAAGTAATGAAAATTGAGCAGCAGTCCTGGCCATGGCAAGCACAGGTTCTAGTTCCTGCAAGACATCAGCACTCCAGTTCAGAGAATATGGTTTTTCCTCTGAAGTGTTAGCAGACGGACTGACAGGGAAGCAGAGGGGGAGCTTTCGGTGGCAGCCTGGCTCCTGCGGTATTTACACAGCTAAGGTGCTTATGTCCTGGGTTACACCAGAGGTTAGACAGCCATGAGGGAAAATGTGCACACACAGCAGCCTTGCCTGTGTCACCAGCCTGGCCAAAATACATTTCACTGCTTGCTTCCTCACAGTCACAAGGCACCATATAAACAAAAAAACACAGTACCTTTAAATCCACTATAATTCTACCCTGTTGACGTCTAATTACTGGTGATAAGCATGTAATCACAGGCATGTAATCAGTAATTATCTCTAGATACACCACCTGGTTTTGCTGTAGGGCATCAGTGCTGAAGCTGTGGGCAGGGAGGCTGAAGGCAAGGCCACTTTAGGTCTGCAGTGGTTGATTAGGTCAAGTGCAACCCCACGGAAACAAGGAAATCTCAGCTTAGTCCTCAAAGTCCCATCCAGGAATAAAAGCAAGCACAGGGAGGAGCAGCTGGTGGTCCCTGGGACTGGCTGGAGTGAGAGGGAGTCACAACAGCAGACTGACATTTGGAAGCAAATCAGCATTTGGTGTCACAGCGCAGGCCTTTGTGACAGAGATCTTGATCCAGCTTCACAGCTTGGGAGAAGATGCTGGATGATGTCACCCAGGAAGCAGGGAACAAACAGGGTGGGTGGAAAGAGATTATTTTGAGAGACAGAGCATGAACCCAGAACATGTTCCTCCTCGTTAGTTTGAGTGGGTCCAGCTAGCTGTGTAGACTCTACCTAGATTGGAATATTTGGGGTTTTGTACTAGTGCTAAACCTGTACTTCTGAACCTCTTCAAAATGCTACTTCTGTTGCCTTTTGAGAGCTTTATCTCTGGCACATTTTGTCTCCAACAACTTCATGACTCAGTGACTCAGTTTGCACCTGATAGTGATGCCTGCAGCACCACAAGGGTCCTTGGGCATGGAAGGAGAAGTAGTAGTCCCTTCTTGGAGGACAAGGAAAGGGAGAAGGAAGGAGGGGACAGATTCCCCACAGAAAACTTTTCAGAACTCCTGTTCCACAATTATTATTTGTTAACATTTTGACTATCAGCTCATTTCAGGAGGAAAAAACCCACATGCTAAAATGTTGGAACTTCCCATAGATTTTGCTCAGCACTAAGTCAATCTGGGAGCAAAAGGCATTACTCCATTTCAGAAATATTCTTGGAATAACCCATCACAGAAGATTATAACTTCCAACTGCTCATCAGAGTTGTGATGTTTGATAGCATGACAGACTGACAGCATGCTGAAGGCCGTCTGTAAGTGTTGCTGGAAGTTATACCCTCCAACAATACAACAGCATTTTGCAACAGAAATTAAGAGGGTATGAATCCACTTTCCTTGTGGCTTTGACATGAAATACTGAGCAGGCTTTTGACAGGGTCAGATGTTTTTTCTTTCTAACTCTGCAGTGGTTTGACTTTGCCAAAGGATTTCAGGGAGGACACCACGCCGCTGCACAGCAGTCCGCCAGATGACGACTGTGCCTGTGGTGAAACGTTTCCCTGTATAAAGGGGTGTTTCCCCCCACCATTGCTTCTGTGTTAGACAACCATCCTGTTCCCATCCTTTCGAGTTTATGACAACGCACGGTATGTCCTTCCAGTCTCACCTGTAACTTCTCCCACCCAGTACAGCATATCCAGCTGGGCAGGGCGGCACACCGGCTATACCGCGGAAGGCTGGGGCCAGTCCCACAAAACGGCACATTCACAGGGTCCCACATAGACCCGTACGTCTGGGAACAAAGACATACCTTCAGCACTGCAAACTGTTCTGGAAAACTGATTTTAAATCAGCTGAACATCAGCTCCCAGCATGACTTTGTGGTGAAGACAACTGATGCTAGTCCTTGGGTGTGTGAGCAGACATATGAAATGGGAGCACATATGGATGTATTTAACATTGCTGTACTATTGCCACGCTGCCTTCGGTTCTAGCTGCCTGCGTTGCCAGGGGATGACAAAACTGCCACCCCCTCCATAGTCACAGCAAAAGGACTGGAAAACATGCCTTGTAGTTCAGTCTCAGGGACAACACCACGATCGTCGTGTCGAAGAGGTTAACAACTCGATCAGTCTGTAAGTGCCAGTATGGGGGTGCGGATGCCTGATATAGGAGGCCCCTGAAGCTCACAGATGGGTGTGTACGAGAAGCCTATTGCTGGAACCTGAAGTTGAGCACATTTAGAGGAGATATGGGATGCCCATTTGTAACAGCAAGGGTAGGATTCTGATTTAGGCCCTTACTGTGCCTGTCATATACTCCCCAGCACTGGAAGCGTAAATCAAGATCAGATGGTTTTCTGAAAGATGTACAGAGTTGAGATGGAGAACCCCTTGATGTGCAGAGCAGCCTGGAGGATCAAAGGCCTGTTCTGACCTTCTGACCCGCTATGTCTGAAAGTTTAGAAACTGGAGCATGGTGATGGAAGCACCAGCCACTAGCATTCCCTGGTCGATGGAGACACCAGGCTCACCCACTGCCTGCGCTTCATGAATGTGCCATTTCTTGGGGCATGAAAGAACCCACCCATCTCTGACCGCTGCCTCTAAATCTAAGTAGGACAAGCAGATTTTCTTGTCAAGTTTGGCTCTCACTATTTCATCTGTGCTTGTCCTTAGCCTGACCTTCCGTGAGGCACATGAAATGCAGTGCTGGAGGCTGTTGTGGCATTGCTGCAAGAACAAATCAGCAAAACAATCCTGTTTATCTGGCAGTCTCCTAAAACAGGGCACCCGAGTAAATCAGGGCTGCAGAGCAAGAGAAGGCAGCTCTAACTTTGCCTGAAATAAGGTAACTCCAATTAATCTCGCCATTGCTACTTGTCATGCACGTAACAAAGGGACGCAATTTGATCAAAGCCTGTAGGAAGTGGATGGGGATGAAGAACTTCGTGTTAACCTGCCACTACCTCTGCCCTGCTGCTTCTCAGTGTTTCTCCAGCTGAACCGTCAGACTTTAGAAAACATGAGCTATGAAACCAGATGTGCATTTATCATGCTGGCAACGTTATGCTGCCATTATGTCCCTTTCATGCACAATTGGAGATCTGCTACCTCCAGGCCCACAGGAAAACCAGTGTAAAACCATTTTGTATGGATTTGACATCAAGGAAGGAAATGTCCTCACTCAGGACATGGCTCTCCTTTGCTGAACTTGTGAGCATTGGTGAAGGAGGGTGTCAGATCTCCCCTAATGTCAACAGCCTATTTCCTTTAAATAACATGGCATTCTCAGAGCCTAACGAGCATTGTGGTCACAGCTATGGGGCCCGAGACGCTTCCCTCCCACCTCCTCAGCTTTCTTTAAAAAGGCTGAGTAACTCCAGAAAAAGAAGCAATAATAAAAAGCTGAACACTAAATACAGTGAATTTCAGGCAGGACTTCCTTCCTTCCAAAGTTTTTGTGTTTCTTGGGGGTGAAAGGGGAAGACTGGTGGCCATGCAATGCTAGAAAGCACTAGAAGCTGTCTGATTCCTGCAAACTCATCTTAGCTGCCGTGAGCATGTCTGGTCCTTGGCTGGTGCTCGGATGCCCGAGGAACAAGCCAATGGCGTTGGGGGTGCAGGGACAACTGTGGAGAGCTGCACCCGGAGCCGCAGACGCGATCCCTGTGCAGGCGAGAGCCCTTTTCAGCGGGCCAGGCATCTGTGCTTTGTGCAGAAACCGCACAGTTGGACGTCTGCTGATGAGAGGCAAGCTGTGTCCCCCGTGGGGCTGCC
The DNA here is from genome assembly GCF_023638135.1 of Falco biarmicus. Taxonomy (NCBI): domain Eukaryota; kingdom Metazoa; phylum Chordata; class Aves; order Falconiformes; family Falconidae; genus Falco; species Falco biarmicus. The sequence goes on from NC_079295.1 coordinate 64,992,279, forward strand.
CAGGTGCTGGGAGCATCATAGCCAAGGGAAAACACCCCATATGCAGTGACACCGTGTCTCATGTTCTCACCAGTCACCCAGGACAGAACATTGGGTCATTTCTAACACAGATGGCAGACGACAAAAACTTCAATGTTAATAATGAAGGGCATTTAGTTTACCAAAATAGAGGTTAAAATGAAGATGTGATTGCTGCTAGTGAGACCACCGAGGAGAAAAAACAGCATGTGCCTGTGGTGCGCCAACACATCTGCTGCTGCTGCGCATCATGCATCCTGCTGCTGCCCCACATCCTTCTGCCCCCAAGCCAGCGGCCGCTGGCACCTGCCCGCCACGCACGTGCCTCTGCCACTGTCGCACTGTACGTGGTGGGAGGTGCTTCCTTTTGACAGTTTGCTACCTCATGCTTTGAAACATGGTATTTGACTTCTGTTTACCGATAGATGCTCCTGAAAATCACCTGACTAAAGAACTCCAGCTATTTACCATTGATCCTGAAATTATCCACTGCTTGATAAAATCCAGCTGTAGCATTTAGCACCGTGATTCTGCTTCACTAAAACTAAAGCGAGGGCCAGTGGATTTCACCTTGTTGGTGAGGCAAAGGAAACACAAGATCTTAACTTCCTGGTGTAACGAGCAACTTCCAGTGGCACAGGCAACATTACATGAACAAGAAGGCACAATATGGGATGTGCTTCACTTTTTTTTTAATTGTTTTCTGTTTTTATTATAGACGTTGAGAATAATGTTGCATAGAGCACCTGGGAACTGGGAACAAGCACAGCAGTTTGCCAACAGAGGATGCAGGGTTTTCCAATCAAGAAACTGCCTGCCGGCCTGACAAACAGAAAATGAATTAGCAAAATCATCAGAAAATACCCAGCGGAGAGCAACAGTGCCTCGGCAGCAGAGGCAAGTTGACCTAATATGACTTCTCTGTCAATACCTTTGGTGTTTGAATGATTCTGTTGGCAATTTAAATTCCTCTTCAAACATTTAAAAGATAACACTTAGTAAGTGGGTAGCCTCATGGAGAAAATGCTTGTGAAAATTATACTGCATGTTGTGCCTCTCACTGGTTACTCAGCAGCCTGGCCAGTTGGCATTTGGAGCCACAGTTCCCCCGCATGGGTACTGATGGGAGACCGAGCCGATGCTCTGGCAGCAGATGATGAGAACAACAAAGGAAAGCAATGCAGGCGCTGAGTGCACAGAATAAGAAAACGCCCATCCCAGACAGGGTGATTATGTCCCATCTTATTAACTAATCCTTTTGCTGAAAGGAATTTGCCTAAAGACCATTTCCAAGAAGGCTGCACGACTCCCCCCATTCATAACTAGTGCGGTTCACCCCACAACATGACAGATTTCCATTTCTGAGCCCTGCTTAATAAAAAGTTCTTACTCGACAGAGACAGTCTTGTCAGACGTAAATTAGAAGCTTGTCACTACAAAATGTAATTTCCTGTAAAATAAATGCTGTTCCCTAAATCAGAATACTGGGCTGTTTCTTTCCCTTCGAGGTGTGGCCGGCAGTGCCCATCTGGCAGGCTCAGCTCAGTGCCTGAACCGTGAGGGACAAGCACTCTTGTTTTGGGGCGGAGACGTGCATGCAGGTCCCGCGGCAGCACCCACGGCCATGAATCGAAACGCCTGCCATCTCCATCCTCGCGGGGCTCAGGCTGGACAGACAGCCTCTCCATGGCTCCTCTCCCTGATCTGTATCTCATCTGCTTTGCACAGGCAGGCAAGAGGAGATCTTGTTTGCCAGCAGGATTTGAAGATGCATCACTCATGACCGTTTGCCTGAAAAACATTTTTGTCAACTATAGCATGTAAACATGTGATTAAAAGAAAATCAAATGTGCTTAATTACAGGGGACAGGCATTTTGTCATTGTATAATTAAAACCTTCGAATCTGACCTGAGACACACACGTACAGAAATATAAATAATGCATTCTGCTGGGCTAAAAAGCAAGGCTATTGCAGTGAACACACACGGAACCCAAACTTCAGTTTTCATTTGTGTCCTTGAATTAGAGGCCTTACAACACCTAACAAAAAGAATCTTAAAAGTGAATGGCAATTTGAGAAATAAAAGAATTTTCTTTTATACAGTGAATAACTGCCATTAAAGGCCAGATTTTAAAGTCTTGTCTTCTTAGAAGACCCCCCATACTCCTTCATTGGTGCAGATAATTTCAGTGCAACCATTTATGCAGCAAGGCGCTAGGAAAGATAAACATTAGAATCAGGATTTGAATAAATATTGCTATTAAAGTACAATGCTGAAACTTTTGCACATTTGCAGAACCAAACAAAGGCCAGGCCCCGTTCCAAGGAATTTTAATTCCCCATAAAGCTACACAACCATATGGAGAGGTCCCAACCAAAACAAGGGGTTCGCTCTGACCTCCCCATGGTCAGTGCACAAAGCCACAGGGCAGGCTGCAGCTCGCTTTTGGTCCCAAGAAAGGCTCACTCCAAGTGCCATTACTTGGCAACTAGGAGGTGGGGGCTCTGCTCGCTGTCTGTCCTGGCTGCCAGCTCTGAAATCAGCAGATCTGTAGATTTTCCCCCTTGCTAGGGGCAGAAACTCGCTGAGATGGTTTTCAGCTTCGGCTCAGAGGATCCACCCTGCAGCAGGAGAAGGATGCATTCATTCACGCTGAGGCAATCCCTTAGGAAGGTAAAGACCTGCTGGGCAGCCACGTTGTGTCCATCGATTTGGACTGTACTGGTGGTCTGGCTGCCAAGCATCCAGTTACAGAGGGAGAGCGTTTGCCAGGAGAGCAGCAGTAGAAAAGCTACAAAACAAACTTATTCTGGCTATTTGGAGGAATACTTCCTCCCACAGCCCCAGGCACTGCTGCTGCCCCTGCACCCAAAACATGGCAGCGAGCATCACACATCACAGGGGCAGCAGCACGGGGCTCTCCTGGTGCATCCCTGGCCAGGCAGCGGCAGGGCTCTGGCGCCGGCACAAAGCCCATGGTGGTGAGTTCCATGAAGCCACAAAGCTGGGGCAGCTGCATATTAAAGTTTATGTATGATCATGAGAAAACCCAGATTTAACCCTCTCTGGTCTTGCTTTAGGGAAAGCAAGGGTAGACAGTGAGCAGTGTTTTACTGTGCTGTGTGACACAATGCTGTGAAAGTAACTCATTGAAGTTTACTGACACATTATTTAGTGCATCCTCCCTTCTCCCAGCTCTTCAGACCTGGATTACAAATTCAAGGTCCCGTAGATTGTTCCACTTCAGTGGAGAAAATAGGGACCGAGTTAATGACGCTGGTACAAGTTCAGTTACAAGAGCAGGCTGCTTCCCAGAGCGTGAAAGGAAGGAAACAACCCCAGACCGTTTCCTTCCTCCTAACTCCAAGCCTGTGTCACCCCCTGCCCACAGACGGTCCCCCAGGGTAACAACCGGGACATTGGTCCCCATGACGGGGCAGGTGCCATGGGAATTTTTCGACAAGTGAGAACCACGTCTGCCCTTGAAGGACTGGCAGGGACAAAAAAAGTTGGGAAAAGTGTCACTGACCACATCACGTAACAAAAATATGTGGTGTGAGAAATCACCGGAGAGGATGTTGGGCTCAGGTACTACCCACACTCATTCTGTGTAAAGAAATGAGAACCTGGAGAAAGAATTTTAAAGTTAAAACTCCAGTTTTGGTGCTGTGTGATAGATTTCACAGGTTGCTACTCCATTACGTGGCCGATACCCACGCAGGCCAGACCCCCGGCTGTCCCTCTGTCCCCCTGTACTTCTGAACCGAAGTCACAGCGGAGCTCTTAAAGCAGCGCCTCAGCTAGTGGCCACACAGCGCTTGCTGCTGCCCGTGGGGTACAAGGCCAGGTGCTCCCCGTGTCCCCTCTGAGTCCCCACTCCCCGTGTCCCCACGGAGCCCCCAGTCCCCATCGAGTCCCCAGTCCCTGTGCTCCCCACCAAGTCCCTGATACCCACTGAGTCCCCATTGCCTGTGTCCCTGCCGAGTCCCTGCTCCCTGTGTCCCCACCAGGTCCCTGATCCCCACGGAGTCCCCATTGCCTGTGTCCCTGCTCCCTGTGTCCCCACCAGGTCCCTGATCCCCACCGAGTCCCCATTGCCTGTGTCCCTGCCGAGTCCCTGCTCCCTGTGTCCCCACCAGGTCCCTGATCCCCACCGAGTCCCCATTGCCTGTGTCCCTGCCGAGTCCCTGCTCCCTGTGTCCCCACCAGGTCCCTGATCCCCACCGAGTCCCCACTCCCTGTGTCCCCCGCCAAGTCTCTGATCCCTGCAGTGTCTCTGCTCCCCGTGTCCCAGCTCCCCGTGTCCCTAGAGCCCGTGTCCCCCCCGAGTCCCTGCTCCCCTGTGCCTCCACTGAGTCTCCCTTCCCCGTGTCCCCCCCAGAGTCCCCACCGTCCGCGTCCCCGTCAAAGTCCCTGCTCCCCGTGTCCCCGGCGACTCCCCGAGCCCCGTCGAATCCCCGCTGCCCGTGTCCCCGTGTCCCTGCCGAGTCTGGGAGGGGGTGCTGGCACCCCGCCGCTGCAGGCGCTCGGGACCGGCGGCCCGGGGGCACCGCGCCAGCCGCCCGCGGGGGTCGGGCCGGGCCGGGCCGGGCCGGGAGGCGGCTGCACGTGCCCCGCCCGCCGCCGGGGCCCCGCCGCGCGCGGCTTCGAGCCCGGGCTCCGCCACACCGGCGGCGGGAGCGGCCGCGCCGCCGCCAAGCGCGCGCCGCCACCCTGGAGCCCCGCACCGCTGCCGCAGGCGCCGCCGGGGAGCGGGCCCGCCCCATCCCGCCCCGCCGGGGAGCCCCCGCGGCTCCGCCCCGGCCCGCCCCGGCCCGTCCCGGCCCGCCCCGTCCCGGCGGCGCGGCGCGGCGCGGCGGGCATGGCGGCGGGCGGGCGGCGCGGCGGCGAGGAGCTGCCGGTGTACCTGGCGCGGCCCGGCTCGGCCGCCGTGCCCCGGCAGAAGCGCGGGGGGCTCTTCTGCAGCGTCGAGGGCGCCTTTGAGAGCAAGACCCTGGACTTCGGTGCGCTGCGCGTAGGGCAGCGCCGCGCCCCGCCGCCCGCCCGCCCCGGCCCCGACCCCGGCCCCGAGTCCGAGTCCGAGCCGGGCCCCAGCGAGCCCCGCGCCGCCCCCGACGAGGAGCGACTCCAGGACCTGGCCCCCGCGGACGGCAGGGTAAGGGGCCGGGGCGCGGTGCGGTGCGGCGCGGCGGGGCTGGCCCGGGGCAGCCGGGCCCGGGGCGGGCCGGCGGTGGGCTCTGCGCCGGCCGCCCGCGTTCCCCGACGGGGAGGGCCGAGCTGCCGCCGGCTCGGTTTCTCGTATGAACGAATACCGCCCCCCTGCCCGCTCCCCCCCCCCCCCCAAAAAAAAAAAAAAAAGGGGGTGTGTGTGTGTGATTTTGGAGTTGCCAGTCCAAACAGGCAGGTCCTTATCTGCCAGTGGCACAGATCACAACTGCCAGATCAGCTGTGAGGGACAGGTGATGCCCATCCCTGGCAGTGCCCAAGGCCAGGCTGGACGGGGCTGGGGGCAACCTGGGCTGGTGGCCGGTGTCCCTGCCCGTGGCAGTGCACTAGACTGGATGGTCTTTAAGGTCCCTTCCAGCCCAAACCATTCCATGGTTCTATACCATCCCATCTATCTGGAAGTGGCATCACTGAAAGTATCATCAGGCACAAAGTTTCTCAACTTATGCCAAACTCAAGGTAATAAACAGATTCACCACCTCCGCAGCGTAGTGCCTTCTGCCAGGGGCCAAGGTGTCATGCTTTTTTGGCTCTGGTCCCATTTACACCAGCGTGAGTTTGGCAGAAGGATGATTGAATTAACAGTGCCACGTGGGTACCCGACTTGGGATTTCGGTGAGCCTGATGCTCATTTACATATGAGGCAAGTAAGGGCGTTAGGTGGCCTCTTGATCAATGAGTTCATTGGGGGCTGAAATTTTTACTAAATAGTCATCTTAAGGGCAAGGGTTTTCAAGGGTGAACAGGGCAAATTATTAAACCCCATTTTTAAAATTGGAAGCACAAGTCACCGAAGTAAATAGTGAGCCTGCAGAAGTGGTGTGGCCGTCTCAGGGTTCTGCAGAAACCTCTGCTTGTGTCCGGAGCATGAACCTTGATAAACTGCAGACATTTGGGACCTGGAGGACTAAGCTCAGCAGCCGGAGCCTGGTGGGAGAGCGGCAGTGAAGGGCAGTGGCTTGGCCTGTCTGTGTTTTGGGGAAAAGCATCAGACTGTCCTTGATGTCTCTGGTCTTCTGCAGGAGCTTCTAGGTAGGCAGCGGGTTGCTTTGAGGTTTCTTCATTGCACTTTAATTTCTTCAGCCTCTGCTTTTTAGTGTCTTATTGGCATGCTATTTGGTTCCTGTTACTGAGCTTTGCTCCTTTACAGCCCTTTTTACGCAGTCAGGAGCAAAACTAACGTTACTGCTATCGGTACCGACCTTGTCTGTATGGTTTGAATAGCAGCTGCAGAACTCTGACCGCTGCGTTAATTTTGTGCTGCTGCTTGTTGGAAAAGAGACAGAAACTCATGACAGCCTGCCTGTGGGTTTTACTCAGAGCTTTTCTTTATTAGCCATACCAAAAATTTGGAACAGTCTTGTTCCCTTTTAAGGTCTTAAGTAGACCCTTATCTCTGGAGTTTTGCAGCTGAGGTTTTCCTTCAACAGCTCCTCTCTTCCTGAGGATTTCTGCTCCTAGATTTCTTCCTCTGATGCCTTCCAGCTGATGAGCACCAGGAACCAAACCCTTTTTATCTGCTTGTCTTGCCTAAGAAGGTGGGAAGCTTCATGTATGTGTTCTTGTGCATATGTGGCTAGAAGGGATCGTGTGACTTGGTACTTCAGCTTTGAAGTGTAGGATGCCCCAGGATGGGAGCGCGCGCCATGTGTGCTGAGCCGTGCTGTGCCTGCCCCACCACGGAGAGTTCGCTTGTGTTGAACTCTGCACATTCAGAGCACACAAAGGCTCTTTTTGTCAAGGCAAATGGAGCTTCTTGGAATAATTTCCCAGACTTAAGAAACATTGTCATCTCCCCTTGACCAAGCAACTTATTAGGAAAGCTGAAAGTAAGAGACTTGCCTGTGCACAGGGCAGCAGAGATGTGTCTCCTAACTTTTGCAGTGAACAGTTTCTTGGAAGTACAACAGACCAACATACTTTTTTTTTTTTTTTTTGCATTAATTACAGTTAAAGCACCGGCATTTCTGCAGGAAAGACAACTGCAGCATGTAACCGCCCAGTGATAACACGTGGTGTGGTACGATGTGCTGCTGTAACGCGGGCCCAGGCGGGTGTTTCAGGCTCACTTTCCTTTATCACGAAGCCTGTCAGAAGGACAACAGCTGAGCTGTGGATTCGGGTGCAGAGAAGCCACAGCACGGTACAGCAAGGGGTACGGCGAAGGGCTGTTAGGTGCTGGGCCTTTGCTTCGTCAGTGGGAATTTGAGCTTTGCTGGTTAATTTGGGAGCAGTGGCTGGTCGCTGGGGCTGGAGGAGACCCTGGCCACCGAGGCTGCTGCCTGCCTGCCTGCCCCTGCGGGCAAGGTGGGCTCTCGGGGCTTGGCCACGTCCCAGTGCCCGCTCCTGGTGCAGACTTGCCCAAACAAGAGACATGCCTTTTGGGTGCTCTTTGCTGCAAGCAGGAGCCTGCTCTCCCTGGTACAAGGATCTGCTGCAGCAGGGGTTGTTGTTGCAGAACACTCAAGGTTTGGAGGAGCAGTGCTGGGGGGCCACATTCTGCTCTGGTCTAGGCTATTTGCAGAGACCTGATTTTACAAGAGCGATTTAACTTGCCGCAGGTTTCCTTCAGTAATGGCCTATGTGGACGCTACCCTTGTGAAGTTTCCTGCAGTTTTCCTTGAGAGCTGCCATGCCTTTGCCAGAGGGGATTTCAGCGCTTACTTTATTATAATGAAGTCAGAGAGCTTCTCTGGAGGTTGCAGGCAGCACCCTCTGAATTCCTGTGGTCGGGATGTTCTCCGAGGGCTAGCGGCGTACGGATGGTAGCAGAGAGCTGCACCGCCGGGCGTCTGTGGAGGCAATGTGGGTTTGAGGAGCGGGGAAGGAGTTTGTGCTCAGTGCCTGGGAGGAAGGTGAACCAGCAGCCTGTGGTAGCCGCCTCCATGTGCCTCCTCGCTGCTCAGCCGTGCCGAGACCCTGCTTTTTCCTCCGCCGGTTCAGTGTCACAGGCAGGAGCGCTCAGCTCATTACACGCTTGCTGCGTGGTTCTGCAGTGAGGTCGGCATTTCCAAGGCAACTGGCTGTGGTCCCACAAACACGGGATTGCAGCTTCACTGCAGGCTGGGGCAGCTTCTCAGCCTGGTGGCTGGGGAGGAGGATGAGGAGGCTTCCACCCTTTGCCGGAGCCAGGAGTGTGAGGGAAACTACCAGGCAGTGCAAGCAGGCGAGGGGTCCATCCCTCCAGATGACCCACCGGAGCCAGTCCGTAGCTTTCTCCTGGAGGTCGCCAGCGTCACGCGTGCCTCGTTGTGTCCAGTTGTGTGACACCACCCCGATTCAGGTGGTGATGAATCCTGGAAAGAGACACAAGGCTGCCTCAAATAGAGAATCAAGCTTGAACTAATTCGGTTCTCTCTTAGTTTTCCTTTTGACACATGTAAAATGTGCTGTGACTTCAGCATTCAGCTTTTTTTTTTCCAATTGCCAGTATTTTATAGCGGAAACACCAAGCCAGCTGCAGGCTTTTCTTACGCGTGAACTTTGCGTGATCAAAAAGCTGCCATTGTGCACTGCCTTTTAGCACAGTTTAAAGACTGGCATTTGTGAAAGGGGTCATAAAGCACTTTGATAACATTAATTCATAACCTCAGTATCACCCCATTCAGCAGAATGCTCTGGGTTTCGGTTTGGTTTTACTGTTTTTTAAGAGAAGTATTTGGAGTTACATTATTTCTGGTATTTCTACAAACAATAGGAACAAACCTAAGCCACTGAACTAGTTCCCACAATGCAAATACAACAGCGAAACCTATGTTATAATTCATGGAGTTTGATGCTAAAAAATTGAAAAAATTCCCGCACGTTTTTTGGTGTTTTTTGAGAAATCTGATGCCTGAAGCACAACAATAAGGAGTCAGTTCTTTGGCTGCTCGTGCCAGGATACAGATTGTTGCCAGCAGTTATGCAAAACGGCAGTGTTTGATAAACCACCCCTCCGTGTGAGAAGACACAGATATTAGATTTCATGGGGGTTATGCAGTAGGGTTAGTTTTCTAAAGAAATTAAGAATTCACTTAAGAGTTCCTGATTGCTGCAAAGAGGCTTTGTTTTGCCAAAACCCTCACTGTAACGTGGAAGCAGTTTGATTATCGCACTACCTCGTGGCAACAATGCTCGGTTCCCTTCTGTCCTCACTCAGCTCCAGGTGGCCAGGGCTTTGCCAGCCGGCTGGCCCTGGTGCCGTGGGTGTGCACTGGGAGCAGGGGGACACGGGCACGGCGGTACCTTGCTACCACATCCATAAGGCACCATGACGGCGCGCCGAGCTCGCGCTGCCGGGGCTTTGGAAGGATGCTGTGATTGTGATTCTGGGTGATGTGTTCTGGAAAACCTCATGCTTTTCCCAGGAAAATGTAGGTCTATCCGGTACTTTTATGCACAAAAGAAACTGGGTTTTGCAGCCAGGTGTAAACAAGATGGGTTGACTGATCGCTCAGTCCCGCATTGGTCCAGCCTGTCCTCAGCCTTCCCGAAGCAGATCTCTCTCCCCTGAAGAGGCGGGGGGCACCGGGCAGTGGGCTGGCGCGACCTGCGGGGTGAGGGTTTCTGCTGGTGCCTTGCTGCTGGGGCACAACCCTGGGGATGCACAGTGTTCAGAGGGGTTCTGTCCAGGTGGTTTAGAAGGGGCTCATGTGCAGGGCAGGGAGGCCTTTTCTGTGTCCGTGAGAGGGTTTATAACGCTCTTTATCTTTGCAAAATGATGCCCCCATAGACTCTTCCTTTAAAATAAAAAGACAGTGATATTTTTTCTCAATGTTTAACAATGAATAATAGATCCTAGCCATGGCACGTTTTATGGAAGCAATTAGGCATCACCAGGCATGCCACGAAGTAAGTCTACAAGATGCTTTAGCAATAGCCGGTCGCAGCAGGTAGGAGAGGTGATGCTTCTTTTAATACTGTATATTTTTTCTGGAGTTCTCAGAGAATGCAGCAAGACCTGCACCTGATGCTGTGTCAGGAAAGGCTTGTTTTCCTGAGTTGCTTCCAGCGTGGCTGGGATTGCCTCTCCCATGCCCGCAGACCCACAGCGGCTCGCCCAGTACTCTGGTGGGGGATGCCACAAGAAAAACACCTGCAGCAACACGTGGCTTCAGAGATGCAGCAGCTTCTCTCCTCTGAAGCGGCTCTGGGCGATGAAGCCCAGCAGGACATGAGCTGCCTCTGTCCCCACCGAGCTGCTGGCGGTGGGATGGGGCACAGAGGTGCGGGGCTGCTGGAGCCTGCGGGCCTGGCAGAGGTATGCGGAGGTGCCTTGGGAGCCTCCTGGCAGGCAGCGCTCCACCAACAAGCGTGCTTTGGGAGCCGAACTGCACGAGCCACATGGACATTTCTTGTGGTTATCACAACTTTGTGTGACTTTTGAGGTCCCTGTTTTGGGAAGGAAACACAAACAATGAAAAATTCTAAGCAGCAGCTAAACATTTTGGGATTTGCAAGGCAAGACTCCTTGCTTTCTCACTGGGAAGAGGCTTTGTTGTGCTGAAAATGCTGAGCTTTTTTCTGAACGTGATTGAAAGTGTCAAATGCAAACTTCAGTAGGTTTAAATTGAAATGAAACATTGCAGTTTGGCTGCAGCAAAATAGTAGGCTCTGTCCAAAATAATTTTTTCCTTTTCTTTTTATCTAAGATGTCAGTACCTCCAAGAGGCCAGAACAGCCCCAGCTCTGCCAGTTCACCGGGTGGGAGGAGTGTTTGTCTCCAGTCCATGCCAGGCTGCTGTTGGCAAGGTGGCCTAGGCTTCTGGGGGGCTTTTCCTAAGGCATGGCATCGTGCTGGAAGACAGGCAGCTGCCAGGGTACGGGTCTTCCAGGAGGATTCAGCAGAGTGACAGGGCTGTAGCTCAGCAGCTTTTACATGTCACTCGCCACTGCGCTGCTCTGCCCTGCGGGTGCCAGCAATCTTCTCGGGGTCCGGGCTCGCAGGGTGCTTGGGGTGCTGCCACGCTGCTTCGCCTTTGCAGAAGGGTTTTGCTCGCAGTCCTGCCTGGGCAGCCGGGGTCCCTCAGGGGCTGGGCTGGGGGCTGGCTGCCAGCGCCCTCCACACCAGGCACGTGGGTCAGGGTGGTCCAGGAGAAGCTGAAGCTGCGGTCTCACCTGTGAGGGGAGGGGACCTGGAAATAGCCTGAGTCTGTGTATACCCTGCCAGCTGGGCGGCTGGCACCAGAGCGTGAGCTTGCACATTGTCTAGGCGGATACAGCCACGTAGGAAAATTGTGTGGGTCTTAAAGGGAGGGCGTAGGAATCATTTGGTGGGAAGCTGTATGCATCTGTAATGCTGTATGCATTGAAGTGACTGTTTGGTGTCACTAGTGAGCTGGAAGGAGAAGTACAGCATGTGTGCAGGTGACAGTGGTGTTGTGGATGCCAGCTGGGGAGGGACAATCCCGATGTGGTCTTGAGGACTCAGAGATGTGAGCTGGGAATGACAAAAAGGTTCAGCTCTGAAAAGTGCAAGAGAACAGCCTTAGAGAAAGACTGTAAAATGTCGATGCCGTTGCAAGTGGCATCAAAACAAGGAGGTTTTGTGATGAGACTCAGAAAAGTGATTTCATACATGTGGCCTACCCGCCAGAGATGGTCTGGGCGAGTGCAAAGCTGGTCACTGGTGGTCAGCCCTAATCCTGAGGGAAACCATGGCGGAGACCAGCTAGAGCTGCGTTTGCTCGACCTCTTTACTTCAGGCAAAAGCTTTTGCTACACGGACTCCTTCCATCGTCACCTCTGCAAAGACGTGGAAGGCAGAGAAGGTTGATTTTTCTGCCGGGGAGCAGTTGCTATGGATGGCTGGAGGAAATGGGAGGAAGAAACAAAAAGCAAACATGCCGGCAGCCTTCCTGGAGACAGGGCTGAGAAGCTGGAAAATATAGCTGGACCTTGGCTTGTTCCGCTGGGCTGGCTCTTGGCTGTGGGTCGGATCCAGCAGCATCTTTCCCATGGCTCTGCTGGGAACAGCCGAACTCCATTTTACAGTGCATGGATTTGGATCCAGTGACGGGTGTTTCCGTTCAGCTGAGAGGGGAGAAGTGACGCTGAACAGAGAGCTCAGGCCTTTCTAGTCCTTGCTCCTAAAGGGGCGAGATTGGTACCTGTATTTCATGGGCTCAGCTGGCCCACCTGTGCTCTGAGGGGATTGAGTCATTTCAGTGGAAATCCAGATGCTCTTGTGTAGCCAAAGCTCACCCCACGGAGGGAGCCAAGTATGAAGTGGAAGCCTCCAGGCTTGGCATTAGCGTTTTGCCAGGGATGACGTTTCAGGGTGAGCGTTCTCCTCTAGCCGGGGTGCAGCAGGGAGGGATGCAGCTGCCCGCAGCGGGAGCAGGCATCTCCAGTGGGGGGGTGCTGTGCACCATGGTCCCCATTGCAGCATGCAGCGCAGCATGCAGGTACCCCACTGCCCCAGCCGGCTGCTGGTGTGGCTGCAGGTGTCGTTGTGGGGTCTGCGGGATATGTCCTAAAGAATGGGGTTGTTACCTCGTGTGGTGAGAGCCTGCATCCCCAGCCGTGCTGCCGTGGGTCAGGCCTCAAGAACACTGATGCTGGATTAAAGATCATGAGATGACAAAGCAGCCAGGCATGCTGTGCTCTCTTTGTTTGTAGCTGCCATGATTGCTGATAGCATCCTGCTTCACTGGTGCCTGTGGCTGTTACTCTGGGCTCTGGGGCAGCGCTCCAGGGAGAGCTTTAGGGCATCCCTGTACCTGTCGTGGATGCACAAGGATGTGTGCTGTGTCACAGCACTGACCCGAGATCCTTGCTGTGTGCTCGGGCACCTGCCAAGACCCTGTCCCAGCCACGGGCCAGTGGAACGGGTGGCTGGTGTGCCTGAAAATGCTTGGGTAGCTGCTGATTCGGCAGTCACCTCTAGAGAGCTGTCTGCAGGCCGCTCCGTGTCACACGCAGAGTGGGTTGCAATGGCTGTGCTTTTGCTAGGGTGAAGTGAGTTCAAATTGCACAAAAAAGCTTCGCAGAAGTTCTGTGTGTCAGTGGAGAAAGGAAGCAGCAGCTTGTGCCTTTAACATCACGGTGAAATAGCTGAACCTAATAAGAATCTTGTTCCTCAACACACACATTAAAGAAGTGAGGAGGGACCCTAATTTGGCCCAAACTTTCCCTTTGCATCAGACTGATGTATGAAGGAGTGGGGAGACAGGCAGAAGGGACTGAGGTGCCATCATTGGACGCAGCACGTGCTCTGATCCCGTGTGGGAGAAGAGCTGTGCCACCATTGCAGCTGCACTTATCATGCACGTGGCACGAGTCTGGATCTGTTCGTGGGTGGGGTTTGGGTCCATCTATGGTTTACAGCATCTGGTTTTCTCTGGGATGTAAAACAGATGATGCTTCCAGTGAGCTGAGCCAGCCCCAGCCAGGTGCCTTCAGTGTTAGAGATGTCTCTGGAGAGGGGAGCTCTCCTTAGCCTGGCGTTTTCCAGCTGGAAAGGGGTGCCTGTGTGCTCCCTGTGTCTGCTGGCCAGGGGTGTCGGACCTCCCGCAGGGGATGCAGCCAGGTCTTGATGTCCCTGGGCTTCCTTTTTTCATGTGGCTCTTTGCTGTGACAGCACAGCAGCCTGCAGCAGGTTCTCTGCTCGCAGCTGAAGGCTGGAGAGTTATTTTTGAGCATTTCTTTGGTGCCCTGGAGCACCACCCACTTGGCCAAGAGCCTCCTTCTCTTAGTGTTGCAGGGAGGACCCTGTCTGGCCTGGGGGTCTCATGTCAGTGGGGCTGGGGCTGTCAGAGGTGCAGGCAGGTGGAAGAAGGGCTGCAGGGAGGGACAGGGAGGGTGGCAGCAGCACCCTCCAGCAGCTGCACCAGCCGTGGGTTGCAGAGGGTCTGGCTCTGTGCTCTGGTGACGTGCTGCAGCAGGAGCATCCACCACAGCCCCGTGCTGCTGGCACTGGGTGGCTCTGCTGGGCTGGGGGCTGGATGGGGGAAGAACAGTTCTGACTGAGAATGAAACGCCTCTCGGGGCACCCCTCGTTTTTTCCTCCAAGCTTGGTTGTATGCTCTGCTACTTCTGCTTCTTTACTGGACCATTTGGACCCTACTTCTTCACCCAGGTGTTAAGCCCTTGAGCTCCCAAGGCAGTTTGCAGATTCAATTTTTGCCCTTCATGCACATGATCAGTAACAAAACCAGGGAATGCCTGCTGCTCTGCTGGGCTCTCGCATTTCCATCCTGCCTTTGAAGGGAGGAACCAGAGAGAGGCGAGGACCCACTGGAGCTGTGGGGTGAGGTGTCTCGCCCAGGTGCTGCTGATGCTGGCAGCGATGCCGAGCAGAGGGACAGGGGCGGTGGCAGTGCCCAGTCCTGCAGCCCCCACAGCTGGCGGCTCCCTGCCGGCCCTGGCACCAGGGGAAGGGAAGCACGTTTTGAGCCACCCAAGTCACCGGCACTTCGTTGCTCTGCAGGTTCAGGCTGTAATTGAACTAATTGGCCTTGAAGCATCAGTCACTCGTGTACACATACTAGCATATTCCATTTGACATGTTTGGTTTCAACCCGATTTATTTCTGGCAAAGAGATGAAGCTGTTTCTCCCTTGGCCAGACACCTCTGCATGCCCGCAGGGTGCAGGAGCTTGTGCCATGGGGACGAGACTTCCCAGCTGCAGTGTGGGGAACCGGTCAGTCTTTGCGGTCTAAAGCACTGACATCCCATTGTGTAAAGGAGGGGCAGCTGGGAGCCCAAGGTGGTGTGGCTGCAGTCCTGAGGCTGTGGGCATCAGGCTACCAACTGCTTTAACCACCTGAGTATGTCCGTGCCCAGTTCTCCGTGGTCTCATGGGGACAGTGCCAGGCAGCCCACAGACCTCAAGGTGTCCCCAGACCACCGGGTGGAAACTGATGTTTTGACAGGGCTGTTGTCTCGGTGTTTGCTGTGGACACACTGTGGGCTCCTGATGGCCAAGGGCAATACCTTCCAGGGACTTCTGCTTTTACAGAGCCTCTGTTATCCGCTGTGAAGCATCATCTCAGACAGGCTCTGCAAGCTGCCTCATGAGGATTTTGTGGAAGGCATCACCTTCAGTCCAAAGGAGAAAGAAGGGAATGGACCTGAAGTTGCTGTGACCTCTAATCCTTAATAAGGCTGCAGATAAATTCTGGCTTGAACCCACCCTGATGTCAGTTTGGACAGGTGATTGAAATTACGGTAATCCAGCTGGAGTGGAGGTAACACCTACCTGAAAACATTCAGTGCTGACCTGGAAGTTTAGTTTGTTTCAGGCCATACATCTGCTGATTTCCTTCCTTGTTTCCACTGCCAAAGCCCTGATGTATATTCTAGCCAGGAGAAAAACTCAGCAGTTGCTCCACTGTGGAAAAACTTGTGTCAGTGCCCACCGGCTGCCTCATACAACATAAAGAAAGTCTCCTGCTGCCTCCTGGCAGACCTTATGTGCATCCAGCACCAGCAGCTGAGTTTGATTCCTTCCCATTCATGTCTGCTCCAGAGTGGGAGTTTGCAAGGCTGCAGAGCTCCATATTGCCTCTGGGAGATGGTGTGGATGGTGGGAATGGTGTGAAAGACAGTGTAGTTGTGTTTCTCAGTAACAGAGCCAGTGGGCTCTCTTCCCAGTTTCCTCCAGCTCTGGCTCTCAAGTTGAGCATCAGAGGTTGGGAGAGCTGGAGCCAGAAGCACTGAACAGCATGGTCATCAAATGCTTGTGAGCACTCATCACTTGGAGCTGGGCTCCCCCACAGAAGTAAGGGTGACCCCATGGATCCCAGTGGGAAGGGCACAAAGGAGTGTGGAGGAAGAGCCACGGCTCTGGGTCGGTAACCACCTTCCTCCGGGCACAAGTGCAAGAAAAGCTTCTCTGAAGTTTGTGTGTGGTGGAAGTTCCTGGTGTGCTGGGTAGGAGTGCATGACCAGCCTCTTGAGACACCACATCTTGCCAGAGGTTCCACCTGGAGAGAGCGCACCAGCTGCGGTGTTTCCATCCCTCGGATTCACTCTGCTCTGAGGAAGCTCAGGTCCTGAAAGCTCCTCTGCTAGGAGAGAAGAGGGGATGGTTTTATGTCAAGAATATGTATGGGGAGGAGAAGACCCTGTGCATGGGGACAGGCTGTCCTGGCAAGTCTACTGAACATGATGACATTTGAGCCCTGATTATTCCCTGTCTGGTTATATTCACTGTACCTCAGTTGTGTCCGTCTGTAAGAGCTACTTGATCACAGTCATGGGGGGTTGGTGGGATCTGCTTTCTGCCTTTGCACTAGGGCTGGGTCAGCACAGTCCTCGTCTTTCCAACAGGTGTGTGGCCTGGCTGCTGAGCACTGGTGGGCCACGGTCAGAGCTGGGTTTGTTTCAGTGACGAAGTCCTTGCAACAGCACGTGCTTTCTATTCGATGTTCACACCACTGGTGTTCCTCACCATGTTCCTGTCACCCATCGTGGCTGCCCACAAACATGTAGTGCCATGTTATCCCTGTAGGTGTTTCTGAGGAGGTTATGAGCTGTAAGAGTATTGCCATTTTAAAATAAGTTTCAAATTGACCAGCTTTCTTATTGAGGATGTTTCGAAGCATGCAAGTAACAACTTTCGGACTGCACTTGGAAGAGGTCCTATGGAAAAAAATACAATCTTTCTCCATTCTGAATGTTTTGGGCCCAGGGCAACATGTTTTACTCTGTTTGTGCGAGTGTCACATAGCAACCAGAAGGAAAGCGCATCCCTTCAAAAGAGGGGTCTGAAGTCACCGTGGCTGGCCAGCATCCAGGGGGTTGATGCAAGCTCAGTGCTTGAAAGTGTCTTAAGTGCTCAAGTCAGCAGAATCTGTGTGTGTAGTCTTTTATCTATTATTAACTGCTACTCTTTCTGTTACTGGCTCCAGACAAAGTAACATGGTACCACACAGCACAGGGATACTCTTAAACTTTCTGGAAAATGGGTGAGTGAAGTTTCAGGAGATTTGGAGATGGGGATAGAGGGTGTTTCTCATGTCCCAGCTCCACTCAGTCTAATTTCAGTAGAGACCAGGACCTGTTCTTGAAGCATTGCAGCATCATGGCAAGAACAGTATGCTCTGCTACCTTACGTCCTCCTGGCACGCTCCTTGGTTGCAGGGGCTCTGGCGCAGCACTGCTTCCCCATTCCCTTCCCGGCGCTTGCAGACACCTCCTTGCCCACGGGTCCACCCAGGAGTGGGAAGGCTTTCAGCCCGGGTCTTGCCGACTGCTGGTGTGCAGCAGCTCACAGGCAGCACGGAATGGAGGCCGGAGGCAGTGGTCCAGCTGGGCCAAGCAGCCCATGCAATTTTGCAGATACCCTCGTTGTGCTGGCAGTAATGAGTAGGTTACAGAGAAGCTGATGACTTTCACTTTAAGCTGGTGAATGCCTTTTGGGTTTAGAATAAATATGTATCCAGTAAACTTTCTAAGAGCTTCATCGGAAGCACACACAGAATAACAAACTTGGTGAGTAATAAAAGCTGTGGGCTGGGTTTCTGAGCCAGTAGAGACATCAAAGCTTCTGGTAAGGGAGAGCTGCCATAACAATCGATGTACTTAAACCCTTCAGCAAGGAGAACGTATGATTAATGCTGTTGAGCGTGACCCTCCCCTGAACCCCGGCAGCAGAGCTGGCACTCCAGACAGTCCACACTGGAATCACCCACCTCTCTGGCGCTTGTGGCAGTTGGAGCTGGCTGCAGTGCCAGGGGTCGTGCCGTGAGGATTCCTTTGCCCAGGCACGCGCTGGGGAGCAGGGTGCTCTTTGAGGTCCCGCAGCCCTTGCAAACCATAGTTAGGTTCTAATTTGGAAGGTGAACTTAAGGGAGGGCTGGGTCAGGCAGCTTGTTTTTCCAGCAGGAGCTAGAAATGGGATTTACAGCAATGTACACCTGTGCCAGGTGTAGCTGTGGGATGTGGCTGGCAGATGGCACACCATTAGCAGCAGGATCTGTAGAAGGATCTTGCTGATGGTGTTCAGAGCTCTGCATGTGAGAGGAGGCGCAGCTGGCCTGGGAGAGCAAGCAGGATTCAGGCCCGGCCGTGACTGTGCGGGACCTGCCGGCAGCATCGGACCGCGTCAGACAGGAGAGGGCAGGCGAGTTCTTCCCATCCCAGACTCGGGCTGGGTGGTCTGGCCGGCTGGCGGGGGGGGGGTCCCAGGCCAGCATCGTCCGGCTTGGCACACGCGGATACTTGTAACCAATTCCACAGTTCAAACCTTCCTACCAAGATCACCGCTGAGGGGATACAGGAGACCTCAGTACTGCTGACGCGCACAGTGTTTACAAAGGATGCAAGAATCCCGGAGTCAGACCTCCAGTGCATTTTACTATTTTTTAAATGTTTCCAATTCGTGTGCCTGTGAAAGAAAGCTTAGGGTGATGCAGATGCACTCCAGCAGTACCCAATAATCCATTCTTCTTGAAATTTCTTTCACTTTTACTTACGTGCCGGCTGTGCAATGGGCGAAGTTGGATGTGTGGCACTGGGTGCCGGTGCCCAGCACCTGAGGTGCAGAGGGTGGCAAGCCCCGGTCAGTGCGCGGGGAGTTTTCTGTGGGGCAGTGCACAGTGCCAGTGCACTGAGAGCGGTACCCAGAGCCCAGTACAGGGAGCACAGTACCCGGTACTGGCTGCACTGGGAGCAGTGCCTACAGCCTGGTATGTGGTACCGGCTGCACTGGGGTACCTGGAGCCCAGTACCCAGTACTGGCTGTAGTGGGAGCAATAGTTGGAATCTGGTACCAGCTGCACTGGGAGCGGTGCCCAGTAACCAATACTTGGTACTATCTGCACTGGGAGCAGTACCCGGTGGCCGGTACCGGCTGCGCCGTGGCGGGCGCCCCCTGGCGGCCGCGGAGGGCGTGGGCGGGGCGGGGCGGGGCGGGCGGGGGCCCCGGTGGCGGCTGGCACGGCGTGCGGCGGGCGCGGGCTCGCCTTTGTGCGGAGCGGGCGCGGAGGCCAGCGCAGGCGGCGGCGAGGCGGGCCGGGCCGGGACGCGCCATGTCGTACCAGGGCAAGAAGAACATCCCGCGCATCACGGTGGGTGCCGCGGGCGGGTGGGGGGGGGGGGACGCTGCCGGTGCGCAGCGCCCCGCGGGGCCGCCGGGGAGCACGGGGCGGGTGGGGGGTGCGGCTGCGAGGCGGCCCGGCCCGGGGCGGCGGCGGCGCGCAGACGAAGAACCGCGGCCCGTCCCGCCGCCCGCACAGGTGCCCCGGCCCCGCCGGTGAGCCCGGGCTGGGCGGAGCCGTGCCCCGGTGTCCGGCGGTACCCGCTGCCCGTCCCCCAGGGGAGAGCGGCGGCAGCCTCCCGCGGAGCCCGGCGAGCCCAGCACGGGCGGGCGCCCCTCCGAGCGGGGCCGGCGGCGGGGAGCGGGCGGCCGTTCCCGGGGCGCGGCGGGGCCGGGGCGGTGCGGTGCGGGCTGCCCGGCCGGCCCGCAGGGCGTTCCCCGCGCTCGGTGCCGCCCGCCGCATCCCCAGCTGCGCCCCGGTGTCGCCGCATCAGGTGCAGCGGGCCCTGGCTGGCGCAGTAGCGCAGGGACCACACCTACCGCCGGCACGGCTCGGCACGGCTGGGAGAAGAAAGGCGCTGGCTCACACGGTCTGTGTGGCGGTGCGGAGCCTCGGGGTCCCCGCGGTGCCTGGCGGCGCTGACCCGGCTGCCGTGCTCTGGTCCAGCTTGTCCCTTCCTCCGCGGGGCGGCTGTTCGCCCCGGCCCCCCTAGGGCAGCCTCACGGGGCTCTCTTCGGGGAGGGCAGGCGGGGCTTTCATCTTGTAGGTGGCTTTTTGCTGGCTTCGCATAGCTCCTGATTTTCCTCCTGAGGACAGATTTGGCACCTTGAAGATAAAGGGAAAACAAAGCACTTGAGTTCCGTTACTCCTTTTAATCTACAGATGTGAACAATGTGCTCCCAAAGAAGTGCAAAGATCATTACCACTGTAAAAAGAAATCCCTTTGTCAATCCAGATTGAATTCCTTTCTTAAGCAATATTACCGCTTCACACATGTTGTCTTTTCTGTATCCTTAGACCACCATGCTGACAACAGTACTGCTGCAGGTAGGAGTTCTCCCATTCTCTGGGGCCTTTTCTGCAAGGACCTTTATGATACGCTTTAACAATATGCAGGGCTTGTTCCTGCTCTTCTGGGATCTGGCAGGAGCTTTCTCACCTCAGTGGTAACAGAATCTCACCAGTTGCTTTATTTCTCCATGTTAAATCCTTTCCTCAGCCTGCTGAGGCTGCAGGTGCTGTGGACGCACGGTGTCTGTGTAGCTGATGTTACAGGTAGCTTTCTCCTCTGACTTCTGCAGCTTGGTGGCAGCCCTCCGGGACTCACTTGCCCTGTTCTGCAGCGTTATCGTGTCCTGGTTGGGGTGGAGGAGATTGCTCTGGAATTCTGGTCAAATGACCCGTATGTCCCGAACCCATGCTTTGAGGCTCAAGGGAAGCAACAAAGTGAAGTCAGGTGTTGGGTGGTCTTCTCTGGTTCAAAGGAATGGCAGAAAGAAAATCAGCAACGGTGTCTCCTGTAGAACAAAGCCTCTCCTGTCCCTTTCTGCAGATTGTTTTATTTGTTTATTACTTCTTCCTAGATTTCCACCCGGGAATCTGTTCTTGCATGTCCAGACACATAGCAGCTTCTGGGCACGGCAGATTGTCAGCTAAGCTCTGCTTGTTAACAGAGAGATTTTGGGGACTGTGTTGTGCCATTAGAACATAAGACATCTCAGAGACCTTGGAAGCATCTAAAGCATCACATCTGGGGAGCATGACAGTATACAGAGAATTACAGGAGCCACCTTATGCTGGCAGGTGACTCGCCTATAGATCGCAAAGCTGATAGCGCTGAAGCAGTGACTGAGCCGCATAGCATATGAAGGGAGTAGTGCCTTCCTCACTTCTGTCACCCAAGCAATAAGCAGGTTTGGCTTCTGTGTGGGAGTTAGGTAATTTGAGTATTTTTACTTCCTGACAGCTATTGTCTGAACTATCTAGTGATTTTTCTGGAGATGTGCAAACACTCCTTCCTGTTGTACACAACAGTGCTGCAGTCAGAATTCATAGTTAGTTTCTGATAATAACGTGAAAAACCACAATTTGCCTGTTGTATCTGTTTGCAGCAATTTCTGGTATTTTCTAGCACAGCCATTTTAGTGGAGAAGCCAGGAGCATGAGTGAGGGGTGCATGTGTTTGTGCAAGATAAATTGCTGGGGTAAATATTCCCAAACTAAATTGTAAAAGCCTAGTCAAAAGCTACGTGTGACAGGCAGGACCATAGCCCTTGAAGGAAGATCAGGACGTGGGCATACTTGTTGGTTGTGATGTGGAGAAAACATGGGGAAGAGGTTAACTGAGTCTTTTGGCTTTCTCTGTGATTGCTTCATCAGCTTGATATGTAAGTGTTGTTCTTCACTGTGGCTTAGGTTGTGCATAGTGCATCAGAGACCAGTAAACGTAGTATTACTTTCCAGATGTGTGCTGATGCTGGGATGCCCACCTCAGGAGAGTAGTAATTTCAAACCTTGTGTGTCTATTGAGAGACTTTTTGTTAGTTCCTTTTCCTTGATTGTTTGGAGATACAATCAAAATACTTCTGCTGTCCACAGTATGTTTTCCTACCCCTGCGGAAAGAAAGGTGGAAGACTGAAGTGGTGAAATGCCTTGCCCTGGTTTCACAAAGTAGCTGTTAACAGAGCTGTCAGTTGAATCAAAATTGCCCAGTCTTTGTGTTTTGGTTGCAGAAACCTTCCCTACCCCAGGTAGACTGGAGTTACCATATTTTTTCTTGGTGTAAGCCATGCCTGTCCTGTTCAACCGCCCTGTCAGAGCCCACAAGCACCATCTCTGTGATGTCTCTGGCATCTCTAAAGACAATGAGGTCTGCACGGGGACGGCTAGTATGTTGTATGAGGTGCAAGCAGGGAGAAAAGCCTCAGTTACTGACTAGACAGATTTTGGTAAACTGGCAGCAATCAGTATGGCGTTTGTGACCATGCCCACAGACTGGGGGGGTCACTGGGTGTAGCTGGCAGCTGGCTGGCTGTCCCTGTGATTCCACCCAGGGGTTTTTCCATGCTGTCATGTGGTACATGAGTAAGGAGACATCCAGCTACTGGTGAAACACCGTTGCAATTAGTGTATCTTTTACAAGGGAAAGGGCGATAAAGCCGTACACCTGCTTCCATGCTACACTAATTATGCCCTTGGGCTTTGCAAACAAGGTGAGCACTATTCTTGGCTGGATTCAGCAGCCTTCTGGAAGCTGCTGCCTCCCTTCTGTAGTGTCACGCTGAGAAATGTTAAGAGACCCCCCCGATATCTTGGGATCTCAAATGACCAGGTGATGCTTAAGAGCATCAGGAGCAGAGTGTGGGCATGAGGGAATGGGTAATGGTTTTGAAAGCTTAATCCCAAATGCCAATGGGCAGAGAGACGGGGAGTGTTGGGCAGAAAGGCTTCCCAGCAGGGCAGGGGTGTCGGGGCTGGCGCTGATCCCACCAGGTTTTGGCAGAGCTGTTCTGGGGAGAGGCTGCAAGGCTTGGCCTTGTGGGACAGCACCTGTGCCTGTAGAAATGAATGCTCATGAAGGGTACCACACTGGTGACTAATGGGCTGTCCCTGGCTGTGTGGAGACTTGAGCCACAGTCAGTGGAGGAGACCCACCCGGCATGTCCGACGGGTCAGTGCCAGCGGTCAGGTGCAGTCGCGTGGCACCTTTTGCTCATGCTGCTGCTTTGGCATGCCGGACCCTTTGCACAGAGGCTGGTCCCCACGTGCTGTGTGCAGGCAGAGGCGGCTGGGCATGCACCCCCGCCCCCCCCATCCCCGCCATGCTTCTGCCAGCCGGCAAGCAAGGTGCTCCCTGCGCAGGGTGCAGGAGGGCTTTTCCATCTGCTGACAACGGCTGATAACAGCCCAACACTGCCTGGCGGGGAGACATGGTGGGTGTGGAGACGCACAAATGAGCCCTGGCAGGGGAAACAGTGCATTTACTGTAATCTGAGGCTGCTCTGGCGGTGTGTGCTGCAGAAGCCTGTCTATTAAGTTCCACTTGTTTCCTCCTAACTGCTTCATCCTCTTCCTTTCTTGCTCCCCTGCCTCTTGGCATCTGGGTGCCCTCCTGAATGGTGCCAGAGCCTGTAGCTGTGGTGTCACTTGGATTTTACTCATTTTATTTAATTATATTTTTTCCTCACAGCTGGTGGGTAGGCACTGATGCCGCCCTGCTCTCCGTGGGTGCGGGGGGTGTCTGGCAGTGCCCAATCCCCTGAAGGAACGCCTTGTTTGTGCCCCAGCCATTAAGGACCTCACCGTTCTGTGTACTAACAGAGTTAGCACTGAGCAGCCCTTCACATCTGCCACAGAATGACCATTTGTGTTTGTGGGCAGGCATATTTTCTGAGTTCATATTAACAGTTTATTCAGTAATGGTCAAGTGCTGTGGTCTCCTGCCCCCGCGCTGCCTGCGCCTGTCTCCCTTCTCTTTGTCTTGTCCCATGCGCAGGGAGAAGAGGCCAGCATCAGTATTTGCTGTTGCTTCTGCACTCTAGTGAGAACGAGCTCCAGGGCCTTTGGGAAAGCAAGTTGGGCAGGTTTAAAGGCAAAAAAAAGTGGAAGCCCAGTTGTGTTACTGGACCTGGGCAGGTAGGCTCCCATTTTTTTTCTCACTATGTAGGCTAGGTAAAGCCAAGGAGGATCTGCCAGGGCATAGGGGTTATGTGGGAGAAACTGTATGTACAGTTGACTGAAATACAAAACAATGAGTCCTTCTCTGTGTTTTGACTGTGACCCTGATTCTTGTGTGGCTGATACCTGATACTGTTGCTTGGTAGTTTCTACCTATGTTTCTTGTGCTGTTACTTAAATATTCATCATTTGCATGCATGGGAGTCATGGCTCAGCTGCTTGTCCCCTGTCACTGACTGGCTATAAGCAGGCTGGGTCACGCTTTGCTCTTTTAGGGATTTCTGAACTTAAAATTACAGTATTGTTAGTGAATCGACAATTGGATTGACACAAAAGGAAGGACGAGTATCCTGTGCTGGGGAAGGAGAATCAGTGGCTCATCAATAGCATTTGTTTGTGCTTGGGGTCCTTAGCCCCAAAGCTGAGCATCACCTGCAGATGATGGGCAGAGATGCAGCGCAGGCTGAGATCTAGCTGCCTGGGACTCCTGTGCCAACATGTACCCAGCTGTCCTCCTGCCTCGGCTGTACTTGAGGCAAAGAGCTGCAGGTGAGAGGTGGTGATGGTCCCCCAGGTCGCTAGTTGAGGCCGGTATCATCATGTGCTGCTTGTGATCTGTTAAAGCTAGCTGTTTAAGGGAGCTGCGCAGGGAGGTCTGTGACCAGCAACATGCCCTTGCTTCCAGACCCCCGCTTAGCCCGCACAGTTCTGCTAGACCTCTGGGGGAGAAGGGGAGCTGACCCCAGGTCTGCTCGTCGGGGAGGATGGTGGATCGGATGGGAACACAGGAACAATCCGGACGTGCGCTTTTCTTGGTGAGGGGCGAGGCTCCTGATCAGTGTTACGCTGTGCTGAGTGGGGGTGGGGGGGTGGGGGTAAGTCCTGCTTGCTGGGACTTGGGGTGCTGCTCATCGATGGGTGCAGCTGTGGGCAGGCACCTGCCTGGGAAGCGAGGGGAGACCGTGGCTCTTCCCCCTATGCCAGCACTGAGCTGCTGCTGGGCTGAGCGCACCGTGCGTTCTGATCCTTTCCCCACCCAGTTTCTTTGTCTCGACTGTGTGGATGAGATTGCTGTAAAAACGCTCACGGTCTCCCCTCGCTTTGGCTGCTGCAAGCTGCAGGGATGTGGGGGGATTCTCCTGCATCCTTCTGTTGCCAGGGAGGAAACTGCAAATTACCACCACTGTGGTGATACTGCTAGAAATCACCCCAGGGGCAGCGGATGAAGAACAAACCCAGTTCTCTGTAGGGGAATTAATTGTGCAAGAGGTTCACAGAACGAGGCTGGCGTGTGAGCCCTGCTCGAAGGCTCTGGTCAGCCACGGTCCAGGCTCGGACTGTGGAACAGGTTGTATTCACCTGTCAAAACCTGGGCTGTGGGCACCAGGGGGGAGCAGAGGGGGAAGGTAAGGGGAGCTTAGAGCTGGAGGGTCGTTGGAGATGTTTTAAGCAGTCAGGAAGTGCATATTCTCTGGAACAGCATGATTGGCTTATGTCACCTGAATTCATGGTAGCCATGTGTGAGATCAGGCTGTTTGCCCCTGCCCTGCCTGCAGCTAGTGTTCGGATTTGTGCAGGTGGAGGTAGAAGAGCAGGACCTCAGCCTTCCCAGCTCCTCAGGACAGGGTCTGTTCCCCACAGGACAGGGTCCGTTCTCTCCCATCAGCATACGCTGGGGTGCCCAGGTCCAAAAGCATGTGTACAGGAAGGGTGTAAGAGCCGGTGTGGTCTGGGCGCTTCCCCACCATCCAGCTGCGCTCCTTCAGAGAAGGCTGCTGGCCACTTTAGGTCAGTAGAAAGGACAACAGAGGAGGTGGTAAATGATGAGTCGGAAATGCAGTTTAATGTCTTCTGGGTCTTGTGTAGCCCTGTGACGTTTCTGAAACGCCTCAGGACTACCCTGAGCATTGCAGAGGCGGGATGGATTCCAACAGCAGATGCATTGTCTTCAGGGCTGCCTGTCCTGTTAGTGGTCTTTGTGAGGTGATAACAGATTAGAGAGATACACATTCTCGTCTTTAATGCAACTTATTTTGTGTGGTATTTGGATAGGATTTAAGGACACGCCCCTAGTGACAAACTTGCTGTAAATAGTGGTGCTTCGCTTGTGCTGCCTGCAGCGACCGGGGGAGCACTATCACCTTCACCTGCGGCTCTTTGTCTCAGGTGAACAGGCAGCACCTGTTCCACTCAGACACAGCCCTAGGAGTGTGGGGGTTTTTCAGTCCTTGCTCTTGCCCTGTCGTTTCAAGTGTCGGTACAGATGTGAGCTTTCCACAGTGTTGGCTGTTGGGTGAGCTGACTGATGAGCATCCAAGAAGGGCACTGTCCTGGCCGCTGAGAAGTGCCTGTATTGCCTGCTCCTGACAGCTGCTTGTTCTTTCCTTCGCAGAGTGATCGTCTCCTTATTAAAGGAGGGAGAATAGTCAATGATGACCAGTCATTCTATGCTGACATCTACGTGGAGGATGGCCTCATAAAGTAAGTATGGGGCTTCTGTTATCTCCATCTCCCCTTGAATCAGCTTCAAGTTGGGTGGTTATTGGTTTTTTGTGGATGTGGTCTGTACCCAAGTTGCTAGCCAGTAAAACTTGATAGCCTGCTCTGGTTAGCGGCTCAGCTCTCTGCAGTGTGTGTGAGCACATACATGATTGCCTGACATGTTTACTCAGTCAGTCCAGTGACTGAATTGCAGTCAGACTGGTGACTTCGTGATCCAGCATCCATTGTACAACAAAGATGTATTTAATTGCACCAGGAACAAGATTTATCTTTGACTCCTGTTTTGCTCTGTGTTAACACTATTAGCCTGAACAACGCCCCACAAGATCCCATTTGTTAGCACTAACAAGGACAGTGTTGTGCTGCAGGTCATCTGCAGCCTTGAGATTTTCAGGAATTGCAGGCAAACCTCTGGGTCCCCCCAGCTTCTTTGTGTGTGTTTTAGAGGTGCAGTGATAACTCCATTGTTTAAAGGCTGCAGTTCAAATGCATCATGTTGGGACCCCAAGCTGGGTGAGTTAAAAGAACTGTGATAGTTCGTAACGGGAAGACTTGAATAGGTGTTGCTTGCTCTATGGTAAGAGGAAAATATCCAGCCTTCCAACAGGGTGGTATATTTAACAAATCCAGCAGCAGAGAAGTACTTCAAGCAGTGCGACTGTATTTTTATGAGGCTGTTTTTAGCTAGTGGACAAGAGCATTCATGACTGACTAGTACTTGTACCCAGGCAGGGATCAGAGCCAGCTTCAGGTCTTGCTATGGCACAGACTTAGCTAGGTATCCTTGAGCAAATCACTTGGCCTCATCTGCAGCCTTGTGTGTCACAGAATCTCATTGCCTGGGAAGTGAAATGCTCTCACAAGTGAATTCTGGTAAGAATAGAGCAAGCAGTTTTAAATCCTTTGGTGATGGATTCATCTCAATAAAGGTGGTGGAAAGAGCGGCTGGTTTATTGCTGTGAGGACACTGGAGCCAGCAGTTCTGTCCATAGAACTTTTGTTATTCTAAGGAAAAAAACCTGCAAAGGGCTGAGGTTGAATGAAATGCAGAAATGGAATTTGCTCTTCATTTACCTCCCCAGTATCCCAAGGAAATCAGATGTTTTCCACTAAAACCAACTTGTCTTTTGTCTTGGTTTATTCAGGGAAGACTGAGGAAGGCTTGATGAAAATAGGATTTCTGAAAGAAGAGATTTGAAGGCTGGGTGCTACATATGGACAGATAAAGGGATTGAGGGGGCAGGGGGCTGAGTGAAAGGAGCCCTCAGGTTCAGGTGACCTGGCCTGCAGGAGGTCTTGAGTACATCCAGGGGGGAGACTGTTGTGTGCTGGAACAGTACAAACTCCAGAGAGCTATAGTGGCGTTTTAATTTAGGAGTACACGTATGCTGGAACTTTTTAGGTTTCCTGTTTTCAGAAGATATTTTTAGGTACTTGGGATTTTAGCTGCCTTCACTACAGCGTGGCCCTGCTGATAGCAGAGGCATCCTTCAGGGCCATGAAGGTGACAACATGAGAGGGGAGGGCTCTGGCTGCACTCCTTGCGAAGAGAGTGAGCCCAGCACTTCCAGGCTGTGCTGCGAGCCCAGCCGGGCTGTGCTGTGCACTTGGTGAGCTCCTCCCCAGCTTCCTGGAGGGAGGCTTCCCTTTACCCTCGGGGCCTTGTGCTGTGAGCAGCATTACAAGTCCCTGATGAGCCCTGAGCTGGTCTAGCGGTTGTGGCATTACAGTGGGAAATCATCTTTGTAAGTAAGCCTCAGACTTGAGCCTTACTTAAGGTGGGCAGAGGGACGGGGGAGGGGAGAGATTAGGGGTGCAGCTTACTGGAAACAGGGCTGGTGTTGGGTTTTGTGAGCATGCACCCTCGGTGAACAGGTAGGACTGCTACACTGGCAATGCTTGCAGGAGCTTGACTTGTGAGTCTGTGGGGTACGAAGTGTCCTAGGCAGCTTCACACCATATGCTGCAGAGATCTGCATGCCTGTCAGACCATGCTCCCCAACGACCCCAAACCTGTGCCTGCCCCAGGCAGCAGGGCTCATCACAGACACCACTAGAGCAGTCAGACAGATGGCAGCCACCCCTGGACTGTGCAAATCATAGGTTTAAGCAAGCTGGACAAGTGTGCATTTTGCTGCAAGGTGAGGTGGTTTGACTGTGCTGGCTCCTGCAAGGCCAGGTCTGGGAGTGCGAAGGAGGGTGGCTTTGCTGCTGCCGGCGCGAGCAGACCTGGCTGGACTGTTCATTGCTTATGTTGTGGCTGGTTGTCCTTTGTGGGGGGCTCACTCATCTTGGTGTCATCTCATCAGGCAGATCGGAGACAATCTGATTGTCCCTGGAGGGGTCAAAACCATAGAAGCCAACGGGAAGATGGTGATCCCTGGAGGAATTGATGTTCACACTCGCCTGCAGATGCCATACAAGGGGATGACAGCTGTGGATGATTTCTTCCAAGGAACGAAAGCAGCCCTGGCTGGTGGCACCACCATGATCAGTGAGTGCAGCAGGCAGGTCCTGTGCATGACAGCACCCAGCATGCTTGGAACATTGCCCAGTTATTTCTTTCTCTCTTTGCTTTTCTCAGTCATCTTTGCTTAAAAGGTCCATGACAGTGCGCGCTCATCTTTTCTGCGATCTCTGTCAATACAGTTTAGAGAGCGAGGATTGGGATGAATCTTTGGGACCCTTATTAATAATGAAGGGGTGGGACAGGGGATTTGTATAGGATCCCTTGCCCTTGCAGATCTGATGTTCTGCAGTGCTTCGTTGTCTGCAGCCACTGTGCCACTGGGACCCTCAAAAAGGAACAATGGCGTAACGGTTTTCCTTGTTAAATAAAAATAGGGCAGCATGATGCTCAGATGACTCTGAGCAGAGGAACAGAGCAATGTCCTGGCATCTCACACTGCCTGGAAATAAACAGTGCTAACGAAAAAGGAAAGGGAATTCTGAGGTCCTTCCCTGTAGAGGGCCACTGCTGGGCACTGGTTTGAGGTCCAGGTTTTAATGCTGTGCAATGGTCACAGCTGCATGCACCGCAGGGTTTCTTGGGATGCAGGAGCAACTGTTCGTCCTTCCAGTAAAGGACTGGTTTTCTTCTCCCTGCACCGGTTCTCCTTCCCCCTGGGCCAAGAGGATAAGTTGTGCGAAATGGACTGTGGCAGGGCATGAGGATTACATGGTGGGCCGTAAAAGGTGCATTAGTATTGTGGCGTGGGAGGAGGCTGTGTGCTAATGGGGTGGAAGTCGGGGTGAGGAAGGACAGGATCCTTCAGCTATCAGCTGATTTCTCAGCAGAAGCCTGTAAAAGCCCCTGGTCCCATGCCAGGGGCTATTAAGCAAAGGCTCTGTGTGCTTCCCTGCCAATAAATGTACTTAGAGGAGCAGGGCTCACCACGGCAGCGATGGGGACATCTTCGGAGCTGCCC
Source organism: Falco biarmicus (assembly GCF_023638135.1). Lineage (NCBI taxonomy): Eukaryota > Metazoa > Chordata > Aves > Falconiformes > Falconidae > Falco > Falco biarmicus. The sequence continues at coordinate 65,022,102 of NC_079295.1, forward strand.
TGCAGCTGCTGGGGAGACGAGCCTGGGCTTGTGGGGATGGCCGGCAGCATGCAGGGCTGCGGTGGGGTGGCCGGGGCATGGACCCCCTGCCAGCCCTTGCCCCCGCTGTGCCCCTGCAGTGGACCACGTGGTGCCAGAGCCCGAGAGCAGCTTGGTGGAGGCGCTGGAGCGGTGGCGGGAGTGGGCCGACGGCAAGGCTTGCTGTGACTACGCGCTGCATGTGGACATGCCGCGCTGGAGTGACCGTGTCCGGCAGGAGCTGCACACCCTGGTCCAGGAGAAAGGTTTGCTGCCCGCCGCTCCCAGCTCCAGCCTCAGCCAGCCCCGTCCTCGCTGAGGGGTGGCCGTGCTGTCGGGTGCCTGCTGGGAGCCTTGAGCTGTCCTGTGAGGGGCTGGCGGGGAGGGAGAGCCCTGGCTCACCTCTCTCTCCTCTGCCCCTAGGAATTAACTCCTTCATGGTGTACATGGCCTACAAGGATTCGTACCAGATGTCAAACACCGAGGTGAGATGCCTTTGGCATGAGGGGCAGCGGGGGGCGGCAGCCGCGGGGGGCACAGGGAGGCTGGGGTGGCAGGCGGCCCCTCTCCTCTTCCGCCTTTGCAGGGCCGCCCAGGCTGCGGCCGTGGTGGGCTGGCCAGATGCTGTGCTGCGGCTGGAGACAGGGGTCTGGCCTGGAGATCACCAAGAGCATCCACCGGCAGCCATGGTCTTCGGAGAGCAGCGCCTGGCACCTGCCAGGGCCTCGGGCTGAAGGGCCATGCAGGGCCATGGCCGTGGGGGTGCCATGGGGGTGTGTGGGGGGTGCCATGGCCATGCGCAGCCTGGGCAGTCTGTTTGCTTGGCAATCATTTTCTCTTGTCTCCATTTCAGCTGTACGAGATATTCAGCTGCCTGGCAGAACTGGGTGCCATAGCTCAAGTTCATGCTGAAAATGGAGATATAATTGCACAGGTAACTAACTGCTCTTCTGGTATGCAGGGACTGAAAATCTGTCCCAGGCAGGTTCGGTGTGGGACATTAGCAAAATGACTACAGCTGCATGGATGTCTTTTGCTAGGTGATCTATTTGCTGCTCGAGCAGAAATATCACATTTACCAAGATTTTCTGCTGTATGTGGTCCATAAATGAATCTGAAATAGCAAACTAGCAATTTAAATGGAAGAGAGCAGGCTCTCAAGTATGGTATGTTCACTCCAGCCACAGCTCTTTCTTCAGTGTGGAGAGGTGGAGACCTTTGCCTTGCACATAATTAGCTAAGAGACTGAAAGTGTATTGAGAAGTGCTGCAGCAAGAGAGGAATTTTCTCCCTGCTGTAAGCAAGCAGCCGGCTAATGGAGCTGGATTTGTGAGGGAGTTGTTATGAGGGATGTGGTTGGGTGTGTAAGTAGGTGGTCTGTATTGGCCTGCTGCTTTTTAGTTGGTCCTGGATGAGAGAAAGTCCAAATGTTTTGATTTCCATTAAGACAGAGAAGACATTGCTCAGTTATGCTCTGCAGCTACTTGTTTTTGCCTGTCTCTCGTTCTTGGGAGTTGAAGGAGTGTGAACTAAGAGGGCATTCTTTGAACATCCTCTCAGACTACAAGAGTCAGTTTTTCTTTGGACATTTTAGAGCTGCAGTGCACAATTGTATGGCACTTTCACATGGATACAAAGAGTGATCAGAGGAGTTGTATTGCCTAGAGATTACCTCTACTTCAGCACCAGCCTAACCACAAAATGCCCCAAAACTAATAGCTGGTAGCACGTCACAGCCCTGGGAATTGCTTCCTTCTGTCAGGACTGATTGAAACATCACAAGCTGGTGTGGAGCTCAGTGTTGTTAGCACAGAGACACGATGCTTGTGGTCATCTGCTGGTGGAGGTTCCCAGGAAGAAAGCAGAGGATTTGTTCTCTGTACTCGTCATTTCAGTCCATTTTACTTTCAGTGGTCCGGGCGGTTGTGTGTTTCTCTGGAGTTTGGTCAACACGGGAGAGGAGGTTGCAGGGGAAGAGATGTGATGCATGGCCTGAACAGAAATAGGACATGAGCAGAGCTCTAGACTTCAGACTGATGTGCTGTAGGTGGTGAGAGAGTGCTTCTTGTTTGACGAAGAGCAAGACGCATTAGGAGTGTTAAGTCCTTGCATGGTGCTTTCACTGTAGCAGAGAAGGTGTCAGAGGAGGTAACACACAGCACTTACCTGCTGTGAAGCCTCATCCTTTGATACACTCCTCCAACAGCTATGAACACATCTGTTATCGTTGCTGGAGTTACACAGTCCTGACAGAGATTGGTGACATTATTTAATTCTCATAATATACTCAGTACTCTAGGAGACGCAAGAAAAAGTGCATAAACCTGCTTGCTTACAGGCTTGCTATTACTGCTGCTGTACATCCACTTCATGCTCCACAACACCTCTTGGAGAAATGTTGCTTGCTGTGCAACTGCACATGGTTTCTGCAAGTCAAGGGCAGGTGTTGGGTGGCAGCAAACATGGGCATTGCCACAGGCAGTGACAGCATGTGGTTGAAGATGTGAGGGTCAGAAAGATCCTCCAGGCCTCAAGGCCTCCAAGGCCAGAAAGGTGCCTTGGTCAGGGCAGACCATGAAGTCCCCTTGCCTGTTTCCTTTGACCTCTGTCAAAAGGAGATGATGAAGATGAGGGAATATGAGAGAAGTCTCTAGGGTACAGGCAGGAGATAGGCAGGCCAGTGCATGTGGTGCACACACACAGTTGTCCATGGTCTTAATTATAACAGCAAAATACTTGGAATAACATTAATACAGGAACCAACACCCCACACCACCCGTTTCTAAAGAAATTTACACAGGACAGGTTTTAGCACTTGCTGATTTCCAGGTGATTAAATAACATCACTGGGGACCCACGAGTAACCTTGGGAGGATAATTTTTTTGCTGGTTTTAATGATTGTTTTCTCAATAGTTTCTACTTGGACAATTTGCTTTTCAGAAGGGGAGTCAGGGAGGGCCTTGGAAAGGGACTGTAAACATCAAGTGGTGTACGTGGAACTGGGGAGTTTTGTGCCTGTTTTTCACCCACACCACTCATTTCATCAAAGAGGTTTCCTTTGGTGTCCGTGCTCCCTCCAAGCCCTCCTGTTTCCCCATCCTCCCTTTCTTCTCTCTCAAACCCCAAACCCCTTGAGGGTGCAGCAGCCTCTCGCTGTGCATGGTGGTCCCACAGGACATAAAGTGGTGGCAGTCCTGACAGAAGGGCTCAACACAGGAGGGATCTGCTTTTCTGTGTAGTTGATAGTTTCACAGTCTTCTAATGTCCCTCTGTCCTTTTGGTGTCCTAGGAACAAACCAGGATGTTGGAGATGGGAATTACTGGCCCCGAGGGCCACGTGCTAAGCAGACCTGAGGAGGTAAGATGCAAAGGACAGTACCAGCCTTGCTCAGCACTGAAGAGCTTTCCCCACAAGTCACAGTAGAGCTTAGTGTATGTGGTGGGGCCAAGCAAGCAGTGTGTGTGTATGCATCCATGGGTATTCATTTATACAGGCAATACAGTCTTACTCATCAGCAGCTCAGGAAAGAGCAAAGTGCACATTTGTGACAAACACTTTCCAGTCTTGCTCAAGTCTCCTAGCAGAGACAAGGGCTTCTGAGCCTCCCAGAGATTAATCTATCAACAAAAAGGTCTATTTGGCTGTAGCAGCATTTGGGGCTGGTCTGGGGGCATTTGTCTTGTATAGGTGCCTCCACGGGTGTGAGAGGCCTGGGAAGAACCAAATGGTGAGTTTTAGTTTCTCTGAAAATTCACTGTTCACGTCCGTCAGAGTGCAGACAGATTCCAGCCTCTTTCTGCTTAATCTCTGCTTAGGGTCTAAAGTGTGTTTTAAAATCAGATGGACAAAGACGTTGGTGGAACGAGTGGGAGGGAAGGAGAGGGGGGGAAATTCCCTGGTTACAAATCATTGTCAAGACACTAATTAGATTACTTCTAATTTTAGCTCACAGAGTATTTTTCTGTTTGGTCCATTAATCTGAGTTGAGTCTAATTTTAGATAGGTTTTCTTGAGATAGCTCCCTGCTGAGAGGTGCTTTTAACTTTCTCCACAGCATGTGAAAGAAGAAAACAATAGGAATTTGGTACAATAGCAAAGCCAAGCAGGGGAGCACAGGGATATATTTGTACTTCAGGAAATAGAAATCAGTTGGCTTAAACTAAAAGTGTAAGAAGTTGACTGTATTGTGGCTGGTAACAACGTATATAGCCTAGTGTACTACAGTGCTTGTTCTCTTTGAAGTATGAGAGTATAAAGCATTTTCCTGTACAGGGAAGACGCTCAGTGTCAAATCCAGTAGATCAGAGTCCCACTGTGTGTAAACTGCCATTTATTTTTATGGCTCTAGACCCATTGCCTCTAGCTGGCAAGCTAACCTGCAATTGCAGGATGCTGTGGTTGTGCCAGGATTTGAGAACTGTCCTATTATCGTAAGATAGCACTGTGGCTCTTCTCGTCCAAAGCCAGTAAAACACTGTTGAGTGTTTGATCTTGAAATGCCATTAAAGCATAAGACAGATGAAGGCAGTGGAAGAAGGCTCTAGGTGCCATCTGTTCAGCCAAATCCAGATCTCATTGCCTTTGAAAATGAACACTGTCCCTTTTCCAGAACGGAGTCTACCTGGGAAAATGTTAGGTAGACCGCAAAAACCCTTCTACCTCCCATAAAGCCTTCAGGTTGATAGCAAAGGACAGGGGAAGCGGTCCATAGCTCTGTGGGTCTGCTCTGTCCCTGAGGGACCTCAGTGGGAGTTAAAGACATGCTATTCTGTCAAGTGCTGGTGGTGATTTGGTAGGGCAGGATGGTGCTGTCCTGGATTGTTGCCTGCTCTAAAGGGTATTCAGTGACGGCTCTGTTTGCTCCTGTCCATATGCTAAACCCTGTCAACTACTCAAGTCCATAAGTGTGCTGACAAAAATGTTTTCTTGTTTAAATTTGTGTTTAAAATGTCTTTAAGCAGAAGAGAAAATGCTGTTTTCACTGTGCAGCGAATAGGCCTGCAGAAGTACTAGAGGTGTATGAATGCACGTGTGTCTGGGTGCAGTGGTCTGATTCTGCTGCTGCTGGGAGAGTGAAGCTTACCCAGCCAGCTGCTGCGTTCCCTGCAGCTGGCGGCCCTGGCCTCCCCTGGGAGCTGGCTGATTGGTACATTGTCTTTTTAAGGCTTCTGTTTTGAACTTTCTCATGCCGAAGCTTGAAGCCAAACTGTAGAGCAAACACTTGGAGAACCTCTGGGGTTGAACTCAGGCTGAGCACGGACTGATGTAATAGTCCAAAGATACCCCCTGTGATGGAAATGCACCCTCTGCTAACAGCAGGACAGTGAAGCATGGGGCGGGTGTCAGCAGGCTGGGATGAGCAGCAGCTGCCCCAGACAGCCAGACCCTGACGGGAGCAACCTACCAGCATGTAGCTCGTTGCACCCCAGCCATGGGCAGGGTGACATTTGCTTAAACCAAATTCAGCCACAGGAGAGCCTGGAGCAGTGGGTGGTCTGGAAGGGCAGACCCTTTCGTTGTCTGGCGTCAGCCTGGGAGCCATGCTGTCAGGCATGGGCAGCAGTCCCTGGGCTTCTCTGGCTGTCAGGAGAGCTGGAACCAGGCAGTGGAAAAAACAGCAGATGCAGCTCTGTGCTGGCCCCTGAGCACCAGGCAGTGCTCCCCTGCCAGGTGTCCTGTGGCTGCAGCCTGCAGGGAGGCCAGGCCCCGAGGAGACTGAAGCTTCGCCCCTCGGGTCTCCTTGGTTAACCTGCCCTTGGGGAGCCAGGGGTGCTGGCAGCAATCCATGGTGTGCCAAGAGGAGCACGGGCTCCTCCCTGGCCACCCAGTGCTCTTCTGCAGCCATGCACTGTTCTGTCTTCCAGCTGGAAGCCGAAGCTGTCTTCCGGGCCATCACTATTGCCAGCCAGACCAACTGTCCTCTCTATGTGACTAAAGTGATGAGCAAAAGCGCTGCTGACCTCATCTCGCAAGCCAGAAAAAAAGGTGAGTGGCAGCTGCTGCCGCACACAGCCTTGCTGTTGCCCCTGGGATCCCGGACAGCTGGATTTGGTGGTCCCTGTGTCATCATGGTTGTTTTGCCAAGACCACGGCTGTGCCTTGAGTGTAGTCTAGTACTTCCCCATTGGTGGGGGATTTACCTGACTTGTGAAGGGCACAGGAACGCTGCACCAGATCACATGGAGCCACCTCCTGTTGCACGTCAAGTGACATCAGCATGTGGGTTGCAAGTAGGAGCAATGTTTTAAACACCAAAGTTTGCCTGTGGCTGCGAAGGGCTCTCTGAGGAGACTAATCCGATCCCTGTGCAAGTGGTTTGAGCTGCTGCATATAGCTCTGGCTTCCCTTTGAAGTGCCAGCCCCTCTGAGGCACCTGGGTGCCTTTTCGGGTGGCTGGAGGCTCTGTTTGTCAGCGGTGATGGAGCACAGGGACTCCCCACATGCACATGGCACATCCAGAGCCACGTTCAGTGAGCTGTGTGCCCCTGCCCCATCAGCTGGTGCACGAGGAGGCTGGTGGGCAGCTCTTCTCTGCCAGACCCCAGGTGCCTGTAGTAGCAGCTGCCTGCTCATGTCCATCACTCCTGGCTGGCAGGAAGGACACGTGTAAACACACACAGGTACTTTGAAAGGCACCGCTCGGTGTCCACCCCAGGTTTCCATCTGGGAACAGCCCAGCTGGACCTTTCTTCCATGCTGCACAGCCAGCTTGCAGAGGAGCACACGTGCAGTCTGGGGTGAGTGAGGCGCCCTTACAAACAGGACTGTAGGATGGTGCTGGTCCACAGATTGGGCTGGGTGACCAGCAGGTACCTGTGGTTAGCCAACGTGCATTGATTCCAGCTCAGACATGGGGGTTCTGCCAGCCTGGCTGCTTTGGGACCAGGGTTTCTCCTGGGGGTTAAGGAGCAGTGCACCCTCCTGCCTTTGGGCAGGGAGAACAGAACTTTTAGCTGAGTGGTAGTAAGGTTCTGAGGATCTGCAGCCTCTATAGGAAGAGGGGAAGGGGAAATGTAAAAAATGTATTTGTAGAGAGGGTCTTGGTGGAGTTGGTAGCTGTGGGACATAGCAATGCCAAGTGTCTCCCAGAAGTACTTGCTCGGGCTGTGGAGCATTTGGAAGGAAAACCACAATTTCTCAGTCCCCATCCTAGCTTAGCAGCATGATGAGCCCTGCTCCGCAAAAAGCGTTTGGTCACCACCTGCTGCTGTCTCCCCGGGGCTGTCCCTGGCGTGGGGCACCAGAAGGTGAGTGAGGAACAGGAGAGGGGGACTAGCCTGCCAGTCTATGGTGGCACATGGTAAATATTTATGAGGGATAAGGGAGGAAGAATGCACAGCCGATGACGAAGGACATGGTGAGAGGCTTGGTTGCTGGTCTGGCATGGGTTCAGTGTCAGCGTTGTGCTCTGCCTGCCATTGCGGGCTGTCATTTCTTATCAGGTTGCCTGTCTCCTGCCAGGTGTGCCTGTGCAGCTGGTCAGCTCTGAGGTGTGACTGTTGCTCTCGGACTGAAAGTCCGTGGGGTGAAATGCCCCCGCTACAGCGTGGGGACACCAGTGCTTGCAGGGGGGGGCCCAGGGACCAGGGGCCTCACTTCCCAGGAGAGTGGCCGGGGCAGGGCAGATTGGAAAGCAGCCATCAGCTAGAACAGGAGACCAGGTTGCAAGCGTCGTTTGTCTCTCTGTGGTGTCTTCTGGGGAACACAGCTCTGTGGCTGTGCCTTCCTGCACTGTGCTCCAGCCAGGCTTGCTGCACCAGCAGGATCTGTGCCCTTAAAGCAGGAGGGCCCTACAGGGGTGGTGGACGGGGCTCACCCCTGACATCGATGCGGGCCTTGCTGTTCCTCCTGCCTGCCCCCCAGCACCTGAGGTCCAAGCAGGCAGTGTGGGACAACCCAACATGGGTCTGGGTGTTCTCTGGGCACGGCAGGCTGTTGGTAGTGCTGTGGGACAGAGAATGTGTCCAGGCTCCACCAAAACAGTATCCTTTCTGTCCCCCTTTCCAGGCAATGTGGTGTTTGGTGAGCCGATCACGGCCAGTCTCGGGACTGATGGGACACACTACTGGAGCAAGAACTGGGCCAAAGCTGCAGCATTTGTGGTCTCTCCACCTCTGAGCCCAGACCCAACAACTCCTGACTACATCAACTCCCTCCTGGCCAGGTGAGTGATAGCTCTGCTGGGCAATGCCGTTACCGGCAAGAAGTGGACTCTGACCTCAGGTAGGGAAGCAAGAGGTTGGGGTGGGTAGGTGGGGGGGGGCACTGGTCAAATACAAAGTGGGCATTTTCTCACGCCTGTGCAGGTGAGCAGTAGTACAGCCTGAGGAGTGCCGGAGGCCTTTAAGGGCAGCTCGTGCACATCTGACAGGGATGGTGGGTCGTTTTTTCACCCTCAAGGCAAGGGGGTGGGGCAGGGATTTGTTGAAAATAGAGAGCAAACAATAAAAGCACTTCAGCGATTTGCTTTGACCTTTCACAGTTATACTCCATCCTCTCACTGGCAAGGCACGCACAGCAGCTAGGGACACAGAGCTCATTGCTGGCCCTGTCCACGCGCCACGTGTGAATTGCACACCCCTCTCACCCGGTGCTTGCACATGGAACTGTGTGTGTGGCGGCTGCCCTGTGTTAGCCAGGGGATGACTGACGCTGGGCGGGTTGTAAATGGAAATGACCTTTGAAGTAAGCTGGAAACATCTAGGACTAGATGAGCAAGGGATGACTGGTCAGTAAGAGGTGTCTTGGCAGAGGGACATGTTAGGATAAACCTGGGTTATGCCAGGGTGGAGATGCCATGGCTGGTGTAAGAGAGGTGCCAGTGCATTTGCAGTCTGAATATGCAGCTCACCCTGGATTTTGCTGTGGTCAGGGAGTAAAAGATGCCTCTGTTTGGTCTGGATGTATGAATTAGGAGAAGGCCTTAGGTTAGGGACTGGCAGGGAAAAGCGAGCCCAGCTCCTGAACTGGCTTTCTAATCCTTCCCTTCCACTTCAAATACACCCCAGATCTCAGAGAGGCAAGTCCCTGCAGCCCACAGGCATCTGTCCTAAGACCTTTCCTCTGCTGTTTTCTGTAAGGCTTCAGCAGGAGGAGAGGCTGTGAAGCTCCAGCTGGGCTGGGTGGCTTTTCTTCCACCGGGATAAATCTGGTGGAGATTAGGAAGCGTGTTGTGTCATCAGCCTGGGCCTGTGGCTGTGCAGTCAGTCAGACATATGGCAGAAATTATCAGAGGAAGATGGAGATTACTAGTGGATTAAGGGCTGATTCGCAGCCCCGAGCAGAGACGTCATGGCCACACTGGTTCAGGTGCAGGCAGTCTGGGAGCCCAGGTGCTTGGACCATTTGCCTCCTGCGGGGAGTGCTGGGAGGTGGCCTGAGCTGGTCTGCTTCCTTTTGCCCAGTAGCGATGACTTTCCAGCTGCTGCCTGTCTGCTGCTCCCCGAGGACTCAGCAGCAGCTGGGTGACTTCCAGGGAGCCATGGGCTGTTCCTCACCTTGCCTTGCCTGTGAGCAGCTCGCTTGCTCTGCCTGTTCCTGCCCTCTGCCATCACTGTCAGTAGCTGGATGGGTCAGGGCATCTCGTCCAACCAGTGGCCCCTTCTGGGCAGAGAGCTCTGGGTAACAGTGTAGGGCAGCAGCTGTGCAGAGCATCGTAGTAAAGCTTTTCTGGGCCTTCCAGAGAGAGCTGCTTCCAGGGAGTCCTGACTCTCTTCATCCCACTGTCAAGTTTTTGTGTGGCCAGGGGGGACGTCTACTTTTGTGGTAGCGGTGTGGCAGAGATGCTGCAGCTTGGGCCAGGCTGCCCTTCCAAGCACACCTTCTCAGTCTGCGCTGTGGGCTGCTGTAGCTCGTGCTGTCATTGTCCATGCAGGGCTAAGAGGAGCCTTTGGTGAGCTCCTGCCAGAGGAAATGTCTCAAGCCAGAGCCCTGGAGCAGGGCTGAAGTGCTCTCCTCACTGGGGAAGGCTGGCATTGTGAGCAACGGTAGCCCACAGGCTCAGCCCCCTGTAAGCCGCTCCTGCAGCCGTGTCCCCTGTCCCAGCCTGCAGCAGGCTTCCTGTGGGGCAGGGGAGGGCTGTGCTTGCCCCTCGGGGTGCAGGAGCTGGCAGTACACGGTGAAAGGGCTGGCTGTGGGGGACAGTCCTTGGGTGGAGAGGCTCTTCCTCCCTGTGCAGCAGAAAGGCTGCTTTCCCAAGCAGACCTGACAAACTACCAGAAATGGTTTTTCTGACTCACAGTGGGATGGGTTTTTTTTCTGTGTTAGTGCAAATGATGGAGTTGGTATGGAAGGACATCTTTTGGCTTGACACAAAGGCCACCCTGTCCTGCAGAAGCCAAGCTGCTGACTCCTCTCGTGTGCAGGGTACTGCCTGTGCCACTGGCGGGCAGCACAGCATGGCAGAGCTCTCTTGCCCCCGTGCTCCCAGATGACGCAGCTGCCACAGGGGCAGAGTTGGGTAGAAGTCTTCAGACTGAGGGGCTGTAGAAATGAGGGTGTGGAGTAAAACAGAACTGAGCCAGGGGCTGCCCGTGCCCAGAGGAGATCCATGGCCCTCGTGTCCCTGCTGTTGTCTGACTGCAAAACAACTGACGATGATTTTGTTACCACCACCCCTCAGTGGTGACCTGCAGGTTTCGGGAAGTGCCCACTGTACATTCAGCACCGCGCAGAAAGCAATTGGAAAAGACAACTTCACAGCGATTCCAGAAGGGACCAATGGCATAGAGGAACGAATGTCTGTCATCTGGGACAAGGCAGTGGTAAGAGTCATGCCAGGGAGAGGGCAGAGTGGGCAGGGTTGGCAGGCACCTGAGACCTGTGCTTTTGCCCCTGCAGAGCTGAGCACCCAGCTGCCTGTCTCTCCTCTCTGGCTTTGAGAGTCAGGACAAGCCAGAGCAGCAGAGGCAGCTGTCATGGGTTCAGCATGAACAACCAGGAGCTGTGGCCATGCTCCCCGGTTTCAGTTTGTCTGGCACCAATAACAAGATCAGCCGCAGCGGTCTGGGTCCAGCCAGCCAGTGGCTTGTGTGGGAGTGAGTCTGGTACTTGCCGGGGCTCTTACTCTCCCTTTTCCCATAAGACCTCTTAGTTCTCTTCCTGTCTGAGCAGGCCACAGGGAAGATGGATGAAAACCAGTTTGTGGCTGTGACAAGCACTAATGCTGCAAAAATCTTCAACCTGTACCCACGGAAAGGGAGAATAGCAGTGGGCTCAGACAGTGATCTGGTTATATGGGATCCCGATGCAGTGAAGATCGTCACAGCAAAAACTCATCAATCTGTAAGCCCTTTGCTTGTCTGTGGGAATGCTGGAGGGTGGGGTGCGAGTGGCACTGGGTGAAGGCTGCCTGGCTGCTGCGAGTGTGGTGCTGCACTGCTGTGCTGGGCTCCAAAGAGGAGGGACTGAATCCAGGCTCCATGCGATGCCAGCTGTGACTGTGGGGTAGCATGTCTGTGAACCCTGGGCTCTGCATACAGGGCTTTTCTCACCCTGCTCTGTTGCTCTTCTCCTGAGCCTGGCCCATGCAGGTGTAGGGGCACACATTTCTCCTTATCTGGGTTCCTCTTCCAGGTACAAATTTTTCCTGGCTTTGCCAGCATGCTTTGTTCATGCCTTACCTCAAGCCTAGGTCCTGCCCTCCTCTGCTGTTTGAGTCCTTGCTCACAACGAGCTCTAAAGCAGCTGGTCCTGGTTTGTGTTGGGAGCTCTGGTGGGTTCTTAGTGTGAGGGACTAGTGACATAGAGGTATCCTCTGGGGCAGGGAAGGCTGTTACTTTCCCTGCACTAGTGACTTCAGCAGTGAGATGTGGGGACTAAACAGCCCTGAGTGGGCAGGCAGTGCTCCTGTCTCTCCTGACCATCATCCTCTGGTTGCTGCAGGCAGCTGAATACAACATCTTTGAAGGGATGGAGCTACGTGGGGCCCCGCTGGTTGTCATATGCCAGGGGAAGATCATGCTGGAGGATGGCAACCTGCATGTGACCCAGGGGACTGGACGCTTCCTGCCCAGCAGCCCTTTCCCTGACTATGTCTACAAGCGCATCAAAGCCAGGAGGAAGGTGAGGAGATGGAGGTGCCAAGAGACAAAACTGGGGCACTGTTAGCCCAAATTGTCTTCTTCTCTAATAACGGGTTGGTTTTCTGCTGCTGTTCTCACTGGACCCTGGAAACTGTGGCAAACTGGTGTATTCTGAACCTACGGCTGGGATAGCTAAGACTTGGGTAGAGGGCTTTGACCTTAGCGTTGATGATGTGCTAGCACTGGAGGCAGATGCTCGTCTGGTCAGCAGTGTGGGATGCGTGCCCTTGTTGCTGTCCTGCTGCAGCCAGAGTCTGGAGGGAAGTGCAGAGTGAAAAATGGAGAGACTGGGCAGAATGACCTTCCCCATCCATCAGCATACACCTGTGCTGAGGGGTTGCCTGTTGCACCAGGCTCTGCACACTCTGCAGGGTGGGAGGGAAGGGAGGCCCTCAGCTTGCGGTGGGTGGGGGGCTGTGCCAGGCTTCAGTGCTGCAGGGAGGTCTTGGGTGTTCAGGGCAGAGGGGGGTGCAGGGTTGGCAGTGCGAATTGCCTCTGCAGTGGGGCTGGGGAGCCAAGGATCGCTGGAGCGTGGAGCTGCCATCGGCAGGATGCTCCCTGGGAGCAGAGAAATGTCACTGTCTTCTCTCTGGTGACAGATGGCGGAGATGCATGCTGTGCCCCGGGGCATGTATGATGGACCCGTGTTTGACCTGACCACCACGCCCAAGGGGGGCACTCCTGCGGGGTCAACCAGGGGGTCCCCCACGCGGCAGACACCCCCCGTCAGGAACCTCCATCAGTCTGGATTCAGCCTGTCAGGTGAACAGATGTGGTGGCTGGGCTGGGAGAGCACAGAGCCACTGGCCATGCTGTCCCAGCCTCTGGGCTGGGGCAGGAGGCAGCTGGGAGATGGCCTGGGGTGAGCCGAGCATGAGTGGAGCATGGCAGGGAGAGACCCTCCATGTCCCTTAAAGGCCACGGCTGGAGCTGGCCCTCTGGCATGCTGCACCTTGCAGTAGAAGCAAGGCAGACTGTGGCTGTGGAGGTGCCGGCACAGCATCAGACCCTGCTTCTGCTGTGTGGGTCTGTTCATGGAGGAGTGTCTACAGAGACGTTCAAGCTGCTGCTGCTCTCAGGGCTGTTACTGGAGTTGGAGGGGGAACAGGTTGCTGCAGCCAGCCTCAGGATGCCCTTTGGCAAGACCCCAGGCTGCCTGACTGCTCAGTCCTGTGAAGAAAACACTCTTTGCTTTCCCCCTTCCTTTTGTGCTTTCTTGTCCTCTCCCAGGTACCCAGGTTGATGAAGGTGTTCGCTCAGCGAGCAAGCGCATCGTCGCACCCCCAGGAGGCCGCTCCAACATAACCTCCCTGAGTTAAATGCCCCTGCCGAGAAGGAAACAAAATCCCTGTTCAAGTGAAGGAAGAAAAATGGTACATTGGTGTTTAAGAAGGAAAAGCAAATAAACCTGTTCTGAAGAATCAATAAGCCTCAAGCCTTATGTTTCACAAATGCTACTTGCTACCTAGCTTTAAAGATACTGCTTCATTTTGTTTTATGCATAGCCTTAAAATTCTGTTGTTGTGGGTTTGGTCGGGTTGTGTTTTTACTCTTCCTTTCTGTATGCATGCCGCTCAGACAGGTCGCTCGGTTCAGTGTGTTATTCGTGTTAAACGCGTGTGGGATGCCATGATGTGGGACAGCAGAAACAACCCGGTGTGAGTGAGCCAGCCAGGCAGGTGAAGTGGTGGGGGCTGGCCGGAGCCACAGTGTGGGACGGGGAGGCCAGGTTCACGGGAGCTGGTAGGGGCAGGTGGGTCTCTGTCGTGTTCATGTCCTTTGTCTCCACTCAACGCTTGTTGGAGTTTCACCATGAGGCCCATGAGGGAGCCCAAATCATCTCTGTAACAGCTGTCACAGCACCTCATGTAAGGAGTTTTACTACTTTGTACACTTTATTAAAAAAAAAAAAAGTTGTTCCTTCAAACAACTCATGTTGCTGGTTGGCTTTTTTTTATTCCTCAGGCTGCTGCTGCTGGGCAGGGGTGGTGTGAAGCTGTGCCCTGTGGGCAGGCTGGGCTCCAGGAGGGGCTTTGGGCGGTGTTTGAGCTGGAGGAGCTGTGGTGCAGGGACAGGCTGTCTGGTGGAAGGCGTGGGGTGCTTGCTGCTGTAGGTGTCAGCGTATTGGTGTAACTTCATGGGCAAAAGCAAAGCTATTGGCAAAAGACCACATTGCAAGTGTTTGTAAAAGTCCATTTGGTTTGTCTGTCTGGTCTCTGGCTGCAGCCTGACCTGGCTACCACAGGCTGTTAATGGCCAGCAAGAGCTGCGCCTGTCACCTGTGTGGTGACAAGAGACCAGCTCCGCACAGCCCTGCCTGGGCCGTGTTTGGGTCTCCCCAGCTGGGGCTGGCTTGGAGGCTGTTTTCTGTGGGCACCTGTGAGTTAAATGCTCCCCTTTATCAAGCAGTGTTTATCAAACTGAGGGTCACAGCCTTGTAAGGCTTGCAAAGCATGCAAAAAACCCCTTGATTGTTTTTTAAATTTTACAAAAATTATGTGTCAATTTAGGCTATGCTAAATAAATACTTTTTTTCTTCCTTAAGTATTTGACCTTGAAATATTTATTTTTACATGCCTGCAACTCAGACAGGACAAGTTGTCCGTGCAGCAGCCCTTAAGGGGCCATGCCAGAATAGTTGTGCCAGGGGTAGGGAAACCTGTTCGTACTTTAAAGTTTTGTGAAGTCCTGCTATTAAGTAATTAAAAGATTTTTCCCTGTTTCCTGGTAGTTATTAAGCTGAGACTGTGCCTCTGTTTACAGAGGAAGTTGGGAAAGGAGAGATGGTTGTAGGAGTCTTTGGGGGATTTTTAAAGGTGCCATTTAAAGTACTTGAGTTTTTGGGGGGGTTGGGTTGGTTTTTTTTCTGTCAGCCAGTACAACAGTATTTATACAGCAGTCGTTTTTTCCCTAGGGAGGAGCAGGACTAGATTCCTTGTCTGTGGCTCCAGATGAACACAGGTGGTGTACGAACCAACACCCACACCAGAGCAAGGTGGTGACAGCTGTGTGCTGTGCAGGGGATGGGTACAGCTGTTGGCACAGAACCTCTTGACTGTGCCTGGCCCCAGACCTGGTGCAGGACTGGGCAAAGAAGAGAGAATCCATGGGAAGTGCTGCGGGTGCTCTGGCTAGCCTCCCTGGGAATGACAAGAGTGAAGGCAGAGAGACATGGAGACCCCTACTCGGCTCGGAAGTCTTATTGCTCAGAAGCAGGGGTGGCTGGGGAAGGGTGCTATTAATTGGGGTGTGCTGTGACTTAGCAGGGAAAGGTGGCTTTCCCCTTGCAATGACCCCCTCTGAGGACTCTTGGATAACCACTTACTGGTGAACTAAGTCCACTCCAGCTTTGCAGCTCCCTAGACAGAAGAGGGTCGGTTGTTTCCACACTAGCAATGCACAGCAATGCTGCTGCCCCCGCTCCCTGGCCCGCATGCACACACTGTGCTGCAGCTACGGCAAGAGCCTGACCTGAGCAAAGCAAACCAGGTGCTGGAAGGTGGTGGCACAGCACACCCATCTGTGTGCCTGCAAGGCCCTTGCCCGCTGGGCAGAGGAAAGCGGGGTATGCTGCATAGCGAGTGCTGCAGCCCTCAGTTCCTGCAGCCCTCCCTCAGAACTGGCTTCCCCTTTCCCTGCGTCTTCATGTGATGGCAGCAAAGAAACGGCTGTAGTCTTCTAAAACTGGGGACTGCTTATCTTTATTGTACACAGGTGGTGGTACATGCTGCCATGGCACCATGTCAGGAAGAGGATGCACAGGGCAAGTCGGAACAGGTCCCCTTGGAACCCAGGGAGGTGCTTGCACTGCTGTGCCAGCAGCCCCCCTGTACCCTCCTGTTAACAAAGGTATCAGGACCTAGAACCGTGTTTGGTGCCACTCGCATTTCTGTTAGAAATTATTGCAAAAAAAGTTTCTGCAAAGGCAGTGCAGAAACTGTCCCACAAGGGTTGAAGCTGGCAGGGTGGAGGCACAGAGGCAAACACCAGAGCTCTCAGCACAGAGCTGGGGCTCTCCAGCATCACCCACACAAACCAGGCTGCCCAGAGCATCTGTTCCCCAGAGTCGGTGGGAGAGGGCTTGGTCAGGACCCTGTACAGACCCATTGTGGCCACACTGCTCTGCCCTGCTTAGCCTTCCTGCAGCACAGAAATGTTCCTGATTCTCCACTGCATCCCCCAAGAGACACCACCACCATGGAGGGGAGACCCAGGCATCCAATGCAATCCATGGGAAGGCTCACATGAGCCTTTCATTTGCTGTTGCTTTCATTCAGCTCTTCGAGTTGATCAGATTTAGCCAGAGAAAGACAGGAAGGCACAGGGGATGCAAGGAACACCTCTGGGTAAATGGGAGGCAAATAGTTCATCACAAATTCATTATATTGCTGAGTATAGGAAAAAACGTGAAATAAGGACATGAAAGCTCCAGTCTGCCAAAGCATTTAAATAATGACATCATTCCCAGCATTACTGTAATAGAAATGCTTTGGCCAATCTCAGCATTGGCAAAGACCGCACCAGGACTACAAGAGCTGCTTAAATCAAGAATGATTTCAGTGTTAGAGAGATTAAAAAAGCACAATCAAATTTACCTCTGGTGTTGGAAGCCAAATCCAATTGGATTCAGTGAACTGCAGTAGTTTAATGTGATGATCAACGTTTTTTTCAGGTGGGCCTGGAAAAGCAACTGGATGCTGGTTATTTACCAGTGCCTGGTTGTTACCTCTTTATTTCTGCATCTGCTTGCATGCTCTGACCACCCACCACGCCAGTCCTGCTCTGCGAGAAATGGGAACAGGAACCAGCATGGAGAGTGGGGGAAGGGAGGGGAAACCACTGCTGCCTCCTCCCAGCAAAGGAAGGAGATCGATCAATCATTGCCACTTCCAGCCCTCCGTGCCCACACTCACGGGGTGTTCACAGGAGGCATCTGTAAGCAAAGGGCACCTTTGTCACTGGGCACTGGTGGTGACCCTGCAGCTGAGAGAAGCTTCTTCCAGCTGGAGCAACCAGCAGTGAGCCCATGGGGAGTCCCACCCTCCCCAGAGCTTGGTCTCACAGCATCACCAGGACTGATGGCAAGCGGTGACACCGCTCTGAACAACACGCACTCAGCCCTTCAGTTATGCCGTTGGCAGCCGCCGCGCAGGCAGCGCCAGGGCTGTGATGCCGGCTAGCCGAGCCAAAGGGTGAGTACTGTCATCCACGATCACACAGTCACATTCCTGCCGCCAAGAAAGGCAAAATAATAGGAACAGAGTCCAACTGACTGCGGGGAACGGCGGAGGCAGCACCCATAGCCCCTCCCGCACACCCAGGGTCTGCCGGCCGTGGGCTGGAAGGCAGAGGGATGGGTGTCCCCGCTCCCACCCGGCCACCTGCCCTGGGCCATCGGCACTGTCCCGGCAGCAGCAGGTGAGTTCGGTGGCCCAGCAGCATGAAGGTGAGTGGGTGGGTGTGCACTGGCCCCCAGGACAGCCAGCAGGGGCTGTGCCGCAATCAGAGGTGGTTGTTCTGGTTGTCCTCCTTGTAGGCGCCTCTGCTTTTCACCAGCGCTATGGCTTCCTGAGTGTCGCTCCGGTGGTCTCTCACCCTTAGGGAGAGAAAGGGTGGGCTGAGCCGTGAGGGAACACCAGGCAGTGCCAGCCACGCAGCGCCACGGCTGCCCACGAGCATCCCGTCCTCTGGCCGAGCTGCCACCCACTGCATGGCTGCACCCTGCAGCTCCAGGCTCCTGCAGCCCCGAGCCACCCCAGCCCCCAGCCCCTGCAGCCCTCCGAGCCCCCAGCCCCAACAGTAACAGTCCGTGTGCACAAATGAGGCAATTAATGCAGCTGGTGGCCGTGTGCCCAGCCGCTGCCTCAAGGCCAGAAACGCTGCCTCTGCCCTGGCAGATGCCCCTGACCCCCCTGTTCACCAGGGTGCCCACACCCCGGCTCTGCCAGAGGCCCTGACAAGGGCCAGGGTCTCATACACTGCCTCTGCATCAGGACTTACTTTTCTCTGTTGAAAACAATGAAGTCCCTCTGGAGCATCTCCAGGTGCTTTTGAAGATGGCAGGTCTTTCACATTCAAGTAGAAAAATAAAAACACGAGGAATAAATTCACAGTTGCCACAGAAAGACATTACAAGGACAATTTCAAGGAGACGGGGAGATGGCTGTAAATCTTAGCTCTCATCTTTAGCCCCCCAGTGGGGAGAATGGCATTGAGACTCTCCTCTCATACCAGACTGGCGGGTATATATGCTGCCTTCCACTCAGGGGAAGATATGGAAAAGTTTTGGGAATAAAGTTGGTCCCAAGGGAAAAAAGTGGTCTGTTTAAACAGTTTGCTGTGGTCTTGCTAGATAGCTAAATGACAAACAGCTTTCTTGCAAAATGAGGGACTCCCTTGACCACGTGCTTGTACCTGCGTGCTCTCACCTGGGAGGAATTGCTTTTGCTGGTGTCTTTCTCCTTCTTAGCCAAACGCTTTTTTTTCTTGTGAAGAGGTTTGGATTCTAGGATCATTTCTTCTAGTTCAAAGGTTGGGTCACAGTTCAGTCTGCCTTTCTGGAGGGGAGAGAAAAGGTGGCCCTAAGTGATCAGAGCCTGCCTGGAAATGTGTCTCAAACTGCACCGTGCCTGGGAGCTGAATTTTGTAAAAAATAAACTAATTACAACTGCACACATAGCCAGAATGCCTGCTGTACTTCTTACATATTTTATCAGTTCCTTCAGCCAGGGGACATTGTCAAGGTGTGACAAGTGCTCCTTTTGTGCTCACTGCTTCTACTCTGCCCTTTGGCTGCTTTGAAGTGACAGCAAGGACGGGGTGTCTTGGCTGGGAGGAGTGCAGCAGCCTGCAGGACTGGTTTTAAAGCAATAGCAAAAGCAATAAACCCACCACAGAGAAAACCAGCAACTGAGGGGGGAATAGATAATAAATATTTATATTTATTAAAAATATATAATAATACATTAACAAATACTCATAGCTTAGCCCAACTTTTGTTTGGCTGAAAAACAGTCAGAGTAGCACTGCACACCACAGTCCTTGGATTATTTTCCCTAAGGGTTATGTTACATCTGTGCTGTTTTAATCCAATTAAAAAAGGATCAGAAAC
This sequence comes from Falco biarmicus, assembly GCF_023638135.1. Classification (NCBI taxonomy): domain Eukaryota; kingdom Metazoa; phylum Chordata; class Aves; order Falconiformes; family Falconidae; genus Falco; species Falco biarmicus. The sequence goes on from NC_079295.1 coordinate 65,041,316, forward strand.
AGTAATCTACTGTATGTGTTATTTTACTATGAACAATGGGCTTGTTAGGGAGAGCCATTACGGGAAGGAACAATTATGGCAGAACGGCGGGTGCCCTCCAGGCTGCTAACAGGGAATGTTATTAAAAAAGCAGATTAATTTTGGGGCACCCACACTTTGTAGTCATCCCCCATTAGTCTTTACTACATCCACAGGAAAGTGAGAATGTCGCCCCGGCCTCTCTTTTCCCCCGTCCTCAATGACATCTGACGTTCTTCTGGAAATGTTTAAGAATGTCCCACGATGTGGTGCCAGGTGTGAGGGCAGGCTACAGCGTGTAAGACTTGGGCACACTGAGAACCTTGTAAAATCGAATTGCCTTACCGTGGGAATGAATCCTGGCATGATCCTTTTCTGGAGAACAGCATCCCAGTTCACATCAGACAGATACGGGAAGTCCTGGATATCTTTCAGCTGAGAAAAACGCCTCTCAGGGTTCACCTCAAGCAACTGCAGCCAGAGTTAAATGGAAGAGGTGAGAAAGCAAGACCCTGAGATTCGAAGTCAGAGATGAGGTACTCACAGAAGTGCCTGTAGCACTGAGCGGGGCTCAGGACCGCTGCGTTATCGCCCGCACTTCAGCTGGGTGCCTCTCCTCTGTGCTCTGGCTCAGCTTCCCTTTGCCAGTGGATGCCAAGGGCTCACAGTCTTTAACTCTATTCATTATCATTTTTACAAACAACTTTTACCCACGTTATAGGAGCCGGCAACAAGGCAGTACCATGACATTAAACAATTTGCCCAAGGTTAAAAATAAGCATTTGTTTCAGAACGGGGAGTTAAACTCATGCCTTTGTCTTCCCAACTTAACACCGTATCAGAAAATCATCCCCTGTTTTCCCACTCTAGTAATGGAATATTCGTAAGTATAATTCCAGTGTGAAATAATGCATTCACACAGCTTATTTTCAGCATTTTTTTTTTAACGTTGCTGTAGGAATTACTGCTGTGGAAAGAAATGATTGAGGTTTGCCTCCAAAGTTCAAGGATTTGACATTGCATCAACTCCCGATAGCATGCACTCCAAAACCTAGGAGGAAAACCAAACCACCCAAACCCTTGGGAAAGGGGTGGATGAGGTGACCCCCCCAGCCCCACCACGGGGCACCGGCTGTGGGCAGCCAGGGCACAGAGGTGTGTCCCCCAGGTCGCCCCCCGTGCAGCCCTGTGCTCCCATCAGCTCTGCAATCCCATCCTCACTTGAGCAATGAGGCTTGGCGAGGAACGATTATTTACCTTGAACATTAATAAACACAGAAATTCACAGATGTCTGAGCCAGGACAGAACCACAGTGGCCTCATAAATAATACATCTGGCTGTTAAACCAACTGCAGAGGGGCACTGGGAAATTTAATTGTGACATTGCATTATTTATTCACAAGGGAACCTATATGGCTCGCGGCACGCTGTGGTCCAGGGAAAAACTTCCAGCATAACAACACAGAGGACATCTGCAGTAAATATCTCTGTATTACTGTTAGGCTTAATGAAATATTAGCTCTATTTCATTTTAAGCAAATTGAGATATTCTTCAACTTTCTTCTTGGAAAATACGCCATTGGTTCTGTCTCATGCAAAGAATTTATGTCTCATTTTCATTTAAAACTTTTGAGAGTATTTCATTAGAGACGGCAAAATACTTCTTCATACTGTTTGGAACAAAAAATAGATGAAAGCTACATGAAGTACTACTATATTGCCTATACTCATTTGAAAATTAGAAAACTATTTCCATGCTATCCAAAACACGCAGCTAGTGCCGTTATGCAAGGTTTGGCATTTCAGCTTTGCTGCCACTGTATGCAACCAGCGTCTGACACTGTCAAGCAATAGTTTTGTTTATTGAAGCTATGGCTCCACTTCAAACATGATTTCAGCTTCAGAATGATTCCAGTAATGATTTTGAAGCAATTTTGATAACAGCTTTACTAAAAAAATAATTACAGTGGTGCATAAACCACATGGCACGGAAAGATTTCAACAGCATCAGCACTTCTTGCAAATCTTTTAATTGTTGGGAGAATTTTTTTTTCAAAATAAAAAAATGTATGCTGTTTTTTGGCCAAATTTTTCGACATATACATTAATATCTACTTCTAAGTTACGTCATTCCATAGAGACAAAGTCAGAGGAGGAACTCTGGAAGCAAAGACTGCGTGTGACCTTAGAAGAGATGCATTAGCAGCAGCTGCGCTCGCCGGCACAGATTTCATCCCACCAGCCCAGGACGCTGTACTGCTAACTGGTTATTACACTAGTGCGGCTACAACATTAAAAGCTGACTATTTATCAGATGGCACCATCTGAAGGTCGCTAACACTGCGTCTGGACACAGCTTGCGATGACTCCCCACAATTTACTGCAACGGCTACAAAGCACGAGGGCAGGTGCTTTAGCAGGTGCCCAGACAGGACCCACATGTGGCAGCCCCTGCGCCAGGCGCTTCCCTGGCTGCCCTCACCTTTTTGATCAGTGCTACCATGTCCGCAGACCAGGCAGCAGGGTACATCACTGTGGCCGTCCTGAACACGTGAGCGATTTCATTTGTGGAAGTGCTGGAGCGGATATGATACGGCCTCTGAAAAACGCCACAAGGAAAGCGTTTTAATTTATCTGCTTTGTCAGACTCCTTGGGAAATCTTTTTAAAGCAAAGAAGCTACAAACGGTCTCTGCCTATTCCTCGGGCCTCCTGTTGAAAGTCTCCCCATGTGATGGCAGCTCAGTTGAAATAAACAAAATAATAATATCAGTAAGAACAAGGATCACTAGATATTTAAACAGCACAACAGACAATGGGAGGAACACCCACAAGTTAGCATCGTTAGCCAGCTTGTGTTTGCCCAGCTGTTTCAATACCTGTGTCTTGCAGGGGTATCAAAAAGGCTTTTTATACAGCTGGTGCTGTGGCTAGAGCACTCCCAACATTCCCTGTAAAACGTGTTGCTCTTTTCAGTTCTTCACTCATGTTGGAGACACCACAAGTGAACAGGAGCAGGATTTCTCCCACCTGTCAAACTGGCTGAAAAAAACATGTCCCAGGAGGGTTACAAGCACAGCTGGGACACCAGGCTGCAGGATGACCTGTCCCTTTGGAGCACAGGGCTGCCCCAGCCCCAGCTCAGCACCTGGCCACCTCCAGCTATAGGCAACGTACAGCTGGCATGACAGGGCAGGTGAGTCACCTCCCGGTACAGCTCCCAGCTACAACACCACTGCCCACCTGGGAGGATTTACAAGGGTAGAGTGTTCCCATTTTGAAAGATTTTTGATTCCCATATTTTTACAGTGTCTTGGGAGGGTAAGGGTGTTAAATATACATTTAAAAAACAGTAGATATAAATTGTGAGATCGAACCAGGTGCATTATACTTAATGTGTACTGGCACTAGATGGACCTCAAGGTCTCCCTTCACCTCCTCCCCACGGTGACCACCACTGGTGCCACCCTCTTACCACGGCTGTGCCATCAGCTGGAACACCTAACCATTTCTGCTCCCATCTGCTTGCCATCAAGTCAAAAGTCAACGTGATGAACACTCCTGCCATTCATTTAACATCACAAATGGAAAACTCAAGTATTATATTAGTATGTTTACAGGGGGCACATGGCTTCAGACACCCAGCAGGTCAGACAGCCACGTCCCCTTAATGTGTGCTACCTGGGTCACTCACAATTTGAGATACACAAATTAATTTGAAAATCTGTTCTTTAATATATATTCATCAAAACATCTTTTTTAGACTTTCTGTGAAGACTGATGATAGAGTTTCTTAAAAAGGTGTTTTGCATGCTCGTACCAAAAGAAGTTTCCTAGCTTCACAAGATTTTAAACAACCTTTTGCTTAGAAGAATGTAATTTAAATAATTTTGTCCCACTTTTTTTACACTACACTTCTAAAACACTAACCTAGCCATCTGTCTGTGAGGCCCCCAACCCTACCTGAGGTAGAAGCAGACCACTGATGGGGCAGGCAGGGATTATGCGTTATTAATAATTCATGCATTGCAGTTTGTGTTTACTCAAACTGCTCAATCTCATTACAACAGCAACGAGATTTTTTTCAAGTTTTCTTTTTTTCCCCACAGGATGGGAACTCAAAGCCAATTATATCACAGACCCAACTTCAGGCACTGCCACTCGCTCGCCTTGCCCAGCTTATGCCAACCCAGAGCTTATGCCAACCGGCAACGGGGACTGGAGACACGCGCACCGTACCCGGGTCCTGAGCAGCTCGTAGGCAGTGACTCCCAGTGACCACCAGTCCACAGCAAAGGAATAGCCGGTGGGTTTTGCAGAGTTAAACATTTCAGGTGCTGTAGAACACAGAAAAGGAAAAAGTTTGCCTTGCTGCAGTCTGGAGTGGAAATGAGCAACACAGAATGCTTGACCCGTGCCGAGAGAGCGTCCCTGCTGCTCTGCCCTGGGCACAAACCCGTGTCTTACCCTTCACCTGCCTTTGCCAATTTCTGCTTTTTTCTCCAGACCAATGGCACATGGCTGTAGATCGGCGCTTTACCAAAACACCGCTGCAGTGGGCATGAACCAGAGCGCAGAGGTTTCCCTGGGGCAGTTCATTCTGTGGTCTCTGTCAGGTTCCCCCCACTCTCAGCCTTGCAGCGCAGAGGCATCCCACCGCGCCCGCTCTGCTGCTCCCTGCAGCCACACTGCAGCACCCACCGGTCCCATCCTGCCCAGCACTGCACACCTCTCCGCCCTGACCCAGTTCCCAGCACCCCACTTTGCCCAGACACGTGCCTACCCTGGGAGCAGCCACCCCTTGAAGCCCTGACCCCGCCGACTAGCCGCATGTGCAATTAGCACTGGGAGGAACATTTTCTACTGTCTTGAAACCCAAGCAAGCGTTTCAGCTGCTCTGCCTTACTCTCCCCACCGGTGGAATGGGACTGCCAATAATTTCTGCTTCAACAGACTGTTACAAACCTTGATTGATTAATGTGCATAAATGATGGGATGGCCTGGAGAAACAGGTTTGCTACCACCTTGGTAACTGGAATGTTTAACATTCAATAAACACAATCCAATTTGTTTGGATTATAAAATGCTTTATGTGACTCCTGTAATCACCAAGAGATTCATCAGGCCCCGTTCGCTCCTGCAGTATACAAAGCACTGAAAGCCCAACCGTCTTGGCGCAGAGCCCTGCCTGCGCTGCTGTGCTCCCGGGTGCCCTAGAGCCCCACGGTCCCCTCCACAGGGATCCCAGCACTTCTCTGCCCCCAAAGCCCCAAAAGAACAAACTCTTTTTGCCAACACAGAACTTGCTCGTTACCTCACAGTGAACGTGCTTCAGAATAAGGACTGACCCTAATTCACCGAATCTGGGCGTAAAATTGGCCTGAGCATCTCCTCACCTCCCCCAGCTCTCTGCCCTCAGCTAGTGCTCACTAGATCTTCATGCTGGAAAGCTGTTCCCATCCCACTCCTATCTCTGTTTCATATTTAAAAGTACTTCAGTCTGGCAGAGCCTAAATACAGCCTCACCCAGTGAATGGAAGTGGCTCTTCAGAAACATTAACATGCAGCGTAAATGCAGACATAGTGCCAACTGCACCCTGGGCAGGGGAAAGCAAATTTTAACTGCGCAAAGCCCGAGAGCCACAGCTTCTCAGAAGGAGGTTACCAGTCTAGCAGGCAGTGGGCCGAGGCATAGGCTGAAATGTGCTTTCTTAGCCAATAAATTTCCCTTTCGAGAGTAAGGAAAAAAAAGTACTGCAAGATTTTGGTGTCAGCTGGGAGGCAAGAATTGCTCTACACAAAACCAAAACAGGGAGCATGTTTTGTGTGTGTTTTTCTTTTTAAAAGGACTGCACCAGTGATGCAAAGGTGAAAGATCAACTCAGTCATCTTGATAAAAAGGAGACTCCCAGCAGATCACCCTAAGGGACTGGGCTATGCAACAGCTGTAGGGAGGCTGCATTATTTAGGCCTGAGAGGCAGCATTACGGTATGTGAAAGTATGTATTTTGTGTGTGCGGGGTTGTAGCTGTACCGAACTGCTTTCAGTTAGGGAAGCTGAATTTATGGTTACAAAGACTTTTCTGTGTCCTGTCTGCACAGGAGTTCTTTTAGCATTAACTCAGGGTGTTTCTCTCTGGTTCACCAGCTGCATGCCCTGGCCCCAATTCCTCCCAGATCTGTCACGGTTATTTTGCTCTCTGTTTACTACCTGTGCTTGTGCGCTAAGTCTCAAGTGGGTCTCTTGCTGTCTGAAAAGTCAGCTGCTTCACTGATTTGGACAGTAAGTGAACGTAAGTAAGTCTTCTGTACTCCCCTTATAAAGCAGAAAAGAAGCAAAATTTTTTGAGTACTAGGGAAGTGAGGTCTGCATGGGGGGCAATCACTGCGTGCCCTCCTTCCATGCGTGATGATTCGCTCATGAAGGCTGTTCCCCCAGCCGACCCCAGACTGCCACGGAGCAATCCACTGCTCCAGTCACCTTGTCCTGGGAGAACAGCCCTCCCTGCACACTCCTGCAGCTGCCTGACAAGTGCTCTTGCCTGGGACTAATCCCATCCCATTGCCTGGATGGTTTTTATTACTTCCTAAAACCTGCAGCTTTTGTGAACTGAGGAAAGAAGGGAAGGGGATGGTACAGAACTGTAGCAACCAGCCCAGCTACTCAGCTCCGCGGGCACTGGAGGCTGGTGCCACGCTGGCAGCGCAGCGTGCAGGATGTGCTCAGCACCAGGGCACCCACCCCACTGCCCCAGTGCACCCCCATCGCCCGGGCTGCACTTGCTGCAGCGACAGCCACGTTTACTGCTACCAGCAATACAGGTACAACAGCAGGGGTTTTGGAAAGACTGAAAAATAGGCTCAGCATTTATCTCCCGGCCGTGGCGGCCGCTCCCACCACAGCTGTGCCCCTTTCCTACAGGCACCGCTGCGCTCTGCACCCCCAGCGGCGCTGCCCTCCTGCCCTGCTGTGGGAAGGCAGGACGCCACCTCTGCAGCAGGGGCAGAAGCTGAAGCCTCACTTGCCTTTTTCTGATGCAGCCTGGCACCAGTGCAGCAACGCTCTCGACCACGTCAGCCCGATGCTAGAATATGGGCTCTTCCCTACCGCGCCAAGTGGATGCTGCAGTGCAGGAACACAGCAAGCCTTACATCCACTTGGCCCAAACACAGGCTAATTCTAGTTTTTAAAGCAGCCAATCTATATAAAAATTCCAATTATTGCTGGTGGTGCAGCAGTGTAAGACATGCTAATGTACTAAACTAGGGACTAACGTACGTAACTGGGGACTAAATACGAGCCTTTGTGCTTCGTTTTCCTCCTCAAGGCTAGCAAGAGCATTCCGTCATTGCTACACAGATTGACTGCTGCTTGTGAAATGCTCCAAGATCTCAAGAGCACAACTGTCTTTTTTTACAATGAAACCCATGCTGCACAGCATGCTATAACGGCACTAAACCCCCTGTTTGCAGTATGCTGGCTTTGGTCTGTGGTGTGATATCAGCACACTTTCCAGCTGGATCAGGGGGTGACTGGGGCAGGACTCCCACCATGTTCCCCTGCATCACCTCTCCAGTTTGCTCCTCATTTCAAACAAATCCACGTGTTTGGTTACATACCAGGAAGAAAAGAGTTCAAACTCTCATCAAAAAGGACTCCATCTGTATCCCACCGCAGCTGTCAAATCAAGCCCATAAAATGCTAATTCAAAAATACATAATTGTTATTGGTACTCACCCATATACGGCTTTGTGCCAGCAATGGTGGTGACTTGTATTTCTTTAGTCAGCATCGTGGCAATATTGAAATCAGTGATGTGCACATGTCCTGAAAGAGAAAGGTTAATGTGTAACTTGATTTGCTTTAATTTCCCACAAGAAACAGCTTTGAATCGGAAACATTAAAGTAAAATACTCCATGGAAAGGAATTTCCAGGAAAAAAAAATATTCTGGTGGGAGAACTGGTAGAAAGTATCTCAGCTTGCAGGCTGCTTACAGGTGTATCTTGTTACATCAAACATCCTCTTATTTACCCTTTGGGAAGAAAAAAAAAGTATGGAGTTCTCCAATAAGTTATTTTATGATGACTGTTTTAAGTCTTCCTAAACTTGGGAGGAAGAGAGCTGAACTTTTCTCACAGAAAAAATTCCACTATGTTTTTTTTGGATAAAAAAAAAAATCTTTATATTTTTGGCTTTCTACCTGTCCTTTGCTGTTCCCAGGTACTGAGTACTCTCCATCTTCCTCTCTAGAGGATGTCTCTAGAATGGAACAAAATACCTTTGACAGAAAGCAAAGGAGCCTCGCGCAAGAAATTCAGACACTGCGAAAACCCCCTTGGGGGGCGGGTAGGAATGGTTTCTGCTATCACTGCTACCATATGCACCACTTTTGCCTGCAAGTGGAAAGGAAACAAGAGGTGGACGTCACTTGCAGGGATGAGAAAGGAAATGCTTCCACCTCGCTCCTGCTGGCTCTTTTTCTTGCATTCTTTTTTTTTTTTTTTTTCCCCAAGCACTTATTATTCCTTATTCACTAAACTCATACCAGTGAGCAGACAGTCTCATACAGCAGTACAGGTGGTAGCACAAGGCTGGCTTCATGGAAGTGAATTGCTGTGAAACTTGCCGGTTAATTCAGCCTAATTCTGATCAAAGGCTGGCAGCCTTTTCCTCTTCCTGACCTCAGGCAACTTCTCCCAAGGCACTGAACTTGCTCAGCCCTGACAAAGGTGAGCTCATTGTCAAAACATCAGGTGTTTTGTGTTGTGTTTTGCAGACTCATCACCCTCCTCTGCAATAACAGGGGGTGGCTGAATTGCTGTTGTTTCCTCTCACCACAGAGATCAAATCAAAGTGGTTTCCTACTGATGGAGATGCTGTGACAGTACTTCCCTCCATCATTAGCTTCAACAGCTAGAAATTCACTGCTGCTTTAGTTCATGAGTTAAAATAGAACACAGTCACCTCTGTACATCTCAGAGTTGATGCTTTGGTAATGAACTTCTGTTGTCTTGCCTGGATGCTACAAAACATTTAAGTAAATCTTTACCATTGTTCCTGTCTGTTATATGAGGGCAGAGATACAAGTTTTCCTGCTGCAAATACCTGATCTAGCTGGGAAAATGTGAGGAACAAGAGCAGAATTTGTGATTTCACCCAAAAATGCTGTATCACATCCCTGTTCCTGCCTCTGTCTCTTCAATGACAGGGTGCAAAAGGGACCCTGGAGCGTGCGCGTCCAGCCGGTGTCCTGGAGGAGGGCTGGATCCACGCATACAGCTCTGCTGGAGACAGGCTCAGAGCGGCTCATGTTCCCAGCAGAACTGCTGGAAGCACGTGGCCTGCCGTGCTTTATGAAAACCCAGGCACATTCCCTGTTTGCGCTGCAGTTTCCAGGGACAGGGACCACCTCTCTGCTAGTGCTGGCTCCTGCCTCGTGCTGAGCCCTGGCACACGCACCGCCCGACACTGCTGCCAGGCACACAGCCCGGGCAGATGTGGCGCTGATCCAGAAGGCCCTGGGATCACACTGAAACCACTTCACTTCCATGTCAGCATCTGGTGAGGACGAGCAAGTTCTCCAGCCCCTCCCTGTGAAGTTACCATCCAGCTCTCTGGCAATTCCATATTCCACCATCGGAGTGCCTGGGGCAGGGGGAGGGCAGCCCCGTTCAGGTGGGACCTGTCTTCACACCTGGGGGTCTCTGGGCTGCCAGCCCCACCCAGGCACAGATTTCCTTACCAAAGCTGCGGTGCTTGCCAGGCTTGTGCAGGAAGGAAGGAAAATGGGAGGTCCCTCTGGTGAGCCGTGGGCACTGCTCGGAGAATGCGAGTGAGGTGTCAGAGCTCACCTCTCACACCGTACCCGGTGGATCTGTCAAGAGCATACATCCCTCCTCGCTGCTTACACCACTCTACAAAACCAGCCAGGTCTGTCCACAAAAGAACAGGCGTCAAATCGCTGGGGAATACTTGAAAGAAAAGATTGACACACACCTGTCTTGTCTGGATAAGTCCTCTATGTCCTTGCATTGTTTTTGTTTCATCCCCAGCTCTTGTTCCACTTTGTAGGGAGCTGTTTTCATAAATATGAATCATAAAGACTTATGAAGAATTTGATATTCCAAGCACAAATGCGCCTTTCTCTGGATGCATCTTTTAAACAATTCACTTCAAATAAATCACAAGTTTTATCAACTAGCCCACTTGGGGAATTACCAAATCAGGCCAATGAGGCCGGGGAAGAAGGCTCATATGAGGAGGCTGAACAGCAACGGCCGCGTTGCAGACTGGGGTGGACTGGGCGACCAAGGACAGCAGCTACTGGTAACCGAGAGGGATGTGCTGGGTGCTGCTGCTGGGCTTTAGGGTCAGACTTCAAGGCTGGTGTTTTCCTGATTGCTCAGCATCCCTAACTCAGCCAGTTTCGAAACAGCACAGCCAGAGCTGTCCTGCGGGCACCATGTCCTTCCCGAAGCACATCCCGCCTGCCTGAAATTGGCACTTTCAGATCAAGCCTTTGGTTCCACATTAAGGCAAAGAATTTTCTTACTATATTCAGCACCTCCGTTACTACGCAATTCCTTCACCTTCCTAGAGCATCTTTCATGCAAAAAATATAAGGCTTCTGCAGATTCAACTAAGATAACATTCTAAAGAATATGAAACAAGAGACATTAGGAGCTGTGGGGTATGGAGGATCTTGGACAGGCTGTGCCTTAACTTCCTTATCTGTGTTGAGAGGGCAAACAGGCTACGTGTGCAGTGCCTGCATTAGCGTCAGCTCACCCATTTTAGCACTGCCCTTGAGAACCTTTCGGCAGTGGTACGAGAAATAACACTGAGCCAAGTCATTATGGGGCTCTTGCAAAAAAACTCTCAGTTTTACTAGAGATAAAATTGAGCTTTTCTTCAATTTTATTAGACAAATGACCTGGCCAAAAACTCCTGGTGAATTAGTGACCATTCCTGGAAACTGCCATCTGTTATAGTCTGTTATTCCCAGGTGAGCCGTGCTGTCACTGAGCCAAATCAATAGACTTATTAAAGGAGGAAATCACTTTGTGCTTGGAATGACTGCTGAAGGTGGTCATCTGCTGAGGATCTTTTCATCGTGGGACCTGATCCCAATCTCTGATGTTGGACAAGTGCTTTATTTATTGCACAGCAAGACATTTGCCCAATATTCTACTTTATTTATGGCTCACTTTAATTTCTTTGCTGAAATTGATATGGTAATACAGAATGTCACTGACTGGGGTGACAGAGGCAAAAGCATGAGGTGTGTGTCAAGTTCATGACCGTCACCAGCAGGACAATACACTTCAATGTGTGGCATCACGAGAGGCATTTGTGCTATTAAAAACTTGAGCCAGCCTCCTACACAAAGATCAGACGACGGACACAAGGGCTCCAGCAGCCTTTCCAGCAATTTACACCGGCAAAAAGAGTGCTGTGGTTTGTAACAGACGTGGGTGCCTTTTGACATGCAAATCTGAAAGGGTGAAGGAGTCACAGCTGGTGAGGTACTCTACAGCTGGAAAGGCAGATGGGCCAAAGGACAGAGTTAGGGGGCAAGAAGAATCTAAACAATGAAGGACTGAAGTCTGATTGCTGAAGGTCTTTGGGTGCCTCCGCCTCTCAGAGGACTGATCTCAATCAAGAACATTATGAAAAATTGATATTGGCAAATAGCATCTATTATGTGATCATGGTTGTGAAAGCCTGCTGAAGGGAGAGGGGGAAGAATGGGGAGCTGCAGCTCCGTTCATGGGGAAAGAAATCCTGAAAAACAAGCACAATCTACTAGGCTAAATATAGATAAACACGCTACAATAACAGTTGCTCTGGGGACAAGAAGGAATTGAACTGTGTGTGCACGAAGCTTTCTGTATGCATGAGGGGACACACCTTTGCTGCCATGGATGAGGAAAAGAAATACTACAAGTCATAGTCAGAAGGACACTGAAGTCAAGGGTACAGCCACAGAAAATAAGTCTGAAACGTCTGCAACAGACAGCTAAAAGACCACAGCGAGCAGAGAATGGGCTCAAAAATCAACCTAAATTGCAGTGTCATTATAGAAGTCTGCAGGTTCCGTCCTGCTGGGCTGAATGCAACCACAGAGACAAGCGAAGCTTCCCCTGCCCTGTTCCTTCCCTCCTCGGGGACTGCTGACCTGCACCTCCGCGGCCCCAGTGCTCGCGGGGGGCTGCATCACCCTGGTCCTACAGGGTGTGGAGGCTCTTGGAAGATGGTGACATCGAGAGTGTTTGCTGGTGAGGACGGACCGACCGCAGCCCTGCGCAGCGCTGGCAGGGAGGGCAGCCCCAGGAGCCTGGTCCTGCCTGGCCCAGCAGGTCCACAGCCCATCGGTGGGGGCTGGCAGGAGGGAGGAGGGGGCTCTGCATCAGTCCACGTGTGGGGCAACAGCAGGAGAAGCACCGAGTGAGGCAGGAGAACGCCTGCTGCACTTGGGGGCAGAAGCACCTTTGCTGACAGCTCCTAAATAAATAATCAGCTAGCACTTTGAAATTAGAGGTCATACGCAAAACGGGGAGAGTCTGGGCTCTGGTGCTGCCAGGCAACCCTAGTCACACAGGAGAGCCACCAGCATCTCTATTACAGCCTCTGGAGTCATAATGAATTCAGATAAGCTTGCTCCTGCACTGACTCTTTCTCTTTGAGTACCTTGCTGTAGTTGCTAATGAAGATTTTCCACCACAAGCCAGTTACACAGGTTTTCAGAAAAATATGAAATGACGAAGTATTTTTCTAATGAGTTAAAAGCTAATAAATGGCAGAGAACTCTCACTGTGAGAGCTTTGCCAGTGCAAAATGTGTCTAGAGAGTAATGCATGAACACAGAGTTTTGTCTAAGAAAAAAAAAAATGATAGCAACAGGTATGATAAATCCAGCCCCAAATCCTCTTTGGAGCTCCCTCCCAATGTCAAATGCTCAAGAAAGAAGACAATACCTAAACGAAGACTATCTATTCAACCATAATTCATTCTGTTGGTGAGCATATGTTACACACAGCCTGCAATTACATGAGCATTTCCATTCAAATATATACAATTTGAGCAAGTTTTAAGCAAGAGCCAAGGTCTTAAAATAAGGTCTGCTAGGCAACTGACCACAAGCAGCACAAAATGTCTCACCACTGTCTTCTAGGGACACCATTAGGTCAATCGACCAGAAGGAGGTGCTGATTAAACACTAAAGCCCCAGAAATACCACAGCATCAGAGGGTGCCCAGCGCCCTGAAGGTACTAGATGCTGCTGCTCAAAAAGCAAAAGACAGCAACCAGAACACAAAGGGATAGCCCTGCTCCCAAATGAACCGAGGGAGAGAAAGCAACACAAACCGAGGAAAACTGCAAGCACCTGAACTTCAGCTTGGATGTTCCTGTTTCTGACTCTGCTTTTATGCATATGCATGAGGACTACAAAGCAACTGGCACTTACCATGCTCATCCAGTAAAATGTTGTCAGGCTTGATGTCTCTAAGAGAAAAGGCAGAGAAAACAGCCATTAGCCTAGAAAAGCGACATGAAACACTGCTGCAGGCAGTTCAGGGAAGCCCAAGCTCTGGACAGACACACTTCCAGCAACATTGTGCCCTAGAGGGTGCCTTTGCTGGGGGTCTCCAGCTCTGATGTTCCTGCAGGGTTTGATTTAGGTACAAGAAAATGACTAATCAAACAAAGCAGAAATGGTGGTACAGGGCTATGGCTGCGAAGGCTGCTGTGGACTCAGGCAATCCACTGAAAAGGTTAGGGCTTCTTTTTATCTTTTTCCTTTTTTTACTTCTTGATCTGTTTCAATACTATATTGAGAGCTGTGCCCCATCTCTGCGCTAGAAGCAAAGGGGTACCCCACCGGTTTTATTCCTCAGTAAAAAACCACCAACAAAATAATAATACCTATAGCAGTGCTGTAGGGAAATGCTTTCTGTTGAAGTGAGAGCATGTACACCTGATACACCTGCTGCATCCACCCGAGTGACTTTACAAGACACTACCTGGTTTTAATGAGCTCATTACATCAGTCCCCATTCACCCGCTGTCAGCCTGAGCCAGGCACCTGGCAACTTCATGCCCCTGAGACTGTCACCTCCGCAGGGCAGGCACTGGTGCAATAACCCTGTCCCCTCTCGATGCTTCCCAGCTGGCCCAGGGGGTCAAAGGGAAGAAATGAGCAGGTTTAGGATTTTATCTTCAAAAATGCAGTCACTGACCTAAAGTTTGGATTCACCTAGCCACCTGGAATCAAGAATAGGCAATATATCTAATTACCATGTAATAGCTTACAGTGCTCTGGTATCTTCTCACCCAAACTCCTTCCAGCGGGTTATAAACACCAGTTGCCTTCCTCGTGCTGTGCCCCATCACACAGGTAAGTGTTGTGAATCAAAAGAGTATGGGGCGGCTTCAGGTAAGCAAAGCTGTGCCATAAGTTTAGAGCCAAATGGTCCAGGTGCTCAGGAGCTCTGAATTTGATAGTGAAAAATGGTGATGCTGCACTTGGCATTTCTGAGAAAGCACTAATTTAAGCAAAAACTTTAAGGAATGTTTCAGCAAAAAGAGTTTGAAACAAAATGGATTCTTTCCATCTCTTGATACAAAAATATTTTCAAAGTTTCAAAATGAACTATAAAGACAGGTTTTCATTTCTCATCCAGTTTCCGACCTTTTAACTTTTTTTAATTTCCACTGGGGCCTTTCCTGATCTCACTCAGTCTGGTATGCAGCCTATGGAAATATACCAGCACAGTGAGATCATTACCAGGATGCAAACAATGAACCGAGATAATTTTTTTTAGTTGATTATTTGTACGTTTATTTTTTGTAAACTGGTTATACCATTTCCTAGACTGAAAAAATTAACAAATATTTCCCACTCTTCTACATGTAGGTGGGAAATAACTCCAGCCATCAGTCTGTGCTTGCTGTCTCTGCATGGCTTTGTTCAAGCGACATAAACAACCGCTTGCCTGTCTCCTGATGTTCCCAATTACAGATGTTGCAACATAATTGACTCAGCCGAGTCACTTTATCAATATAATTCTGTCCCACTGGGTTACAGTGTTAATTAAACAACTTGCATCACAGTGTTGATTAAATAACTTGCAAATTTTACAGATTGCCATACATGTTTTGTTGTACTCGATTCACCTTAAACATGTATAGCTGCTGGAAATGCACATTGCAGCCTAAACTTTAGCTTCTCCCACCCATATTTACAAATAACTTTCCAGGAACTCGCAGAGGCTTTGCCCTTTGGCTGTCTGCTTTGTACCTGGACGGCCACAGCACCACAGGGATGTGGCTCAGAACAGGGACCGCAGCCCACTGGGCACCCCGTGCGCCCACAGCTGTCATGTCCTTCATCATTATGAAGAACAGTCTCCTTCTAACACAGACTCATTGAACCTCTAGCTCTGTAGTCCTATAAACCCTACTACTAGTTGCAATGCATTGCTAACAGAGGAGGATTTCCTCCCCGTGCTTCCCTTATGCCTGTGCCCCCCTTGGTTTGCTCGGGCCAAGGCAACAGCGTGAGGATTCACCCCTCGCAGCCCAGGACGGAGACAGCTGAGCCTGCACTCCATGTTTAATTCATGCTCATCCATTATTTGGTGCGGGCACACAGGTGCTGGGTGGTGAGGGCCAGCGTGAAGCCCCCGTCACCACACACCAGCCTCGTGTCCCAGGGCACAGCAGTGCCCGCAGAGCTGGAACGGGCAGCAGGGATGGGCTGCCTGCCTGCCCGCAGCGGGTGCATCGAGGTACAAATCCATGCAGGTACAAACCAAAACCAGCAGCATGGAAGGTGAGACTCCTGAGAAAGTGGGAGCGACCCCCAGGGTGGGCTGCCTGCAGCCAGCAGGGCAGAACCCCCCAGGGCTCCGGGGCTCGCTGCGGGCACGGCAGCCCTTTGGCTTTCATCGCTCAGGAACGGCGGCCAAACGCTACCGGCACCAACACACATTAGTCTTTACCAGCCCCTCAGCAGCACGCTCCTTCCCCTACTGACAACCCACATAACCTCAGGTTTACATTTTGTACCATGGTTCATGTTTACACCTCAGGAGAATGCTCTTCTGGAGCGATGTTTATACAGGAGACGGTAACCTTGCCGCCTCTATTAACCCCCCGCTAGTCCCTCCCTGTTCGTCACCCCTGCCAGCAGCCACTGAGTCACAGCCCCCAGACCGGCGAGGCTCGCATTGCCCGGTGTGCCAGTGGGAGCCAGCCCGTCTGTCCGCCCGGAGCCAAACCCTGGAAAAGCTCTACCTCCTGTCACCTTGCAGGCCTTCGAATGTGTGGGAAGAGCTCTAATATTTTTTCAGTAGCCATGAAAGGTCTTGGTGGCCAAAAAGAAACTCACCACTTCTAGAAAGAAATTTAACCTCGCACAGAAAAAAGCTGCATTTAGTCCGGTTCCTTGTCTTTCAGTGCAGCACAGAGAAGGGAGCAAAAGGAAGAGAGACCTTCAAGTGTGACAGCAGGGGAATTCCGAAGGCTGATGCCTACTCTCCCTGGACCAGGATGGATATTAATCAGCTACAACTAATTAAAGGTATTGGAGACAGCTTTTTGCAGGATCAGCAAACAGATCAAATACGCTGTATCATAACTACCCCAGAGGGAGAAATAAGATGTTCTCTGTTGTATAGGGAATGCTCTTCTCTGGGAAGCCTAGTGTTTTACATAAAAGCAAACACATGTGGGAGAATATTTTGTTTAGCTCTTCAGCTTCTATTTGTCTTTTCTGTCACAGAGGAATGTCTACCCCTACTGCAATCTGCGAGCATCAGCCCCCCACCCCCCACCCCGAGGTCCCTGGCTGACCTGTGGATGATGTGCCTGCTCTGCAGGTAGTCAAGGGCCAGCACCAGCTCACAGATGAAGAGTTTCACGGTGCCTTCTTGGAACCGCACGTTTTGTTGGAGATGGTAACGCAGGTCCCCTCCAAGCAGCAGGTCTACAACCATAAACATATCTTCTTCATCCTGGAACGAGTACCTAAAACGGCACAAGCATGATTCAAGGATGACAATACTGAAAAAAGACAGGTTATAGAGGGACGTATGGCACCTGTGGGGATACTCATAATTTCTTGGAACTTTTTCACTTGGGAAATAGTAATTTCAAGACCTTTCCATGCTCCATTTCCCGCTGTGACTCTAACTCCCATTGTCATACTTGAGATGACGAAAATTTAGCTTCAGATCCGTAACGGGGTCAGAGCAGCTTGCATGACTGACTGCCAGCAGCCCACTAGAAGAAGAGGAACAGAGTTCTGATGTCAAACTTGCTGCTATCAGCCACTTCAAAACCAACGCCACATCCCAGCATCCCCAAAGCCATCACTAACAGCCTGCCGTGGTTTCCTCCTCCCAAGGGCTGTGAAGGGAGATGGATGGGGTCAGCGCTCAGGTGTCTATCGCGGGACACGAGTGGCAGTGACTGGCAGCACAGACCACAAAGAGCCCAGGAGGTGCGGACCACGCATTTTCATTTGGGCAGGACTTATTTGTTTATTGTTTGTTACCTGAATCTGTGCTGGCACTCTGTGAAAATTGTCCATAAAGCCTCCACTGCCCCAGCTAGCACTCGTGGACATGAGATCCCTCCAAGGGATCTTGGAAGATCCCTTCACTTGCTGCCAAGTGCCAGCTGGCCCAGCAATCAGTAACTCAATACAGCAGTGGAAATCCAGCTTGGAGCTCTGGATAACTGCTGTCTGTTCCCTTGGGGTTCACACTCTGCTCTTCAAGATGGACATTTAATCTTCTCCAAGCACCCAAGGGAACGGCTGTAGATCAATGCAGAGCAAGCACAGCCCTGCCCAGACTCACAGCGGTAGGCTGTGCACTGCAGGCACTCATAGCCAGGCTCTGGCTCTCCTGGCAGCAGCCTGTTAATAAATCCATTCGCTCAACACAACAGGGGATGCAGCTCCTATCTGCTGTTCCTCTTCAAGTGACCTCATTTGATGCAACTGTTTACACCAAGTGTCCCTTTCAGGCAGCTTATCAATCAGCTATGAGCTTTTTTCTCATGGATTTTTTTTTTTCACCAATACACCAGCTTCTTGATGTGATGAGCAGCACCATGCACCAGAACACCACTCCTCACAAAGCTTGTACTGTGCGTATCACTCAGAGTGCAGGAAAGCTAAAGGAATGCTAAAGGCATCCCGAGGCCATGATAAGAACAGAAGTAGGGAAACTCAGATGATCTGCTCTGTACAGGTCTATACCTATGCATATGCTGTTTGGTTCTCAGCTGTGGAGTGAGTTTTGCATGGAACTGCCCGTTCAAGCAGGAAAGCAAAGTTTGGAGGTAAGCCCAAAGCTCCAGGAGGCCTAGATGTGTGGGTTTCATTCATACCTTAGAACAACACTGAATGGCAATACCATCAGAACCATGAGAGCTCACCTAACAGCACTCAAGTTACAAGAGATTTCAAAAAGGAACACAAAGTTACTCACAGAGCTGTGATTTTCAGTGTCTTAGGCTCATCTTTTGTGTTTAGCATTGGTAAATTCTACCTCATTCTAAAAATAAATTCAATATCCAATAAATGTAATTACACCCCTGCCCGCCCCGCCTCGAGGAATCCTGTAACTACAGGATGTTGGCCATGTTGCATGTTATTGCATCGTGCAAGACCACAACACTTGAAATGTTACTGGTGCCCTAATAAAATTAGCCTGGCATGCTCTAACAGTAATTGAGTCTTATTCAAAATTCCTTCCTACTGCCCCACTGCAGGAAAACGTGCTGAATCAAATGAAGGGGGAAGAATTAGTGCATCTTATATCACTCAGCTGGTCAATCCCATTGCTAACGGTTGAAAATGGACTATAACCAGAGCACGTAGGCTGCATTTATCAAGTACTCTTAAAGGAAAAAGACTCATGTACACATTTCCCCAATAGATACGTGGGTTTCTGCAAAAAAAATTTGAATGGTGTTATTTTCCTGTCAGTAAATTCAATGATAAATTGCTTTTATATTTGCTGATTAGCATCAACTCAGTCAAATACCAATAAGGTATTAAGGCAGCCTGTTTAAGGTACAAAATAAACTACAAAATCAGAATCCAGAGGGGATGAGAAGGAAGCATTGCCAAGGGAAACCCTGCAATCAGAGCACTGCTTGGCTATCGATCCTGTGCCCTTTCCGTTTGGTCCTGGGAGCTGCTGTTTGCTGCAAAAGAGCATTATTAAATCAAACTGGGTTATGGTAACGAGCGATACCTGTCAAGGAAGAAACCACAAGGGAACATACAAATAAACTCTCTTGTGCTTGTCTGGGGAGGGCCAAGGGAGATAACTTGTTTAATTAACCAGGATTCCCCTGAAGCCAGAGCCCTGGGACAGACAAGGAGCCCTGGGGCCGCTCCACAGGGCAAACACGTGTGTCCTCCTGAGCAGCGATGGGCAGGAGCTGCCGCCAGCCTCAGGCAGCCCACCCACTGCCCACCCACCCACCGCCAGCACCCAGCTCGGCGGGCAGCATGCCGCTGTCACGCAGCAGCACACCGGCTGCTCCCCAAACAGGCTGGCAGTGGGCAAGTGGGCAACTCCGGTCCCAAAGGCATCGTTAACTGACAATGCCAACCCAGCCAGTAAGCAAAGGGACATTATCTTACCATAAATTAACCAGGAAAGGGTGTTCCAGGCCCTGCATAATCTGCAGCTCCTTGAAAACATTTCTCACTTCATTACGCTCCACGCACTTCTGTTTATTCATGTATTTCATGGCATACATCTTCTTGGTGTCGTTCTTTTGCACCACGCAGACCTAAGTGAGCAAAGCAAGGGATAAATCAGGGATGATCCATCAGCACATTTAGGCAGCTAAGGCATGGTCACGCCAGCGTTCTCCAGTGGTGTTAGTGAAGTCCACGCTGCCGAGCGCTCTGTGCTCTGACGCTGCAGCATGGGACATGGCCAGCAAATCTCTCACCTGGTTTTCAGCCAAAGAAGAAATTTTGCTGGGGAGAAGGTGATGGGAAGGAATTTATCACCACAAAGATAGGAGACAGGGAATCACACACAAGTCAATATTTTATTTTATAGCACTAACTAATCCCAGCGTGCTTGTCCCTCCCTCACCAGTTACTGTCTGGAAGGGTCCTTTCCACCACAGGACTACAGGTGAGAAACTGGGGAGCAGCCCCTCATCTCCCCCTTCTTGCTAATTTTCATTCAGCTCACAATCAACCTTGTGCTCCCTTTGGGTGGTACTGGGGTTTGAATTTTAACCTTTCTTATATTTCATCAAATCTAGATTTCATCAAACATGGCTTCAATGAAGGACTCAGAATTTTTAAGACCGCAAAACGGAACAGACTGATTTTTCAGATTTGTTTCCACATCAGTTTATGAATTCAGGATGAATTTGCACAGTTTCAGCCAACCTTTTTTGTTTCACCACCAAATACATCTCTAGAGATGTTTGTCGCTCTCTGCACCCAAGGCACACCCCACTTCTGGCACAAGTGTGCTTTCACGGCAAGGGGCAAATGGCCTTCCAGAGTTCTGTCAGTGTCTACAAGCGGAGAATTCCACAACAGCGTAACATTAAAACGTATAACTGTAACCTGACACTTTTAATAACACACACACTGTTTCACAGAGAAACATCCTTTTGAAAAAACTGCCGGGCCTTTCGTGTCAGTTGTAGTTCTTTAATACAGATGCGTCATGTTGTTCAGTGTTGATGTGCTGGGAAATGGTTATCCAGAAACATAATGAAATTCAGCTCATTTGATTTATCAGTTTCTCATTTTAACCTCCGGTAATATAATTTGTGGCTATGGAATGGATGAGGGAATCAGGCTCTGATTCCTTCTTGATTATCAGGAGTTGAAGCTCAGGTCAGAGCTCCTGGACAATGCAGGGGCTTATTTCTTTACTCTCGTGTCAGCCTCTAATTCGCCCATTTCTCAGTTACATTTCCAGCTGTCCAAATGGTGATTAGTTCACAAAATACTTACTTTTCCGAAGCTGCCCTTCCCAATAGCTCGCAAAATCTCAAAATGGTCGAAGGTGACTGCAAGAGAGAGCAAACATTCAAATATTAAATGGCTGAGCAAACATTTGATGACATTACACTATTTCTACTTGTTCTCTGTAAGATAATTCCTGAGAAAAACAAGGGATACCCTAGCAACTTTCTGTTGCTTTTGGAGTTCGGGTGCTGTTTAAAACTTGGTGTTTAACAGGCTTTTCTTCTTTGCAGCTGAGCTGCAAAGGCAAGTTCCCTGGGTCAGCCTTTGCCAATGGCAAATCAGGCAAGGAGTCATCGGGTGGCTGTTGTCACACTGCCCTGCCTGTTAAACACACAAGCCTCATCTCGCTCCTGCTGAAACCAAATGCAAAGAAGTTTAGCCCATCAAAACTCTATACCATGTGAGGACATCAACAGGCAGCTAGACCACTGTATCCTTGTGGTGTTCTGCACAACCGTTTGACAGCTGTGCAAGCTAAGCGCAGCAAGCCTGGCTGCCAGCTTCACACCAGCCAGCATCCAGGGCGGCTGTTGCTGCTCAGAAGGAAACGGAGGAGCAGCGCTGTGGATCGTGCATCGCAACACGGAGGGAGGAACAAGAACATGCATTTCACTTCACCTTCTGGCCTCTGGCTGGAGATGGAGCTGGGAGGCGGACATCTGCACGGCAAGGGGGAATGTTTTGTAAGTGCTCATCTGAAGGACCCTACATATCGAGTGTTCCTGATCAGCCAGGATGAAGCTGCTTGTGTTTCATCTCAGGCAATAAACAGATGCAGAGAAACAGCAAATCAAATTACTGCACAGCTAACACAGATTAACTGGACTGGGTTCAAACCCTGCCGCCGATTGCCGGATAAGGCACCACAGCAATGATTCTCATGCTGAATGCTCTGAATCCTGCTAACGCTTCTCCAAGACGCTGGTGCAGCAGCGCACTGCGCAGCAGCCATCAGCTACGGGGCCACGGTCAGAGATCCGCTCCTTCACCAGCCACTGCTGGCTGAGCCAAACCAAACCATGCCCAGATGCTCATTCAAGGCATCAGAGAAAGCCACTGATAAGATTTATAATAACTCCATCAGCTTTAATCAGCGTGACCTCTGGAACCAAGAGGCAGCACTGATGTTTTGATGTTTTGAAAAAGATGAGGGTTTGAAATCGCAGGGTTCATTTGCCTCGTGCCCCTGGCATTTCCCCGTGGCAGAAGTGGCTGGGGTCAGGGCTACCGGCAGCCAGCACGGGGCCACAAGGCAGGGCTGTCCCCACGTGGGGACCACCAGAGCCAGCGGGCACCGAGTCCTCGCACGCTCTGTGCCACGCTCAGGTCCCTGCTGAGGCTTACCACTGCCTGCGAGTTTAACAACCATCTCGGAAGGCAACAGCAACAGATGAATCCTCCTCGTGACAGGCTTGTGCATGACAGTGGTCAGAAATAAACCCATTTTCCCCAGGACACGTCCTGCCTCTAAGCTAACACTAGAATAACAGGGCAGACACTAGATCCTTGCCAGAACACAACTGCAGGGAAATGTACTCATAATTTGCTAGCAGATTTTTTTTTTTAATGTAATGTATGTATTTCCCAAAGAAATTATCCAGGCAGAAGGGATTTCATACAACATAAACATGATGCATGAGGGTCACCAAACTGCCTCAGACATACAGTCCACTAAGCCTGCCCACGTTTTCTCCAAAAAAAAAGGCTAAAAACAGGTGCTGCATACCTGGCTGGGAGTGTAATATCCATTGGGTAACCCATTCACAGAATGACTTTTTAAAACAGGCACACTAAATTAAAAAAAAAAAAAAATGTCCTTTTCGTTGCCATTACCTTTTCAGGTATGATGCTGCAATCTAACCAAAGCAAAGTTTATGGTTTCCAGCTGTAGCACTTGCAAACAAGACCAGCTTTTAGGCACAGACACCCTTTTTCAAACCCAGAACAACAGCTGCAAATATCAGAGCTAACAAGTTGATACGATTGAGTCTAACTAGACCTATTTACCAGTTAGACCATCTCAGGGAAGGGTGGTGGATACCTGCAGAACAAAAGGGAAGAGTGAAGATGCTTATCACCCGCAGGGAAAAATGAGAGGAGAAAGAAACAGCCTGTGCTCGCCAGGGAGTGGGATGAGCTGCAGGAGCTGCGTGTCAGGTCCCAGGCGCTGGGACCCTGTGCAGGGCAGACCGCGAAACACAGACATCCAGCCAGATGTTAACATCTGGAACAGCTGCAAATCCAGGAGTTAAGCTGGCAGCCAGATTTTGCATGTGAACACCCTCTACCTCCTTCTCTTTTAATATTTATGTTTTCATTAACATTTTAAACACAGGTCTGTAACTGAGCTGGTCACAAGGAAGCTAAATTGCATACTTTTTATTTAAGACTCTCAAACTAGGTACGGTCACATTTTAACCTCTCCCTGTTTTAGCTTTCCTAGCATCCCCAATTTTCACAGCAAGCCAATCCAGTCTCCCTTCCAAAGACTACTGAAAGTTCGAATCAGGAACTAAACTGATGCTCTTCATCCTGAATCCACATCTACAGATTTGACAAGCCTCATTTCACTGCCTGATGGCATCTAAAACAATGAAAAAAGCCAAAGCATTTGCCCTTCAGAGAGAAAAATCATGTGATATGCCAACTCAGACAAATAATGTTTAAGAGATGCCAAGGAAGATAGTACGATTCCTATAAAGAAACAACTGAAGCGTAAGCATAAAATACCATTTTGAAAATAAGGGGTTGTATTTCTAAACCCAAGTTCAAGGAACAATATTTATAAAAAAAAAATACAGAACATAACCAGCCATGAAAAACACCCTACCAGAGACAAGTCGGCACTGCCAAAGCCCCCAAATTCCACCTGCCAAGTGGAAATCAGTCATGTGGGGGCTCAAGTCCTCTCAGCCCTGTCACCCACCCCAGTATAGCCAGCACAACACCACACAGTCTGTTAGGAGTCATCTTCCTTTTGTCACTGTAGTTTCCCTCATTTTCATTAAATTCCCTCCCTCCCTTCCTACTCTGCTCTGCAGCCTCAGGAAAACAAGTGCTACCACAGGATCAGCAGCAACAACGCAAGCCCCTCCGTACCAGGGAGCTGAACTCCGCACAGACACAGGCAGAGGAACAAGGACAGGTCTAACGCTCTTCCTGGTCCCAGCACAGTTTGAAGACAGAACAGCTGACTGTTGGCTGGAGAGGACACTGGCAAGGGTACACAAAACAGTGTATGTCCACCTCGCCCAGCCACTGCCCTCACCTACTATCTATTTCTGCTTTATCTTCCAACAGATTTGGCCAGCTGGGGAGAATATCTGGCTGCCACCCTCTGGGATGCTTTCCCGGCATGCCCTTTTGTCCAGAAGCAGCACAAACAAAACCTGGCTTTTAACGCGGTCTGATCCTGACTACATAGGAAGCTGAAAACACCTTGCAGTGCTGAACCTTCTGTCTGGTTATTACATTTTCTTTTCATCTCACTAGCTTATTATCCACGACTGTGCCTACTCAGAGGAAACACTGAGAAAAAAAATAATATTATCATTCCACTTCAGCTGAAGGCAAGCAAAGCCCCTTTGAGAAGTCCATCTTAAAAAAAAACACCTTAAAAGTCACGGTGCCACGGAAAATAGTCAAATCATAACAACAGCAATTTGGAAAAAATATGCAAGAGGTGTTACAACTATGCATGCACATCAAGGGATGACAGGAGCCCGAGCGAGGCATGAGCAATGGGTGCAATGGCAAAATGCTTGTTAGATGGGGATGCTTCCTCCTTCCTCCTCCCCCGGCCACAGGTCCTGGCAACATCCCCAGCAAGCAGCATCAGGCAGACAGCTGCCGAGCCACAGCACTGTGCTGCCGGAGCCGGAATTCAGGCTGTGAAGAATCAGGTGCCTTCCTGGCACCAAAGCACTTGCACCACTCACGTTGTTACTGTTTATATCTACACAGGTCCCAAAAGAAAAGTCTCTCTGCGGCACAGCCGAAGAGGTGGGACTGCTCTCCACCGGCCGCAGCCCCGTGAGGCAACCTGCCAGGGTCATGGAGCAGAAGGGCCGTTGTGCTGCTTCCTGCTGGACCCAGCAGCTCTTAATTAATTTCAGTTTTAATTGAAATTAGAATGAGGACAAGATTGTGACATCTAAGGTGATACAGTCTCAGGTCATAAATTTGCCAAGATAATGGAAAAGTTAATAGGGGACATCCCCATTTCAGCTGGGTTTCTCTCCCCGCCCCCATTACATTAAAATATGACTAATTAGAGGGGGAAAAAAGTGCTACCACTTTTTAGATTTGGGCACGGCCATGAAAGCACATCTGCACCAGTCTGGACACTGTATCTGGGTGCAAGGGTGACCCCTGAGCCTACTGCAACTCAAGAGATCAACACTGAACCACACAAGATGGTCAGGACTGGACCTTCCCCTTGACTTGCCAGCACGACACACAAATGCACCGAGCACGGGAGCGGCATTTCACACTTGGAAAGCCCAGGGTCCTTTGCCACAGAGCTAATAGGGACTTCACATGCTGTCAGGTTTAGTTTGCTGGAACCAAGCTCTTTCCAAGCACAGAACTGGCTCTCATAAGAACTCACCTGTCTGAGAAGATTTACTGCCCCAAGCACAGTCACCCTGCACAGGTCACTGCATCGCTTGGGGTACGATTTATTTCTCAGTCACAGGAGCTGATACTGCACGAAGCATGTCAAACCCAGAGAAAGACTCAGCAGGGAGACCAGCCACCCCAAGGAAAATTCAATTTGTTACAGTCAGTCTCACAGCCAGGACACATCACCCTAAGGAAGGTGATCAGGAACGTGAAAAGCACTACTCATCCTAAGCTAGCACAAGTTGTTTATGCGAGATACCAATACTGACGATTTAGATGCCCCAGGAATACAATCTCCAGGAAAACCTCACAGCACAGATGTCTTTTGCTTTAAAGTAACTGGAAAAAACTA
Organism: Falco biarmicus; assembly: GCF_023638135.1. Classification (NCBI taxonomy): domain Eukaryota; kingdom Metazoa; phylum Chordata; class Aves; order Falconiformes; family Falconidae; genus Falco; species Falco biarmicus. Next base: position 65,067,346 of record NC_079295.1, read on the forward strand.
AGAAAAACAAAGGAAAATTGCAAGTGGTTGCATTAATAATTTGGAAACCACAGCCAATTTAGCCAAACAGCCACAGACATGCATCTGGCTTTGTGGGCGCAGCAGCACAGGGCGTGGGGACAGAATGGCTCACCAGGCGACAGCAGCAAGCACAGACCCCGGAGTGTGAAATCACTGCAGGAAGACAAACCTGCACAGGGTTTGCACAGGGGTGCACAGGGAAGGGCCAGGTCACAGCAGGGTAGTTCGGGACAGCAAGGGAACACGCTGTTGGGCAGAATGAATTTCCCTTTCCCCAGGCAGTCGGGTGCATCATCAGCTGCGCATGGAGGCTGAAGAGCTGGGTAGCCACAGCCTGGGACAGAAGGCTCTTGTGCCACGAGCACTAATGGTGCTACTGACACAATCCCTGCATTTCCAGAATGAAAGCGCATTCCTCCTTGAGACCTCTTTCCTCAAGGAGCTGAGCAAGAAAGAGCAGGTTTTGGCCAATGTTTCCTCCTTTTCCCTTTACTTCCCCAGTAATCAGGATTACATCCTCCGTGACTGGAGTTCTTATCTTTGGGGCAGCAGGTTATGAGTTACCTAGGTTCTCATATGTTTTACTTCTACTTCTGTATATTTGTATTTATCTACATATGCATTTTATTATTTTACCTAGGTGAAAGCCCATAGGGCAGTTAGCAAGCTGACTCATGCAACAGGAAAGTTATTTATGGAAAAATCTTTTAATGACTGTCTCTGTCATCTTGGCAGCATGGTGACGCTGGACTCCAACACTGCTCACAGCATTGTTACTCTCCTTTTCCAGCCGATGAAGCCCGCATGTTGGTCTCCCCATGCCAACGGGCAGAACTGCCCAGCCACCCTCTCTGCTGCTGAGCGGGTCTCTCGGTGGCCCTCCCACCAAGGCCAAAGCAGGGATGGAAACATGCATCGCTCAAGCTATCTTCCCACCACGCTTCATACCAGTCCTCCTTGTACTGTGAACTCCAGAACAACCCTCCCTGCCTCCTGAACAGCAGCATTTCTACCCTGCCTTTGAAGCACCTCACAGTGTCCACCTCAAAACCAAACCTCTGCTGACAGTTATTGTCCCCATGCCCAGCCGCAGAGAGGGGAGGCAAGGGGCCAGCTGACACCTGACCACAGCTCTGCAGGAGACCAAGAGCACACTGATGCTGCAGACCGGGACACCCTTTTGCTTAACCATGTCATCCGGCTACTGGCAACCCCAGCACAGGAGCTGGTGGCAGCTCTCAGAGTCACAGTCCCTGCACTTGTCCCTGCGCTTTGCAGTCCCAGACAACAACTAGGAAAAGCTCTTACCATCTTCGTTTTCATCGAAGGGTGCTGACTTGCTGGAGGTGTTGGCTCCCATGGTCTGTTCAGCCCAGGCACAGCTCTCTCCACTTCTCCCAATTACTCCGGCACCCTCAGAGCCGGTGTCTCCAGGATGGTGCTACCCACGGGTCACTCCCAGCAGACCTGCACAACGTTCTGCCAGTGCATCCTGGAGAAGGCTGGAGGCAAAAATTCATCGTTCAGGATTAAGAAGCATTTTTCTGCCAGCAGATTTCTCACTGGAGGTTCACCACTCTGGAGACAAAACCGAGTATCAGGGAAAAAGCACATTATAATGGAGTTTATTAGAGAAACCCAGGAACATCAAACCTTGCAACCTCAACCAGGACTGCTCCCCACTAAGGGAAGTGTAGAAATAGACTCACAGAAAAAAGATCTGAGGATCTGGCTCATGTTTGCTGTATCATCCAACATATTATATTTTGTAGCTTCAGTGATTAATTGTAGTGAGGTCAATATCCAAAATAAACACAAGCAGTGATGACTTGGCTTGATAAAATCAGGATGCCATTTTTGACTACTAAGGTCACATGGAAGTGTAAAAGCTATATAGGAAGAAATTCCAAGAGACAACTATTTGATTTAAGCTGTTACAGAAGTCTGTCATTTGGAACAGAAATCATAACCTTTTTTTTCTTTTTTTAAAATGAAAAGATTTCATGGAAAATGAAGGTGTAGTTCCCAATCAGTTTCTTCAAAAACCTTTTTGGATGCGAGTTATAAACAAAAATGAAAACCTTCTGATTCATGGTTCAGTGCTGGCTGCAGCAGCTGGTTTTCCTCTTACACTGCGGAAGGACAGGTCTGTTCATTAGCAGACAACACAGGTTTTAATCTTCCAGTTCTCCCCTGAACATGTATATGTATACTGGAGCATATGACTGTACAGTTTAGTGACACGCAAGATAGCTTGAACAGTCCTATATGGGTACAGCAGCAGTTTTATTTTTGAAGCATTTACATGCAAAGCACCTTTATATGATTATTTTGATACTGACATCCCTGTGAAATACACATTTATTTGTTATTGGAAGTACAAAGCCCTAAAGGAATAAAATGAGGGAGTAACAGTGCAGCATAACCTGGACTTTGTCCAGCCCGGAGTGTTTTCCAGAGCATTCGTATTTCCATTGAACGTTTAAGGATGGAATGCAGCCTTACTCATTTTTCTCAGATCTACACTCTGGAAACACAGCAAACTGAGCAGCTTCACTTTTTTACTTTAAATAACAAAATCATGTTATTGAAGCACAAAAGGGATGAACCATTAGAAAAATGTTGGAGAAAACAGAATTACTGGGACAGTATTGGGAACTGGGACTGCCATGGGATGCTGTGCATCCCTCACACCAGCATGCTTGGCTCATTCATTCCCTCCAGCTAACTTTATCTCCACCATTCAGCCAAGAACTCAGCCCTAACATCACACCCTCTATCAGGACAATTACCCTAGAGCAAGTGCCAAAGCTTGCCCGAAGTTTAAAAGCAATCCCTATATTTGGGTGTCTGCCTGAACAGGGCTGCAGTGATGTAACGTTCACCCCCAATATGACAGTCCTGGGAATCCAACTGTGAATCAAACTGCAGGAGCTGCCAAAGCCATGTCCGGCTGACTGCAACGGTATCCAATGGCATCCATCCTCCCCACGTCCCCCAGCACACCCCAGTCTCTCCCAGCACTACCAAGAGGCATCCAAAACGGATCAGAGGCAGCACACGGGGCACCCTCTCTCCAAGGCATTTCACAATCTCAGCCACAACCCACTCACGCTGCTGCTGTGGTTTATGTAGAGCTCACTATTCCCAGCAAAGAGCAGGGGAGTTTGCGTTTCTCAAAAGCCTAAGAAAACCCAGAGCAAACTATTAAAAAACCTAAAATCTTGCTTTCTCATCTCAGAGACCTGTAACAGGATCCAACAATAAAACAAATGAAGCAGCAAATGTTTATGATCCCCATCAGTGCCTCTGAAGGGAACAGACTGAGCCTTCAGTCTGACACAAAGCCACACCAGTATCTCTTTTCAAGCCCCAAAACTTACTCTTTAGAGGAAAACCACACTTACAGATGTAATAGCCATAAATCAGGTTTGCATACTGATGCTTCTACATCACACTGATCTTACTGATGTCAACCCAGGTCACCTGCTCAAAGGTATTTTCTGGTATAGGAGTCTGCAGCTGAATTTATTTTTTAAAATACATCAATACATAAAAGCTATGAGGAAGGAACATAGGTATTCCTTGAAGTTAAGTTAGTCTGAGTAATAATTATTAGGATTTGTATCTTTATAAAGCGTGCCCAAGGCATGGTAATGATACATCTCTTCCTGTTTCACACTGCAAAGTCACAAAATTATTAAAATCATTACTTTCCCTTGGGCCACAACTACTAATGCTTCTACATGAACTTGATGCTCGGCTGGAGCACTCACTGTGCCAGGAGCGGCTCCACCCATCAGTGGTCCCAGGGGTCTCATCAGCCACTCCGGCAGCCACAGTGGAAATTTTACAGGCATGAGAAAGCAGCTGCTTGGGGATGCCCAGGCTCCCACCCCAGCCAGGCAGCCCACCTTCACATTGCCAAGCATATAACGGATAACGGCAAAAGCCAAGCAAAGCAGAGGGCATGTAACCCCTCGAGTGCCTTTGCCAGGGTCTGGCACTTGCCCCGCGCCCAGGCCCTGCCCTCTGAGGAGAGGAGCTCGGCAGGGCTACGGAAAGGCTGGATGTTCACACCGAAGGCGAGCACCACTTGCACCGCTGCATTACCACTGATGGGTGACTACTGAGCTTCCGCGGAAGGGGACCACTAACTCCGAGGGGCTCACAAAAATTTCTCTTCATTGCTCAGGGGCGGGTGCTGCTGCTGCCCTGCTGAACAACTGCAGCTGGGCAGGAACAGCACCACAGGACACTGCCCGGCCACTTCTGTGCCAGAGAAGCTAAGGACCGTTCGGGACCCTTCCGCAGGCGTGGCAGTCCCGGGCTAACGGTTGGACTTGATGATCTTAAAGGTTTTTTCCAACCTAAATGATTCTGTGAAGCTCAGGAAGGACAAGGGCAGGTACCACCGCTGTCACCTTCGGTTCTCACCCCGCTGGAGCCCCCCTGGAAGCGCGGCCATGCGACCTCCCAGCGCTCACCCTCCTGCTGGCAGGGACGAAGTTACGGCCTGAGCCACCCCCCCCAAACAAGCTGTCGCAGCAGTAAGCAGCCCCCCCCCCCACCCCACCGCGAGCCGCGGGGCAAGCAGATCAACCACGGGGCTGAATGCGGAGCCCCGTCTGCGGGGCGCAACCGAGCACGGCACCTACCTCGGGAGGGGCGAGGGGGCCGCGGGCGGGACCGAGCAGCCCCCTGCCCGGGCGGCAGCAGCCGGCGGCGGCCGGAGGAGGGGGCCCGGGAGCCGGAGCGGCCCTGGAGCCGGAGCGGCAGGACTGGCCCCGCCGCCGCCCGCCCCGCGGACCCCGGCCGGGTCCCCGGTCCCCGCCGTGAGCTGCCCGGGACGCCGCAGCAGCGCGGGCGGAGGCACACGCACACGCGTGGGGCCGCGCCTACGGGGGGTGCGGGGCGGAGGAGCCGTGCCCCCCCGCGGTGGTGCTGACCCCCCCACCCGGCTGGCGGCGGCTCCAGGCTGCGGAGGCGCCGGCGTCGGTGCTGCCACCGCCCCCGGCCCGGCTCGGGCTGCGCCAGCCCCCGCGGCCGGGGGAGGGACCGGCCCCGCCGCCCGGCCCGCCCCGATGGCGGCGCTGCCGCCGCTCCCGGGCGGGACCCGGACTGTGCCCTGCGCGGCGCGGCCGGCGGGGCGTTATTCCCTATTCTGCCTCGTGTCATGGCGTGGATTTGTGCCGCTTTTGCCAAGGGCGGGGGTCGGGCTGTGCTCCTGTCTCGCAGCAAGGGACCACCCTCCCCGGGGGTCCGTCCCTCGCCTGCCTCGGGGCGCAGCCCCCACCCGCGGCAACGCGGGGTCCCGGCCCAGCTCGGCCCCCGCGGCTCTGCCCGCAGTAAAGCCGAGCCCCGGTGGGCACGCCGCCCCCTCTGTCCAGGCACATCCCTATCTGAAAGGATCCCATGCAAAGGGAGACACCACGTTTCCCATCCCATTGTCCGTATTCTTTGGACGCTGGCTTTCCCTCTCGTGTTCGGCTCAGCCTCCTGGAGCTCCTAAGGAGACCAGTCCTTGCCCAGGGCAGCGAGAGTCGGAATAGTTACCCAACCGTAGCCATAGTCATGTATTACTCGGAGAAGAACCAACAAGCTGAAACACAGCTTGGGTTCCCCTAAAACAGAATTCTCATCAAACGCACCAAATTGTATGAAAAATAAATATGGGCTGCAGAAGGAGGAGGAGGCTGGATTCACCTTGCCGCTGGACAAGGACTCGCCCTCACCACCCAGCCCAGGGACAGGAGCACGTACCAGGCACTGGCGGCAGGTCAGCCCCCCGACAGAGAAGCCCAGCTCTCTTCCCTGGGAGACCACCTGCACAGCCCTGCAACAAGGATGGGGATCCAGTAATTACCCCACAGAAACAAAAAGGGTGGCTGAAATAAAAGCATCTCGGGTAGGCTGGATAACAAGTTCATGCTGCGGGGAATGTTTAATGATTTATCTACAGCTTCAGCTGTAGGAGGCCTGAGATTCCCTTCCCTGCCCAAGGTCGGACTTCACCTTTCAGAGTATCCACCGGCAGTCTTCTTGTCCTGGATAGACTTAGCAGCCATCTCTCAGCTGTAACGCTCTGGTGAACTTTGACATTATGGTATGTCTTCCATGTGTCGGATTTTAATATCCACTGCTGGCATCTCTTGTGGTGAAAGTGGGCTCACTTGTACATGAGTGCCCAAAGCTTCCACTGAATTTGAGGTATTCTGTGTTGGTTTGCAGGTGGACATTTGTTCAGAAGCATAGGTATCGAGATGCGTATTTAATCAAGCTTAAGACCGGTACGTTGAATGTTTTAATCTACCTCGCGCAGTTTCCCCAGGGCTTTCAGCCCTCAAAAGCTCCGGCTGCTGCCTGTGCCTGCTGGGGCTGGAGGGCGAGGTCCCCACGCAGGGACAGCAGTTCTGCCATCAGCCACACAGGGTCACTGCTGGCCGAAGCTCTCCTTCCCTGAGCTAACGGAGAGCAACATCTCCGTTTCTATCCCCAGAGTCATCACGGGAAGGCGAGCCCTGCTCGTGGGGAGGAGTCACGAGTGGGGAGCCCAGGGTCGTGCTCCCTAAAGCCCCGGCGGCGGCAGCTGCTGGAGCCGGTTCCCTCCGCTGCGCTTCCCGACGCTCAGCAGCCGCGGCTCCCCGCCAGCAGCACAGCCTCTCCCACAAGCAGGGAGCGAGGTTTTTTGGGATGGGCAAAGCTGTCCCTGCTGCCAGTTGACCCGTCTAACCCGTATGGAAGCAAGGACTCGTCTATTCCAACCTAAACAATTCTACAGTCCTATTTCCAGAGCTCTTTCTCACACTGGCACTCAGTAACACCAGAGTTACAAATTTAAGCCACAAGACTTAACTGTGGCCCACAAGGTCAAGAACATTGTCCATCTGGATACAACACATCTCTTGACTTTCTTTCCTGAAGACAGCAGAATGAAGGATACCATCGATTCACTCATAAGAGAATTGCCAGGATACAGCTGGATGCGTTTATGAAGGGATGTAACTGTGCATACAACAAATCACGTGCCTTGCCTGTAGGCTGCTACATTGCAACAACTATACCTGTACTAATGAAGTAACTGGCAGAGGCAGGAAAAAAAGAGCATGGTCAACCCTGTCATACTGAACTGCCCTACACAAAGTCCATCAGTACAGCAGAAAGCAGTCCTGGGTTGAGCTAAGGTTTCAGCTACTAAACAACAGAAAACACCTAAAGCAATGCAGATTGCAGGTACCCTAGCAGTTAATTTTGTTTTTAAAAGTACTGTGACTTTAAAATTGCTAATATTAAAGACCCAGCTTAAAAAAATAATGTGTGTGTGTGTGTATGTGACAGCCCATTCACTGACTCCCACAGCCTTTGCCACAGGCCACAGCACAGTGGCACCTGCACCCACTACATATATATGTATCTATGCCTGAATTAAAAAATAATTTTTAAACACACTGATCCCTGCAAGATTTCTTGTTTGGAAACACACCAAGTTTGGTGTGTTTGGGAACACACCAAGTTCTGGCTTTTGGTGGCTATAGTATGTGAAGTGCTAAGCCTCTTCAGCTAGAGGTCACTAGAATTTAAGGCAGAAGAGGATTTCAGAATCTAACTACTCCAGAGGGAGGACATGCTCTGTAGAGAAGACTGTTGAATAAAAGCTTTTATGTATTAATGGAAAGATTAACTGAAGCTCCGAAAGCAGATCCATTCTGTGGCTACTGGACAGAATTACTTTTTCATAGATGGAAGTTATTTCACTAAACTGAGCTTTGCCAGCAGCAGCTTTTGCAAGATTCATTCACTACATATCAGTGATCCATACAAATGCACAGTAGAATTCACCATGCTTTTCTGTTTGGCTGCAAGATGAAAAGACGACAACTCCAAAGGTTTCAGTTTTCCCAAGAAATTAACACAAGATTGCCTTTGTTATTCCCACATCTCCTCGTTCTTCTTAACCTACTGTCAACTGGTTCTGACTTCTGGAGTACTGGAATAGAAAAAACACCAGAGAGACATCCTGAGTGGCAGACCTGAGGCTGCCGAGTACCCCCGGTCCTGCCTACGTGGCACTGGCTGTGCCATGCTGGGAACTGCAGCTTTAAACTAGCGGATGAGGTATCAATGCTTCTGCAAAGTCAGCTGCAGAATCCATGCAGAGAACAGTGTATCAGCTTCTATCAAACTTGTTTTCCTTCCAGCTCAGTTATCTCTACACATTATCGAACTCACTAGAGCTACAAATGCACTGAAGACATCTTAAAAGCTGTAGATGAAGGAGAGTGTGAAGGGAGAAATAAGGAGCAGACCACAGTGTTTTATGAGAGGCTGTTGTCCCTCCAGCCCTTCCCACCCCACATCCCTTTTTGAAAAGCTGCTCTCCATTCGGGCTGAGGATCCTCACCTGCCCCTTCATGCTGCCCTGGCTCATGCTCCCTGTGCCAAGGGGTTTCCCTTTGCTTCGGCCTTGCTTTCACTTTTGGTTATTCACTTTCTGGTTAGCATGCATTCCCCCCCTCCAGCTCCACTTACACCTGGAATAAGGGGAGTCTGTTTTCTGACATGGCCAGGTACAGAAGGAAATCCACCTCATTTCACTTAACGTGTTTCTCTTCTTTTGCCACCATGAAAACCACCTAATCTTCATTTTCTTGATTTTTTAAAAAAATGTTCCCATAATATTTACATCACAAAAAACAACTAGGGGGAAATCATAGAATGGAAACAAAAGTTGTAAGCAAGTTTCTGCAGAAATTAATGCTTTGTGAATAGCTCTGTGCACAAAAATGTGTGTAACAGCTCTCCTCCAGGGAGCTGGAACGTTAACAACTCTAACAACTCGTGAGCTCAGCCTCACAGTGGTGCAAACAGATGCACATGGAAGTTAACTCTGTTTTATGGGCACATGATGTGTCAATAGATGGGCTGAGAAGTAAAAAGTATTCCTGCTCCCACTCCATAACCAGCACCTATCATAACCTCACGCAGCAAGAAGTGCTCTCTATGCACGTCCCCCGCTCCCACCAGTATTAACAGACTCTCGAGATACCAGGTCTGCGAGCTGCTCTCCCCCTGCCCCACGGTGTGCGTGACTCACCTCATTTCAGGCCTGAATGCAAGGCAGTCGGCCGCAGACATCATAAAGCTAATCAATACCCATGCGCAGCCTTTCGCCAGGCATATTTGATTTTTAAAAGAGTTCTTCAAACTCTTAGAATGAAAAGGCATTTAATTTGCATGCTGAGGAGAGACCAAGCTTGCAGGTAAGCCTTTTTATACATCAATATCACAAGACATGCACTTCATTAGGGAAATCCTATCCTAAGAGCGAGAACCGATGTTTTGAAAGAAATGAGCCCAAGAATTACAGGTGATCGCTACACTGTCCACAGAGAATTTACAGAAGCTAAGTCAGCAATAAAACTTGAAAAACATGACAGCATGCTTTAAATCAAATGGGGACTCAGTGAAGTCTTTTTCCCCACCTGGTTCCCGTAACGTAGCAGTATTCTACCCCAGGAGCCAGGAGGTACCAAGGGCAGAGGGGGCCCGGCTGCCGTGCTCATCCAGCGCAATGCAGGAATAGACGATCCCGGGTGTAAATGTGTGACCTTCCAAAGCAAGGACAGGAACAAATCCTGTCAAAGGCTGTTGGGCAAAAAAATCACTGAACACCAATGTTCATGACAGTGAAGATCAGAGGCAGAGCCCCGCAAACTGCCGAGAGCTGGAGAGATGCCCAAGCCTGGTCTTGGGCAAGTGCCACAGAGCCTCTGGAAAGCCACAGGCTTTCGGATGCTGGTGGGCATTTCACACACCCCTCTCCCCCACAAACAGCTTTCCCTTGAGTTCGCTTCCCTCCAAGCAACCGTGTGACTGCGGCTGGTGCTGAACTGCAGCTGCTGCTGTTACCAGCCCGATGGCAGCTGTGCAGCCCCGTGCCCAGGCTGCCGGTCACCGGCCAGGAGCAGCCATCACTGTCCTGGCACCTGGGTGGGCCCGAGGACCCCTGTCCCCTCTCTGGCACGGGCTGCCCATGCATGGCCACCGTGCAGGGGCACTGATGGAGTGAGGGTAGGGGGCTGGCAGGGAGCTGCCATGGCCAGTGCCATCTCCAGTGCCTAGTCAGGGCCCTCAGCCTCCTGCTCGGCAGGAGAGGTGTGGGATCACCTGCTGCTGCAGCCAGAACCATTTGTTATCAGCAGGAATCTTCTGAAATGGTTGTCTAAACTCCCAATTTACCAAACTCAGATTTAGTGTTTAGCTATACATTAAACTAATCTGTGCACAGTCTAGGCCAAGCTGACTCTCTAAAGTTGTTGGAAGTTCTTAAAAGTGACAAACGAAGGGACTTCTTAACCAAGGAAGGCAGCCTTGGGAGGGATGGGAAAGAAGGAATGGGTGGGGGAAAGCACACCACTATCTGAGTTATGCAGAAACAAGCCTCTGAGCAAGGAAGTTCTGGTCGCAAGAGGAGAAAAGCTGATAAGGTGCTGCAATCCACAGAAAATTAGTTGAAAGTAGGACAAAGGTGATTGCGGCAGTGGGAGATCGCGACCTCCGACTCAACTAGCCCCCCCGAGGGAGGGCAAATCCCACTGGGGAAGCATGTGGAGTTAGTGAGCAGCTTCAGCAGCACTGTCTGAGGGTGCGCAGGCGTTTGCATTAGAAGTGAGAAACTTGTAACCAGCCCTGTGCATGAATGAAAATGAATATGCAATGCACGGTGAACGTGCAAACACTCTGCTGTAACACATACCCTCGCATAGCTCCGTGAGCATGTTGGGTGGAGCGATCCCCTCACATCCAGGGCTGTAAATAGAAAGAATGCCTACTGCTTAGGGCTACATTGGTGTTAAGAGGTTTAGTCCCGATTTCAGTGACAAAATAAGGCTTCCTAAACCCCAGCAGGGCCATATTAGATACTGCCTTTGTCTGTCCTCTGAATTAAAACCATGCCCAAAGAGTTTGCGTTAGCAGCTGCTGCATAACACAGTGCAGTGAATGGGCAGGCAGCCCGTTGCTCTCGGAGCAGTTCCACAAACGTGTCAAAGGTGTCACTTCCAGGGCCCTCAAATGAGTGGAGAGTTATAAATAATTCCTCTAAACACTTATTTTTCCTTTCATGAAAAAAAAACCCAACGCAGCACGCTCTGATAGCGAGAAGCTTTTCTTACGCCAGGCGCTGAATGGAGCCGGGCACACGGCCAGCGAGGAAAGCACTGTGGAGGGGTTGCGCTGCCCGCCTGCCCCCACCAGCCCCTATGGGCAGCCAGGGTTCTGGGAAACACAACAAGCCCTCTTTTCAGAAACGTGTTTGGCATCATCAAACTCCCAGACCAAGAGGAAGAAGTCACAAATCCTTCTTCCCTTGAGGAGTTTATCTGAGTGGACCTGGACAGTGATACAGAGGAGCTTTCTAGAAAGGGCATCACAATATTGCTCCTCTTGCCCATGTTGTCCACTCACTTTTGAAACCTTCTAGCAGAACTGATGTGATGTTCCAATGTGATGTTCCAACATACACAATGATGTTCAGACCTGCTTTTGTAGATGCCAGTTTTTCCACATCTTCCTGTCATGTTTTGCAGCTGTTCCCACTGTTCAGACATCTCAAGGTTTGAATCTCACTAAACAATATTCTTTCATAGTCTTATCAAGCTGTCCCATACCCTCAGATTTCAGATCCTTTCATATTCTTAAAACTCCAGTTTTCCCCTGTATTTGGCTTGAATCATCCAATAAAGCTCATTCTGGACTTTGTATCTATTATGTCTTGGAGATAGTTATATTACTTTTAATACATATTATATATATTGACCTATATTATCGCAGGAAAACTTATCATGATTTAAATAAAACCAGACAGAAATCTTACAGAGACATTTGGTAGGCTGTGAGACAGCCCAGCCTCAGCTATGTCTCCAGCTACACACTATCTCCCAGTTCCGTGTTTTCCTTGTGTTTTGCAGGGAAGTACCATATATGGGTCTCCCATAACACAATGCCCTGCCTGGGTCCAGGATCGCACTCACCGACTGCGAAACATTCACAATTTCTGTGCCACGTCTCACCTGTGTATAAAGCAGATAAGATGACATTCCCCGTCCTCATGGCTCCATTGTGCTGCTTTCTTCGTGTCTGGAAATTGCTTTGAGATAAAATGTGTGTTAGGATAAAAGGAAGCAAGTTGTCCTTTGAGGTGGTGGGTTATTTTTTTTTTTTTGTACTACAGTGAAAACTGCATTACAGGAAAGGAAATTCTGCTGAGCTGTCAAGAAAATGAGAAGCAGCAGTAGATAAAATCCTAATATCTCTCAGAGTGGCTTAACACAGAGTATTGCTAGAGGAGCAAGCACAACTGAGACAGCTACAGTTTAATAATACACCTTATAATAGAAATGTCTGTATTCTTTTAAAGCAACTACAGTGCACTTCTGATTCCAGGCAAATTTTGATTACAACATTATGATGTCCTGGAAAGTGGCTTCGTTTTGCTTGGGTTCATTGCAAGCAGTTCACGACTCCACTAACCACAGACTGGAAAAAATTTTGTTGTGGTAGTAAGCGTGGTGCTCTTTTTCTCTGTTTCACTCTCTTCAACAATGCTGGAAATGATTGGGGGCATTAGTATTCTGATGGAGAGAGGCTGTGACAAAGACCGTGACTACAGGGCCTCCTGACTCTTCTGTGATGCTGCCAGTGATGTAGAGGGGACTGACTCCAATTGCACCATGTTCGAAATAGCCCTGCCATGGTACGGAGAAAACAAACAGACGGGCAATTCATAACGCGGGCATAATGTTTTCAGTTTTGCAGTGCTAGCTTCGGACTTTGTATGGAAGAATGATACCAGGTGAGCAAATATTTATCTTCACACAGGCATTGCAGGTTTTTGTGTGCCAATTCGTATGTGCATGTGTGTGTGTTCATTTGAAAAAGGACAATCTGTACACCAATGCAATCGTATCTTATCTTCTTTCTGCATGTGTTTCCCTGGCAGGATTTGGAAGCCTCATGCAGGATGTGTTGTGGTGCTTTAGCCAAGTAAAAGGAACTATAGATATTGGGGTGACAGAAGGTAAGTTTATTTTTCCTTTTGTCGCTGTGATCAAAAATAACTTGTTTGTCATGTACATCTTGCCTCATCAGTGTGCAGAAGTTTGTTACTGTGCTGTTGGAAACTGCTGGCAAAGAGCTAAGTTATACTCTTCTCGCTTCTGCCTTCATTATGTACTCACGCACTTGAAAAAGATGGATTTCTAAAATTAACTATTGATCCAAAAAATTCAATTGAAGGCATTATGGCTTAATCATATCAATAGTCTTTGAAATAGATTTCCTTTTGGGTTTCAGTTGTTATTTACAGAATTTTTCAGGGAATTACAAGACAGTCTCTCCCACTGTAACATCCTCGCTGGCATCAGTTGGATTCTGTTTCTGGGTGACATAAGTATAACCTGGCTCTCATTCTTGTATCTGGAGTTAGAACAAATTGCAGCGCATACACTTCTACAGATAAGTGTCTATGCTGGAGGGACTGATGCAGGCAGCTGGGGGATTTTAGGAACAAATACTCAGTAGCTTTCAGGGTGATTTGTGCTCCTCAATCACTTAGGCACTTATTTATGTGCAAGCACATCTGTTCAGCATTTAGCCAACATGTGGACTGCAAAAACATGGACAACTGAAAAGAAATACATGATGCGTTCAATTTTTCTGACTTTCAAGTTGAATTTATTCATTCAGTTCTGTTCTTCCTATGATTGTTCTGGTTTAAACTTCTTACCGGGCATTTTCCTCCATTTTCTTATTCTCATTTCACACTTTCATCTTCCTTTCTCTTATTGCATTGCCCATTAATCCATTAATTCCTGCCCCTTTCCATTTCACATTTTATTCCCTATATGTTCTTTATCCCTCAAGGACAGCTGAAACCCTTACCACATCCCTCTTCTCTTAACCCTCCCAGTATGGGCAATGGTTTTTGCCGTAGGGAGGCCCAACAAACAGTGATAAAATCCTGCCTCCCATGTGCAGAGCGTGTTCGTTTGTGTTACCTCTTATAAGCGCATGGAAATTTGTGTCCGTTTTGTTGGCGCAGCAGAGGAGGTGAGCGATGTCCCTGGGCACGGCGCTGTGGACTGGCGGCACGAGGCACAGGCCAGTGACTGGGATGCAGCATGCGCGGTGCTGCCCATCACACACTGGCTGCCCTGGCAGCACCGTGCCCATGGTGGCTGCCTGAAACCGGAGTGTAGGCACTACCAGCAGTGTTTCATCCCTCCAGCTGAGCGGGTTTGGACATGGGAATAATGCTGGGGAAAGAGCTTGCTAGCAAGTGGGGCAGTGCCTGAAAAGTGTTGTTAGAAGAGCAGCTGCTCGCAGCTGCTCGTGTGGGTATTCAGATGCAGGAACTGAGCTGGCCTGTTAGATCTATTTCTTCTATTTTGTTGTATTTCCCGAAGTGTGATGCTTTCTTTAGAAGCACAGTCTTGTAAGACCGAGGAGAGAGGGAGGCAGCCCAAGCCTCCGCCAAGAGCCCTGACCTCCCCGGTGGGATGGTGACTGCCACCCACCCAGCCCCACCTGCAGCTCCCTGTGACCCTGCTTTTGCAGAGAAGGGTTTCAGTCTGTAGCCTTGAGAGAGTATGGGGCCCCAGACTCAGGAGAATATTTAAGTTTGTTAAATCCCTAGGGAAAAAACACTCCGTTGCATTTAAGGCCAAAATATTTTTTCACTGAGGTCTTTTTTTGCAGAAGTGCTTACAAAAGTTTTGTGCTTTTACTGTAGAATCTGCAAATCTGCTAACAGTCCAGAGTACTTGTTTGCTAGTTCAGGATTAATAAAATGCTAGGTTGCCTCTTCTTACTCACTATCCTTTTCTTAATGTAACCAGTTATCAAGTGAAGGCTATAAGCTATTTTTTTTTCCACATTTGAGACCCAGTGCTGGAGGAATCCAGAGGCATGGGGACAGGAAGGGACCCCTATGATTTTTTCTTGGGGTAACCTGGACTCACGGAGCAGTGAAGGCTGAGAGGCAGTACTTGAAGGCTCTCTTCAGTGAAGCCAATAACAAAAACGTGACCACATTGGTTTGTTGAATCTGGCCAACAGGTACAAATGGCCTCACCATGGCTGAGCAGGAAGTTCGGGAGAGTATGTTAGGTACAGGACTGGGCTTTTTTTTGGTTGTGATGCTGGTGGTGTGTTTGCATGTGAAAGTGTATGTGTGTGGATAGATGTACATACACATGAATTACATATCATAAATGTGTTTGCTTCAGAGAGTAATTTCCATTTCCAGGCTAGTATATTAAATAATCTCATTGTGTGAGTCACACATGAGCACATAAAGTGACTTTCCATGAAAAGCGCTTTATAAAATACTGCCTCTTTATTTCATATCTTGTTTCCTGGGATAGGCTTGAGATACACTGTAGTACTTGATCTTCAGCCTTCACTTCTGTGTGACGCAGAGCGAGCCGTCAGCTCTAAGAAGGAAGGCTTTGCATGGCTCACAGCCCAGACCTGGATATTTTTTTCCACATCCAGAGAGGGTATTTTGAATAAAAAGAAAGATACTGAAGTGAAATGAAGAGCTTCTCTCTTCACTGGCACAGGTGCTTTGCATCTCTGAGAGAAATGCAGTCATGCTGCCACCTGCCAATGACAGCAAAGTCAGAAAGGCTGCAGCCAGATGATGAAACCAAAGAGTAAAATGACCCAGTGCTCCACACACAGTAACAACAGCAGGCAAGGGTGGTGAGTGGTTTGGTCCTAAACCAAAAAAACTGTCCCTAGAGTAATTAAACAGCAGTAAAATGGGGTGTATGAGCATCAGCAGCTTATGTTGTTTCCTTCCAACCTGCCCTCTTGATGCTGTGGTATTTTCCATCGTGTGCACCTGAGCAGGCTGTGGCAGCGCGAGTTTGGAGTGCACTGAGCTGTGAGAGATTTCTACCTTAAAGAGCAGGCTGTGATTGAAAAAGTGTTAGCAATATTGATCTAGGTCTGTTCCACTTAGATGCTGCAGGTTCAGCTGGGTGCTGGGAAACCTGAATTAAGAGCCCTGCCTCAGAAGATCCCACGCTCCAGCAAAATGTGTTTCTGCACTGTGGTTTAACTTGCACCCTGTGGTTTGTGGGTGCCTTTCTGGTGTCCTTTGGTTACCCCCTGGTCTAGAGCTGCCCTCCCATCGCGGGAGGGCTGAGCAGCAGGGCTGTACAGCCCCGGGGCCGGGGACCGACCCCCCTCCCCGGGCGGCACCTGCCCCGGTGCCCCGGCAGCCCCCGGTGCGGGGGCGCTGGGCTGCGCTTTGGCTGCGCCGCGAGCGTTGCGGGGATGCAAACCACGAACCCTGCGGCTCCTCACACCTGCGTGCTGCTCACGCGTCCTGCCCGCACCGCCGCCGGGCTGCGGGGGCCGGGGAAGCGGCGGGGGCTGCGGGCCGGGGACTGCGGGCTGGGGAAGGACCGGGGGCTGCGGGCACTGCGGGCCGGGGAAGCGGTGGGGGCTGCGGGCTGAGGAAGGGCCGGGGGGTGCGGGCCGGGGGCTGCCCGGTGCCAAGCGCGGACCGGCCGCGGCCGGCGCTGATCAGCCGCTGCCAAGCGCCGCGGGCGCGGCGGAGCCTCCGCCCTCCCCGCCCGGTGCCCGGGGCTCGGGGCGCCGCTGGGCCGCGGGTCTGCGCCTCCCCGCGGGGCCGCGCCGGGGCCGGGGCGCGGAGCTCCGGGGGTGTGTTCGCGGCAGGACGGGCTTAGTCAGCAGCGCCGGCCGCGCCTCGGCCGCTGCAGCGGCGGTGCCGGCTGGGCCGGGGCGCTCCGCTCTGCCGCCGGGGCCGGGGCCGCCGTGCCGGCAGCATGGGGGCCGGCCGGCCGGTTCCCCCCGGGCAGCCCCCGCAGCGAGCCCCCGCCGCCCCTGCCCTGTAGGCTGCCCGGGTGCCGGCGGAGCCTCATGGATTGAGGAGAGGTTGCGTTATTTTCTTCTTTAATGTTTTTTTAGCTTTGTTTGTTTGTTTTAGCTTTGTACGGGTTTGTTTCCCTTTTACTCTATATATTTATTTTTTTTTTAATCACGGAAGATGAAATGCTTCTCGCGCTATCTGCCGTACATCTTCAGACCGCCGAGCGCCATCCTCTCCTCCAGCTGCCACGCGGAAGGTACGCGGCGGCGGGCGGGGACGCGGGCACCGGGCTGAGCCCCTCCAGCCGGGCAAAGCCCCCCGGGCCGGACAGCGGGGTGGGAGGCTGCACCGTGCCCCAGGCGGCGGAGGCAGGAAACCATCTGGGAGGGCGTGCGAAGCGTTAGGAGAAAATGAGTCTGTTTATTCCTGGCGATGCTTCTTGCTTTACTGTTAACTCTGCACTTATTGTGCAAATAAGCAAGCAGCAGGACCGGCTGAAGGAAGGCTTTCTCACTGTGGTGTCACACGGTTCTCAGGTTTATGTAGTTTGTGAATGTGGCCTTAGGTCATCTGAATGTTCCCAAGAAAATGCGGAGATGCTGTCGGGCAGTGCCCACGCTTGGTTGTCTGTGCCCTTTCCCTTGTTCAGTGAAGCCTGTTGTCAGGTCCTGGCAAAACAGCTCTGCAGCTATTTGGGAAAAAATGAAATGTTCTTCTCAGGAGTGTTTGTGTTGTCTGGGTGGGTCTGTGGTCGCGGAGGTTTTGGTGGGACTGTTCCCACAGGGAGCACTTGTTCGTGCTGGTTTACAACCCAAGTGGTGCGATTGCGCACACGTTTGCTGTGTGTGAGCTGTCGGGCGGTTCTGTCAGTCCTCTGCAGTCCAAACAGCTGCACGTGATCAAAATTTCACACCACTGCTCTGTCCCGTGTGGGACCACAGTGGTTTTCCTCATGCGCCCTAACCAGAGTTAGTCAATGAGGAAAACCCCCTCCCAGTCACCTGGCTTTCTACAGCCTCCTGCATCCAACTGGTGTGCACGGGCTGAGTGACCAGCCAGGAGCCATGGGGGAATCCAGGCATGATGCAGGGAAGCGTGCTTACAGCTGTTTGGGAGATGAACAGCTTCAGGCTCTGCCCACTGCATGTGGCTGGCAAAGAGAAGCACCGTGGGGAGCCCCTTGCAGCTCCCCACAGCCTGACCAAGAAAGTCATAAGGCTGAAGGTCTGGAGTGGAAGAGCCAAGCAGGAAGGACTGGGCAATGATGACGCTCCAGGCTAAATTGTTATATCTAATATATATTAGCACACACAATATAATTGCTATTTTTTAGTCAAGCAGACACTATGGACTTTTAAAAATTGTTATTTAATGTCTCTGAAGTTCTAAGTGGAGAAAATTATCCCAACAGATAAATCAGACTAACTCTGGAGTCCTTTCTTTGAAAATTTCTTTGAAGATTTCTTTTGTTTTCATGTTGACTTTGTTCAAAGGCACAGATCCTTAAGATATGCTGAACAAGTAACTTTTGGATTGTTCTACTGGAATAAGTAATTCAATGGAGAAGCAGTTCTCGCCATTTTAGGGGAGGTCATATGAGGCTGCTGAGGGGAAAAAAAAACCAAGAAAGAATGCCCCACCGGTGTGCTGTTTATTCTTTTCCACTGCAAACAACATATAAAGAATGAAACTTGTACAGAACTGTTTCTCAGACCAGTTACTATCTGCATATCATTAATTTGGGGTGAAACTGAGCTCTGGAGAGTTTAGATGACCCTGTTATAGGCTAGATGACTAGCAGAACTGAGAGGAGAACTCGGGCAAGAGCCTGACTGCTGGAACAGAGAACAAAGACTGTGCACCAAGGTGTAATAAACCTGAAATTCAAGTACGCTTGTTTATCCTCTTCTGGCACTGCCTACGAAATGGTTCTAGACGGTTGCAGCTGAGCTTTCATTGATTTCATCACAGACCGGTTTGTTGTTCGGCTCTGCTTTGCTGTGAAGTTACAGTCCTTGAGTGGCAGTGCCCATGGAAATGATCCAGTGTCGTTATGCTTACTGTGGAGGTGTGGGATCATGGTAATGAATGGGAAGGAGGGGGTGCAACTGGAGCAAGCTGGCGTGGGTACAGTGCCGTAGGTGGTGGATGCGGTGTGGCTGAGCAGGCAACCTGTCGGCTTCCCTTGTTGCCATCGCACTTCTTGTGGTCCAGAAACGCCATCCCTCCTCATCCCGAGGCGTGTGGCTAAGGATGCAGGATAGCTCGTGCGCCTTGAGATCCTGGCCCAGCTCCGTGGCGCAGTGGGACGCGGGGTTGGCATCACACAGTTGTATTCAGTCCCACTCAGCAGCACGTCAGTGCTGTCCCGTTGACCTTAAAGGTATGCCTGTAGCCTGGCTGCACGGCAGCAGTTTGACAGAAGTTGAGCTCATGATTCTATCCTTTGCAGCCTGATTGCTACTCTTGAACTGCGTTTGAATGAGGAATACTGCTGGAGAAAAGCATTTCTCATCTGTTACTTAAGATACAAAATGGGTATTTGGGTCTGCCATGTTCTTGTGGTGTGGTGTGCACTGAAAATTGATCCAAATACATCTTTCCATGTGGAATGTGCACTGTGGGCTTTCTATCATTTGTTATTTGCTGGAAAAGGGTTAAATGACCGAGGTGCCATAACAAGTATGTGTCTGTGTTAGTGTCAGGCTTGCTGAGAACTGTGGATGAGCTGCAGTAGCTGGCAGACTTGCCATGTATGTTTACAAAATAAACCACTTCAGAATGGATACATATATGCTAATCAAAACAACTGCCTGGTTTTTCAAATGTAAACTTTATTTTTTTAGTTCTACAATGTGCTGGACTCAAGGATATCAAAGATCGTGTAAATCGTTAGCTAAGTAACCCTCAGAAAAAAAAAGCCTTTGAATTAAGAAAACAATATCCTTTCCTGCAGATGAGGAAGCCGCACAAAGGTGGGAAGTGAGTTCTCTGAGGTCATACAGTCACCAAACTTTGAGTCATGCATATGTTTTTCATCCAGAATTTAAACAGAAATGCATTTTTGTGCACTTGCCTGAGCAGGGTTTGAAATTCTGGTTGTTCTGCAGAAGCAATAATTCTTTTGGCTATTTTAATTAATGTTTAGATGTGTAATGGTTATTTCCTATCCTTAAGATCTGTTATCATGCTTAGGAGATCTTTAACCACTTTATTAATTTGACAGGCCAACAACTTCAATACATTTTCAGTAACTTCCAAAGTCTTCCAAATCTGGTTGATGTTGAGTTGGCTGAAGGTCTTGAATCACTTCAGCCGTTCATTGCCGCAGTTGTGGGATCTCTGTGCAATCATATGTTGGTCTGGTGCAGATACAAACCTGCCAACAATGAAAATGCATCTGCTTTCAGTTCACTCCTATTGCAATTCATAGAGATCATTTAAATATGAATATTTATTTAATACTTTATCTGATATCTAGACCTTAGCAGTAAATTCAGATACGCTTTTTTAATTGTAACAGAAAAACAATGATGCACATTTGATACTGCCACACAAAAATCTGGACAATACAATGAAAACACCTAAGAGGTACCTGTCAAAGAAGCAGTGCTGCTACTTGAGCTACATTCAAAACAAATATACGCTGTAGGTCTTGTACTATTTTATTGTCTAATCACCGTAACAATGTAATAAGAACCTTTAGCACTTCTTTTATACTTACCACTTTTGTGAGGATCGAAAGAAAGTGTTGGCTGAGTGTAAGCCACGTTAGGGCAAAGGTCTGTAGTTCGGTCGTTGCTGTGAGTGGGCTCAAGCCGTACCGATAGAAGCAATAAACTCACTGTTTGTTCTGCACCAGCAAGTCTCGGTATTTCTTGCTTTGAAGAGCCCACCAGGCGCTTGCTATTACTCTGCAGTTCATTCCTGCACATTCAGTATTCATGCAAATAAGTTAGAATGACTAAATCAGTAGCTTAAAGTTCTGGCAGTAGTGCAGTATGAGCAGTAGTAGGGGCCAAGCACAAGGTTTGTAATCATTGATGTGGAATTCTGATGCTGGCTGGTCTTCTTTTTCATGTGGGAAAAAAAAACAGCTTCACACTGTACTGTGGATAGATTCCTATTTGCTTGGGAAATAGAAAACACAGCCAATGCACCCACAACCGAGAGAGTGCATGACAGGTACAGTGGGTCTGCGTGTGCCATACGGACGGGGAGGAGCTGCTGGTGGTGGCCAAGGGCTTTGAAACCATGCCCTGCTTCACCCTAGCTGCTGCCAGAGGCAGATGTGCAAGGAGCAATGCTGCTTGGATGTGACTCACGCCGGAGAACAACAAGTGTGGGGGGAGTGCGGGAGGGTCTTGAGTCCCAGCTGCAGGACTGAAAAACAATGGGCTGGCCGGGCAGTTACCACTGGCTGTGCCCTGGCTCTGTGTCTCGTTAGTGTCTCAGCGGCCTTTCTTACATTATTGTTATCGAGGTAACTGCGGTCGCTGCCCTCCCAGCTGTGCCGCTGGGGTGGCTCCGGGGAGCCCTGGCCCTCCTGGGAGAGGGTGCTGTTGGTATTTCACCTATTCGGATCTGTGCTCCCTGGTAGAGCTGCCTGGGATTGCACACATTCCTCCAAAATCAAAGTATTAGGTCAAGGTTGGAAGAGAATATGGGTAGATGTCTTGGCGGCATTTTGGAAGGAATAATAAAAAAAAAAAAAAAAAAGCACTGAAAAGTCCCTTGGGAGTCATCTAGAGGGATTAACTGTACTTATTGGCAGTACTGACATAGTACAGGGATTCTTACAAAAGCTCTTCATCCATCCCAGGTTTGGCCTGGAATCTTACTCCCATCCAGCTGCTCTCTAGGTTCTTCTAATTTAGCAATAAATGAATTAAGACTTGAGATTTTTGGATGGGAGGAGATATACAGGAGAAAGCCATCATGCTGTATTGCTTCTCCCAAGATTTACTGACAACATTAAAGTGATTTTAAGTGGTAGTTATTACAGTTAGCATGGAAACACAGTCAGAGAAGCGATGAGTGGCTGGAGGGCTGGTAAGACCTTACCTAGGGAGGTCTCTTAGATCACTTTTCTGTTTGCTGCAGGATCTAATAAAGCAGGTTCTTAACAGGTTCTTGTCAAACTTGACTCAGTCCTCAAAGGATGCCAAATTGGTATCTCTGCTGGTAATCAGTTTTCTTGCTGAGCTGTCTTCATGGCTTGTGTTCATTTATCTCTAACAAAACTATCTGCAAGTTAAAATGATTCTCAGTCTCTACTATGTAGCCTGCAGAAGAATTGCTCGGCATTGGCCTTATTGTGATGCTGTATCTAGTCTCATTCAGTTAAATTCCCTGTCTGAGCCTATCCTTACACATGAAGCTTTCTGAACCTCTTATTACTCTTGTTGGGCCCTTTTATTTTCCCTTAATGTGGGATAGCCAGGAAGAAAACCAGTAAGGTAACTAAGAAAGTCATCCATCCTTAGTGGAGAATGTGTTTCGTGTATTTACTGAGTGGCAGCTGCTGATCTGTCGGCTCTGAATGACCTTGGAGCCAACGGTGGCATTCACTGAAATGCAGTTTGTGCCCTTCAGTGCGTCTGTGGCCTCTGCTGCAATGAGTTTTCTATGCACAGTAGAGGAATTCTGGCTTAAGTTGTGGGTTTCTGTATTGCTGAAGATAGTCGGTTGTGGCTGTGTCTGGTAACACCCTAGACTGAAAAATGAAGATCTGTTAAGGGTTAAGCTTTCAGCCTTCCTCGCCTCCACCCTCCTGAAAATGTTTTAAAGCCAAGCTGTTTGTTGTTTTCCCTCCCTTCTTTTCCTCTGGGGAGAATCTTCGATCCTCAGCACACCTTTTAGTGTTAATGTGTAGGGTAAGATTAATTAAAAAGCATGCCCAGAACAAGGAATTCTCTCTGACGTGGCTGGGTTGGCTCTGTGGGTACGTAAAACTGCTGCAGTTGCAGGCAGTCACTGGAGCCGCTCCAGCTTTCCCAGCGGGAGTGGAGCTGAGCCCAGTGGTGCCCGTGCGGGCTGGGCTCCCGGGGAAGTGCTCAGGGCTCCCGCAGGGGCTGGGCAGGCAGGAGCCATGCAGCCCTTGTGGCCAGCTGGTGTGCTGGGACCCTCATGCTGAGCTGGTATGTCGGGGTCCTTGTGCCAAGCCAGTGCACTGGGACCCTCATGCCAAACGGGTATTTTGGGACCCTCGTGCTGAGCTGACGCGCTGGGACCCTTGTGCCACTGGGAACCTCATGCTGAGCTGACGCGCTGGGACCCTCCTGTGTCGTGGGCAGAGCCCCTGGCAGTGGGACAGGTTACCTGGCTTTGAAGGGCCTCCGTGGGTGCCCTGTGTGTTGTGCTGCCAGCACTGCTGTTGGTGGCAGCTGCCCTGGTGACACTGGTCACACCGCCCCTGCCGCCCTGGCCTGGCTGCATTCCCTGGGGAGCCGTGCTGCGTGCGGGCAGCTGTACTGCTGAGCGGAGGAAGAGAAATGGGAAGGCAGTTTAATAAATAGATTTTTAAAAATCAGTGGGGTAAATATTACATATTTGAAAATGAATGTTTCTTTCAGGGCCCCTGAAGAATGGCTGGCACTGGTGCCTGGGGGCTCTGCAGGGGCTGCAGCTGCAGCAGAGGCACAGGGCAGCAACTGTCTGCAGCGAGGGTGGGCACCAGCTCCACCCAGCCACCGGGCACAGGAAGCCCTTGTCCCCATCATGTCACGAGAGAAGGCAGAGCCTGCTGGCATTATCCCAAGGGGACTCGGGATGACCAGTGGCTCCCAGCCCGGTGCCAGCGTGGTGCCCACTGCTGCTGCTGTACCAGCCATGAATGCGCGGGGAGCTTGGTCAGCCACCGAGAGCTCTCCTCCTGCAGCAGCTTGGGTCTGTCCCGCAGGGGGGTTAAGCAGAAAGTGTATCTACATTTGATCTGCAGAAATTACCTGTACTACCAAATTACCAACTGCACACGCAGAGAGCAGGAGACGGCATGATCTCTGCTGCTTGATAAGTCACAGCAACGCCTCTGTCTTTTGTTAAGTAGCTCCTGGGTTGCCCTGACCCCGGGACGTCCCCAGTTTGGCCTCGTTGCCTCTGTGGGGCAGTGGGAGTCATGCAAAAAGCACAACTGCTTGTTACGAGCCTGTTGCTGAACACACTTGCACTGTAACGCTGCTCCAGCCTGGAGCACATGGCAAGTCCTTGTGAACCTCCTTGTCCTCGGGTGTACGTGGGCTCTGCTCCTCGCTCAGGTTTGTACAAGCCTATGCAAATACATGTTCCAAATGTGGATCCTGTGCACTCTGGTCGGCATCAGTGTTTTGCCAAAGGCTGAGCTAGGAAAGGTCATACAGTGTCTGCTTTGGTGTGCGAGGCCTGGAGCTAACTTGGTTCATTTAATGCGATTACTCTAAGGAAGTTAATGTATTGCTTTAAGTAATACCTTCACCTTTAGTTTATTAATGCTAAGTGTTCAGACAGTCTAGTGCCTGATTTAGAAACTTCTCAGCGGCAAGGTAAGCAACAAGCACCACTCAGAATTGGTGCTGTTAGCGAAACCAACTTTTAGCTCAAACTTAAATACTGGTTTAGTTGGGGGGAAAAAGTACAGTAAGTAATGAAACCTATCTTTAATCAGACCGATGATTTCCTGAATAGCTCAATACTCATAAGATTTGGGGTTCTTTAAAGACCAAAATGTGACTTTCCTTTAAAACAAAGGATTTTGAAGTTGTGATAATTCCCAGGGTATCTGTATGAATAGCTCCCTGGCTCAGAAAGGCTGCCAAGGAGTGGAGCAGTTCCTGTGTGTAAGTAGCCCCGAGGTAACTCTCTGCTTGTTTTCCCTGGAGCCTTTCACTGTTTTGTGTTTTCACATGTCCCCCAGTTTGTGCCCAAGCTTTGCACTAGCATTTTTGGAGGTTCCAGCAGAGGTGACATGAAGGCTGGGATGTTTAATCACTTACCTTTGGGCTGATTTTAAAGCTTAGCTCAAAGATGCCTTTAAGCTAGAGGGTTAGCTTTTTAGGGGTCTTTAACATGAAAGCTCAGCCAGAGGCACCTTAAAACTAATCTCTTTACCTTAGGGGCTCCTCTAGGCTAAGCTTTTGGCCTTTGGAATAATTTTGAGTGATGCATGTAAAAAAACCAGATAAAATTATTTATATTACAAATATATTACACATTATATAATATATATTCATATTAAATATAATTATTTCTATATCATACGCTTCAGACAGTGGGTTGTTCTATGGGTGACCACAGAAAGTATGTTCAGGTTTTGCCTCTTAGTGTATTTGGATCAGTGGAATAGGCCAATTAACGAAGTGAAGGAAAGTCCGCTTGGGAACTGTTTAAAATATGTCTTAAGGCCCCTGATCCCGGGCATTAAGCTGCCCACAGACCCGAGCAGCTGCGGGGAGCAGCTGGCTGGGGCTGACC
Organism: Falco biarmicus; assembly: GCF_023638135.1. NCBI lineage: Eukaryota > Metazoa > Chordata > Aves > Falconiformes > Falconidae > Falco > Falco biarmicus. Next base: position 65,092,718 of record NC_079295.1, read on the forward strand.
TGCTGCACTTGGTCTGCACGCTGCTTTGCGGAGCAAACCCCAGGCTGGGTGCTGGGGAGCTCTTGGGGTGGCAGCACCCCACAGCCGAGATCCTTGGCCTGGCATGAACCTAGGCCTGCCAATTTATTGCGCATTGTTTTTTGAAGACACTAACTTTGTTTTATGATGACCCGTATACTTACCATCAGCCTGTCAGTTTTGTCCCTGCTGTGTGGACTGCAAGTGGGTTTATTTTTCTGGTGAGTCATTCCATCGGCTTCGACCTGAGTTAATCAGGCACTGGCAGTTGGGAGCTTCACTGAAGTCCTGAATTACCCTGGAGTAAAGCCCACATAAATTAAATTTGAGGCAGCGCTAATACTACAGAAAGTTATGTGCATTAGGGGTACAGTAAGATTGTGTAAGTATGCAAATATGGTTTGGTGTAACTAATAGTCTATAATTACATGAAGAGAGGCCATTAGTTTAAGGCTGGTGGAGGAGAACACCGAGTTAAGATTGAGCTTTCTACAGTAATTGCATTTCCTGATTTAGCTGTTCTTTAATTTGTCAGTCTGAATGCCATATCAGCCCTTGCTTTTTAGTGAAGAACACCAGGCTTGCTCTGCCTAATCTCAGTTCTTGCATTTATCAGAACCTGCACCATGTGCAGGAATCCAGCCGCCTGGTTTGTTCTTTCCCTCACAGCAAATGAGGCTGACATTGTGCGGCCACAAAGGAATGGGTTGTTGCTGGGGGAAAAAAAGAGGCAAATTCCCTGCCCAAAATACGAGGCAGAATGTCCAAATGAAGCATGGTGTTTCTCCTCCCAGTGAGCTCAGGGCCTTACTTCTGCTATACCCGTTTCTCTTTGTTCCTGATTGCTCGGAGGAGGTGACAGAGGCATTGCAGAGTCAGAGGGCACTGCCCCCGCCCCCGCCCGGAGGGAGGGATGTCCGGAGAGCTGCAGGCACACCTCAGTGCTGCTTTAATGCCAGGGACTTCATCCTGGCCAGTGTGATGGGTGAGCTCTGGCCACAGGCTGCCGCTTGCAGGGTGGCACGATGCCCAGCCGTCCAGCTGCCAGATTCGGGTGTTGGTATTTAGGCATCTCGGTGGTGCAGATGGGTCTGTTTTCTTCATTAGGGATGACTGGTGCACCTGCATTTTTGTTGTGGTAGCTCAGGAGCTGGAAATAGCTTCCCTTGGCTGTACTCATTGCATTTCCTTTGCATTTTGTCTTACTCTGTCCATTTCAAGGCCTTCTAGTAAAAAATAACGTTTTCATTATTCATATGTATATACATACACACTTACAGGGTTTTATTTTGCTCTCTACTAGCTTCAGGAATTTATAAAAGAGGAAGAAAGCTTTTTCAGCTGTCACAGAGCTTTCTTCTTGTGATTATACTCTTTCAGTATAATTTTTTGCCACAGAATACAGTAATAATAAGATCTGTGTTTTTTGTCTGAGGGGGGATGCCCTAGGAGCACTTTCACTTGGGGGGGGAAAGTATATAAGCCACTTTGAAAGATGTTACTGTTTCATTAAGAACTCCGCTTGAAGTCTCTGTCCTTCATGATATGCTAAATTGTGTCCTTTAAGGGGCAGAGAGTCAAAGATGAGAGGGAGAACTCACTGTGGATGATTCCTCTGCTTTGTTACTCGACCACGCGCTCCAGCTCTCGGTGTCCCTAGGAGGGATGGCTGTGGCTCTGGGGAGCGGCGATGCCCTGTGGCGGCAAGGGGAGAAGTGGCGATCCCTCCCCGAGCCCCCTCGCTGCCTCCCCTGCGGCGGTGAGAGGTGCCCAGGCAGGTGGGCAGCCCCTGGCCCAGGCTGCCCGCGGCAGGGGCTGCTCGCCTGGGGACTGTGGTGGGAGGAGGCTGGGGGAGCAGTGTGGCACCCTGCAGCCCAGGGAGGGTGGTTGCGCTGTGGCTTTCCACTGCTGGGTGCTCAGGCACGTGAGACCAGCAGCTGTGGCCGTCGTTCCTCAGCCTCTCACGGGGAGGGCAGCTCGTGGGGTACCTGCAGATGATCTCATGTCTTGCGCTTCTAAATGGTACCTACCCCAGTGCCAAGGCGCTGCAGGCCCCGGAGACTGCAAAAACAGATGTTGGAGAAAATCAAAACCTGCCTTTTATGGTCTCTGCTCCGGAAAAGCCCAGGCACAGCCTGTGGGTCAGGGATGCTGCTGTGGTGGCGGCCAGCTGGGCTGGCTCAGAGGGCAGCGGGCTGGTGGAGCCATGCTGGTCAGTGGGCAGCAGCGGGGAGCCTCTTCCCGCAGCGCTGACAGCCCCCGGCTGCACCGCACCGCCGTCCTCAGCTTCCCCACAGCCCATCCTCCCTCCTCTTGTCTCAGCTCCACTGTGGTCGGGGCTCCTCAGGACCCCGCAGACCCATGCCACATCTGTGTAAGCAGCTGGCTTGGTGTCCTGCAGACAGTAACTACACCTCGACTGGGAGAGACCCCCTGCCTGCCTTCCCCACCATGAGCTGCTGCCCTGGCCGCAGGAGCAGGCTGGCCGCTCCTGGTGGAAGTGCTCCCTGCCTCTGGGTATACCGTGCTCCAAGCTGGGAGCTAATTGCAGGCCTTGCAGAAAGCCGGTATAAACGAGGACAGAGGTCTAAGCTGCACACGATGCTCTCCTCAGTTAAGGGTGGAATTTTTTCATTCTAGCCAGTGGCATTTCTAAACCTCTTAATGCAATGTAAGTGCTTTGTATCTGTAAATAAGCCCTGATATATAAGCATTTCTATATCAAGGTCATGATTCCTCACATGACCTTACACTACTGTAAGTTTACAGCCATAAATGATATGACTATGCTGAAGTAGTATTTTTTTTTAGAAGAAAAAAAAAAAAAGCCTAGTAGCTCCTAGGCTCAGACAAGGCCCAAGCTGGAGGTTGGCTTTATTATTACAAAAATACATGCATTTGCACTAATTTCCCAGGCTGAAACATGACCTCATTTGTATTCTCTCAAAGCTATTGGGTAGAGAGTGGGATTGAATTTGGTTTTAAATTCTCATGGGCATGACATTAAGCTGCTATTTGAAATGAATTAATCTTGATATCCTACTGGGACCCTTCTGAGCTATCTGAATAAACACAGTTGAGGAGGTTGTTCAGGTTTTGCCTGTGGTTCCCTTTGGATGGGCTGCGGGCAGTCCCACAGGATTCGTGCTGAGACCCCGAGGTTATCTTTGATCAAACTTTGGTGATTATCAGTGCAGAATAAGGGTGCTGTGTGGGTGGCTCATGGGGCCGTGTGTCTCAGGTGAAGTAAATGGGGACCAGTCCGTCCATTCAAGTTTTGCTTTTTAGCAATGCCCTTTTCATTCCAGAGGGCCAAGAACGGGAAAATCCCTGACCACGAAGTTCATTATAGTAAGTGGGAAGGAATGTTGAGCAGGAGGTGATTCTGCTGAGTTTGGAGTTTTTAAAGTTGTAATTAAAATGCAATTGAGACAGTGGATCTAGATTAGCACTGCCAGGCAAGGTGGTTGGTAGAGTTGCATGCTGTTTTCTTAAACAGCTCATAAATTTTGCACAGGATTTCTTCTGAAGCTTTGTAGCTGCATATTTCCTCTTGTTAAAAAAGATGAGAAGAGATATTACTTATTTGCTGGAGACAAACGGATTTCCACACACACACACACACCCCCCCCCCCCCCCCAACTGAGTCTTTATTCCCTCTCTCACTGAGACCTTCCAGCAGCACGGGTTCTGTTCAGGATGTGTTACTGGGTGACAGCAGGGTGAGGACTGGAGAAGCTGGGGACGGACAGAAGCCGCCCTGAATGCTGGTAAGGCTCAGCAGCCCCCTGTGCCCCTCGGGGGGGGGGCAGGGCAGTGGAGGGTTCCAGGGGAGCGCCCAGCTCGCCAGTGACCGCACGCAATGTGGGTGGGTTGGGAAGCCCCTTGACCGGGGCAGCGCCCTGGGGAGGTGGTGTCAGCAGTGAGTGACGGGTCCGACGGGAGCGGCTGGGGGAGCTCGGCCTGGGGAGGGGGCGGCTCGGGGGGCCCTGACGGCTCCCTACGGCCACCTGACAGGGGGGTGTGGGCATGGGGGGGTAGGCTCTTCTCCCAAGTAACCAGCGTCAGGGAAACGGCCTCAAGTTGCACCAGGAGGGGTTGAGAAGGGGGAGAAGGAAGAAATTTCTTCGCTGAAAGGGTTGATCAGCGCCAGACCGGGCCTCCCGGGAGGGGGGAGGCACCGTCCTTGGTAGTGTTTAACAGACGCGTCAGTGCGGCGAGGGGCGGCCGCGCCGGTGGGACTTGCGGTGCCCGGTGGGAGGCCCCTGCCCAGGGGGCAGCGGTGCGAACGGCGGGACCCTGGGCCGCCCGCCGCCAGGCCGGGCCGGCTCGTCCTGCCGGTGCCGTCGGGGCAGGTGCCCGCTGCGGGCGGCGGGTGCCTGCCCGGGGTCTGCGGCGGCTCCGCCCTGCCCGCCGCGAGTGCCGACTGCTGCCGGCAGGGGGCGCCACCGGCGCCGGTACCGCTGTAGGTGCCGGTGCCCGTGCCGGTGCCGCTGATGCTCTAGGTGCCGGTACCCGTGCCGGTCGCGCGGGGCGCAGCGGCGGCCGCTCCGAGGGGTCCCACTGAGGCAGGGTCCCCCCGCCGCCTCCTGCGCCCGGCGTCTCTGGGTGCGCTGGGCGGTTTTGGGGTCACGGCCACTCTGAGCCCCCCCGCAAGTCTGGCTCCCTGCGGAGCTGTCCGGTGCGACCCAGCCTGTACCGGTGGTCTCAGACCGGGCAGAGCGCCGCGGGACGGGGCGGGGGGCGAGCCTGGAGCCAGCTCGGGGCAGCACGGCGGGACCCTCGCTCCCGGTGACACGGACCGGCCTCAGAACCGCGCGTGCAGCACCGGCGGGTCCGCAGCCGGGGCTGGGGCGTGTGGGGACAGCCCCGCTGCCCCCCGAGCCCCCAGTGGGCGGTCCAGGCTGCTTGCTTGTACCTAAACACGCAGCTGGGGTGTGTAGGTGTGTGTGCGGTTTGTAAAAAATCCATTTAACTGTGGCCGCTCCATCCTGTGGTCAGAGGAGTTTTGAAAATTGCTTTTTCTGTTCCCCTAGCCCGTGTCGGGACGTGGCTGCCCACCCTGCGCGGTGCCCTCGGGGTGCCCCTGGTCCCCAGGCCGCCTGGGGCTCGGGCTCCCCACCGCTCTGCGAGTCGCACCAGCGCCAGCAGCAGAAAGAGCCACACCAGGAGCGTGTTTCCAAAGCTCTGGAGATATTGCCGTTATGTGCCTGTATGTTGCTCGCTACAGATGGGTTCAGCTGTAGCTTTCCAGTGTTCCCGTGTCATCTATATTTAGTTAGTGCTTAAATCAGCACAAAGGTACCTTCTGTCAGCCCTCCCACTCGGAAGAGACCTGATTGAGGTTGCAGGGTTGGACAGCTCAGAATGCTTCCGAGTGGGAGAGGGAGAGCAGCTGGCTGGGAGGCTGAGCTCCTGAGCCGATCTCTTGGGCTGCGGCTGGCTTGAGATGTGGTTATTTTAAGCACTTTTGGGGAGGCAGGATGGTGAGCATGGTCAGGGTGACCTATCTAAAAGAAAAAACAGGGAAATTGTCTCTCTTTATCGTCCCCCCCAGACAACTTTGCCCATGTGTCTGTTCTGCTCGGGGCCGGGGGCGAGGGCACGAGTTTCCCCTAGCGCTGTGGCTGCGTTTGGCACAAACCACGGGCACAGCTCAGTGCCTCTCATCAGCCCTAGGGGCATGCTTAGCTGCTGTCCTGGCTTGGCAGACCAGATGGTAAATACCCAGCGATAGCCTGCAGCTTCTTGGGTTTTGTGTGCTCTCTCCACTGAGCCCACCCAGGAATGTCACAAATTCCTGTGCTAGCAGAGGGCACAAAGGGCCACAAGTCTGTGTGTGTCAATTCAGTGAAAATGCTCACAAAAGCAATAGTCTGAGGTTTAACCTTTCTCTTCTCTGCAGGCAGCTGTGCTAAAGCAAGGTCACCAAAAAAAGTCTCAGAAATTCCTTAAATATTGTGATATTGTGGTGAAACTGTGCAGCCGTAATTGCTATACGTGAGACCCTGTTCTTGCCATGAAAGCCTTGTATTACACCAGTGACTATTTGACAGTGACCCAATAGATTGTGTTTGATACTATACTCTAAATAATTTTCTAATCTGGATTATAGAAGAAAAACGGGCTGTCATAGGCTGATGTCGCTATATTTGGGAAATAAATGCACTATCAGCTTTGTAAAGCCATATGGTGGATTTATTCACCATCAGCAATTCCTTTCAAATGCAAGTTCGTGGCATTTAGTAATACATTTTCCGCTATACAGCTCAGCACTCTTTTTTTTGGTTTTGTTTTACTTTTTCCTTTTCCAGCATATGATTTGAGAGTGGTCAGCTGGCTGTGCTTGTAGGCTACCTCTTGTCTGGGCAACGCATATTCAGCAGTATAATTAATCACTTACATTAGTGAGTTCTTACAAACTCCTGTGTACTTCATCATCAGTTTTTGTCCTGGCACAGATTTGTTTCCAGTGCTGCTGGCTGCTTTTTTTTCTTTCTATGTGGAGTTGCACAACAGTGTGACTTTCTGGCTCGGTATCCTCTGGAAACGGGGCTCGTAAGACCATGCTTGGAGCATGTGTCTGTGTGGCCATCGGACCCGCTCTCCTCCATTACTTCGGGCATTTCTGCTCCACCAGATCTGGCTGAGGGCTAGGGGTCTTGGAGGTACCAGTGCTGTGGGGACTGGGCAGAGGGAGATGATCCTCTTCCTGCCCTTCGGAGGGGGGATGGTCTTGTCTGGAGGGAGGGGGCTCTGTGTCCAGAGCTGATGCCAGGGATGCTGGGCTCTGGAACCCTGGTGCTGCTGAGTAGGGTCTGTGTGCGCACAGGGGTGCACTCAGCATCTGGCTGAGATGCAGTCAGTCCCATCACGGACCCGGTGGGTTTAGAGTGCTGCAAGCGGTGGGATGCAGCGCTGGTCAGAGAGGGATGGACCTGAGGTGCGACTCCTGGGTCTCCTCCTGGTAGGACCTTCTCCCAGTAGAACTATTCACTGACACCTAGAGGTGACTTCTGCTGCGGGCTGGGTCTGTGTGGGTACTGGGAATCTCGGCTTTCCCTGGTGAACGCCTGCCACCTCACTGGCTGGGCAGGGAGCAGAGGCTGCTCAGCTCCTCTTCCCTACAGGACTCAATCCCTGCCTTGGGACTTCCCTTGGGATTGTTGCTGCATATCAGAGCTCAGCAGATCCCAGCCTGCTTCTCTCGCTGCATTGTGGTTGATCTTGGCTACGAATCTTTCCCTGGTGCCTCTTCCAGCTGCTCTGCCCACCTGTGTAATGATGGCACTTAGCACTAAATAGCTTCAAAAAGGCCTTTTAAACATTAACTAATGAATCTACACAACATCTTTGTGAAGGAGCTATGCATCATTTAAGGAAGGCAGGAGAACAGAAAGGAACTGCTGAGTGCAGGACTTGGTTCCTCTGATGGAGGCGTGCTTTTTACCTAAATGCTGAGCTGCTCTATCAGCCTATTTATTCCTTTTAACAGAATATATATTTTCATAATAATGCATTATAAAATCCTATCTTTCTAACACAAAAGCAAGGGGCTTATCAGTTCTTATTCTCTGCTCTCCACTAACCAGGGAACACAAGTTTACTCCTTTGATTTGTAACCCGGTGAGACCCTTTATTGGGCTCAAAAGCTCCTTATTCTGTCCGTTGACACACCTCCTGCCCAGAGACACAGCACACTGGATTGCCGTCCACAGCTGAAACAGGAGGTGGCAGTGGCTCAGGGACCTGCATTTCTACATGTTTCTCTGAAGCAGATGCCTGAAAGCTTCCATGACCGCATGCATGAGCAAAACAGATCAGTCCCATGTGTGTGTATGTGTGTTTACCCTCGTGCAATCTTATGCTTTCCTGCATGCATCTCCCAGTGCCGGTAAGGTGCCTATTGACAGCGAAGCCTCAAGTGGACTTTGGAGGTGTTGGGAAGTGCGTACCCTACAACAGAAAAACGGGGTCCCCAGGACCTGCCTGGGCCAACCTGCTGGGTCACGCTCTCTGCTGTTCCTGGTGCTCGTGTGCTGCACTTACCCCACCATCTGCTGTCTAATGCTTGCTGCTGTTTTGGCAACGTATGCACGAGCAGGGGGAGAGGGGGAGGAGGCTGAAGATGGCCCTTGCTGTGGACCCCTCAGTCCCTTGGGGAACCTGGTGTGTGATAATTAGTCAGATATCTCTCGTGCTCTCTCCTGGGCATGGTGGGAGAAGCTTTCTGGCAGCTGCAGCCCTGGGGAAGGGCTGCGTACAGAGAGACAGGAGTCAGCATAAAACCATGCTGCTTATATCCCAGTTTTTCACAGAGGAACACATTTGGCTGTTGGGATCATTTATTTAAAAAGATTTGGTAATGGATACACCCAATGGCCTCTGCTTTTCCCTTAGAAATTTGTGGAAATGGCGAGAAAGCCACAGGAACAGCCAAGAGAATGGTAGGGTGGTAGTTCCCCATCCCTGTCCGTGTGTTTGGCAGCATAACTACGCCAAATGTGGCTTCCCGCTGGCTTGGAGCCCTTGCTCCACATCCGCAGCGGTGCAGTGGAGGTGGTGGCTGTGCCCTGGGGACTGCCACCCCGCACCCACCTGTGCAGCCCCCATGGGGGACACCAAGGGTGACCCTCCTCCCTTCGCCCAGAGTGATGTGTGGCTGCAGTGTGCGCTCTGGGGAGGAAATTAGGCGTCTGCTGGATGGCATTGCAATGGGGAGTCTGCTGAGGGTGAGCCTCACATTACACAGCTGGCTTGGAGCACAGCTGGGGGAGTCACTGTGGTGACTGAAAAGGAAGCACGGAAGCACACTAGGTGTGACCGGGGCCATCCTTGACACGGCATCACTGTCTAGCGCAGAAATTGCAGTGCTCGTTTTTTCTGTGTTCTCTCCCCATGAGAAACCCAATGAAACCCCATGAAACCCACCTCCTTGGTGTTACTGTAAAAGAGCCACAAGATGAAAATAACATCTCCAGCTGTACCGGCCACAACCTGTTCACCTGGGGGAAGGAAACCTCCATCGCCTGCCCCTCTGCGGGTGTGCTGGCGTGTTTCTTACACGCACGAGGATGAAGGATCGGCTGTCTGAGAAAAGTGCAGTAAGGAGCTGGCGCCGTAGCAGAGCAGTGCTGGGCTTTGCACGCTCCAGGAGAAGGTGTGATGGATGAGGGGATCAGGGAATTCCTGTCAGGCTGTCTGTCCTGCAAGTGTTCAGAGGTAGTCTTGGGTTTCTGAGGGCTTTCTTGATTTTACATACTTTTCTTCTTCTTTTGGCTAGCTGCAAATTCTCTTCTGAATTCTTCTAACAATTAATGAAATTGGTCTATTTTCTTCTTTCTTCTGCTCGGGGACCCCACTGCCTCTGTTACCTGGATACCTGGTCTGTGGGTCTGGGCTGACATGACATAGCTGCTGGAGCATCTTGCTTTTTGTAGGTAAATAGGAACCAGTCAGTACCACGGTCCTATTAAACCAGGGACTGTCTGAGCAAGGTTTATGCTGTAAGGTTTGAGCTACGGTTTGTTTTTACTGGGAGCTATGAAAACTGAAATGACTTTGGGCTGTCATTGAGCACTGATTAATGGCAGCACATGGTGGCAATGCAAAATGCATTGACCCCGCAGGAGGCTTGGGCGCACTGAGTGCTGAGGATGCATCACAGGCAGCGCGGCTGTGCCGAGGTCTGGCGGAGGCTGGGGGGGTGTGTCCACCTTCATGGCTTGTGCCCATCTTTTCTGCGTCCCTGCCCAAGGGGAGAGGTCCACTGACACACCGGCCCTGCGTCTGATGGTGTGGGGTGTGACCCAGGTCACTGAGCCAGAGCAAGCAGAAAAGTGTGGTGCTTGATTTTATTGAATTTTGTCCCTTAGTCTGGGCTGGATCAGATCTCAACCGGCTCTAAATCTGGGGCCATTTGTGTTGGATGCTCCTTGTTAGAGCTGCAGGACATCCGTGCATGCACAGATCCACACAGATGGGCAGGCGCACATGTGCGGATCCTGTCATTACAAGCTTGCATGCTGGCGCTACTTCTCTTTAATCTGGTTTCTTAGTAACCCACCTAAAGTGGAAATTTCACAACAAAACCAATGTGTTCAAAGGCAGGAGCTGATAAGAAGATTTCCCTTTTATTTTTGCCTTGATTCTGCATTTAAATTCAATGTTCCTCAGCTGAAATGAAAGAGTAAGCAACTCACAAGCAGATGACAACAAAGCCACCACCCTAAACCATGAAGAAAAACCATCAAGGTGCGTTTTTGACCCACTGCCACATAGTTAGATGTTATTCCCTTGAAAGAGGCTAATTGACTTGACTGTTTAACCTAATAGCAGCTTAGGCTTCTCTACATCCACGCTGTTAATCTGAAGTCTTAGGCGACAGCATAATTGGAGAAGAAAACAAATAATCCAATTGATTAAAAACAAGAGCAGCCTAAGAGCAAGAGGCAAAAGCATTTGTAGCTTGGGGAAACAAGAGGCAGTCGTGTTCCCTGTACGGTTCTTGTCCATAGTGTCCCCATTGGCACAGGCACTGCCTTTCAAGGACAACTACCATGCTGGAGTCTCTCCCCATGGCTGGGGCAGCCGGCATCCCCGGTGGGGCCCTGGGAATGCTCCAGGGAGGTTCCAGCCTGAGGGTCTGGGGGCCCTACAGCTTGGGGGGGATGTAGAGGAATTATAGAGGGCTGTATGAAATTTTTATTTGTAAAAAGGTTGTGATGATTGTTAAAAACATAAGGTATGAAATGTTAAGAAAAAAAAAAAAGAAAAAAAGGGGGGGAATTGTAGAGGGCTGAAGCTGGGTTAATTAACATTGATAATATACAACTGTGGGCTGGCTTCAGGGGCGGTGGATTGGCTGATGTAGATAAGGTGCAGCTGTGGCTGGTTCTGTGAAGAGGTTGGGCAGCCAGTGAAGAGAGAGGAGGAAGAAGCAGAGAGAAGAGAGAGCATGTGCCCTGGATGAGGAGAGACTAGGAGAAGAGGGACTGGTACGAAGAGTACGTTGGTATGAGATGGTAAAAGACCTTGTTGCAGCTTAATAGTTTGGAGAGTGCTGTGACAGGGGGAGAGGGTCAGGAGTCGCTGAGAGATGCTCATTTTCAGGAGAGATGCAGGACTGCGGTGACAATTCCTGGTGCATGAGCAGGACCAGCCCCAGGGATGCCTGGTGCAGAGCAAGGGGCGAAGCTCAGCCCTGTGTGGGGTTGAGCAGGGGCTGTCTGGACCCTTTGCCTGGCCCTGGGGCTTCCTGAGCCTTCCCCATCCTCCTCTCACTGGGAGTCAAATAGCCCTCCATCGTCTTCTGGGGACCTGAATGTGGGCACACACACAACTACATGGCAAACACCTGGCCTGCAGATGTGTCCATTTACAATCCTCCACTGCTTGGGCTGTCCTCAAACTTTTACCTTCTGCTTTTTGTGCTGGCTTTGTCATTTTTCAAGGGTAGTTGTCCTTGAGAGGAAAGGCATTGCAGGTTTGCTGTGCTTGGCATCACTCTCTGTGTTGTCTAAACTTAAAAGCCATAAAATTCACACTGATGAAATTTCATGTGTGTAAGACTGGGAAGACCATGGAGAATGTTTCTGATAGAATGTCATGGCCATATTTTTCTGACACAAACTATTTGGGGGCAGGAATGAGGGGAACATTGCTGTTATACCCTTGACATTTTGTTCCCATAAATTTGGGTCTCAGGAAAACGGAGCACTGCAACCTCTTCACCATAGCCTGTTGGCAGAAGTTATGTATGATGGTGTGTGGATAGATCTCAACTAGACTCTGCTGTCAGCAGGATTATGATGGACTCCTTGGTCAGTTGTGGCAAGTTGGAGTGGAAGGGCTAAGAGAGATGAAGTGTGGGAAGTGCTTGGGATGAGCTGGTGGGGGCCAGGGCTGCAGGCACTGACACCTGCGGTTGGTTTGGGGGGGTCCCTTGTGGTCTTTAATCCCAGGACATCCTCCCGCAGCAGTACGGGTGCATTACTGCTACAGAGTGGAGTGGGTCACCGATATGCATGAACTCAGGATAATCTTGTGAGATGTACTGTTCAAATGCCTTTTTTAGTTATCATGATTACTTTTTTTAGGTGATTAATCATGGTAGGACTGCATACAAGTTGGCACCCAGTTGTGCACATATATGTGAAGAATGGGGTGTGCAGTGTTTAATGCCTCAGTACTACACTGAACGTCCAGAGAATGTACTGATGGATCGGTGATGTTCATGCTAATGAATCAAGTACTGTCCATGCACAAATGTTTCTTCCTTTAAGTGTTCAGAAATCATTCAAAAGCGTAAGAAGAATGAAATCAGTTTTGTTTATCGAATCAGATTAGGGTAACTGGATTCCCATGTGGACGGGGGCAATTGGATTTAACGTTACTTTGCATATTGTTCCAGTCTCATCTTGGTGTTTGAGGAGATATTTTTTAAAGGATAATAAAATCTTAGTGATCAAATCGTCACATTTCAATGTAGGCTTCTATACTTAATGTCATACTGACCTCATTGCTTGTATTGTTACTATACATAGTCCAGCATAAGGCTTTGGGCCAGGCAGGTGTGTGTGAGCACATGCATGTGCTTATGGTCGTATGTAACCCCTGCGTGAGACTGGGCTGCTGCTTGATGCATGGTTTGGTCGGGGCTATTAGATTTCCTTCCCTGAGGCATTTTATAATCTGTTTAACATAACACAGTCATTTGTCTTGTTTGCTGAATACTTAACAGATGGATTTGTGGTTTTTGTAATTATTACGTGAACGTTAATAAGACATGATATCTTTTATTAATTAACAGTTTTCCAGGTTTGTTTTTCTGAATGACATGAGGTAGATTGTATGTAAACGTTAGTGACATACAAATATTAGTTTTACAATGTTAGTGTTTTGAGAAGTTGTGTGTGCTTTTAAGGCTCCCCATGGTGTCTGTCTTTTTTTTTCTTTTTTTCCTTTTTTTTTTTTTCCCCACCCCTCCCCTGAGCTATACCTCATAATTATTCTCTAGTAGCACAACTGGTTTTGTGTTTTGTTACAGGCTGGTCTCTCCATATTGTAAGGAAAGCATGGACCTGGCTGATGCCCTAAGCCACTCTCTGTGCTTGTCCTGCTTATGTGGTATGAGTATGAAGACTCCGTACCACGCAGGAGAGAAAACTCCCACCCTGGGGTGCAGACGTTTCTGGGAGCTGTTGCTGCACAGCGGCTGAAGAGGAGGATGGAAAAACAAGCTTGGTTGTCCTGGGAAATAGTGAGAGGTTGGCAGTGCAGGGCAGGGCACCCCAAGGTCTGTCTGGTGCTGGCACTCCGAAAGCGGGAGAGTTATTTTTATTCCGTGAGGGAGCAGCCCCTTGTGTTGCCTGGCAGGTACCAGGGCCCTTGCTAGGGCTGGGGACCTGCGCCTGCCCCAGCGCTGCGCCTCCCCAAGCTGCCACGTTGAGGGGAGGTCCCGTGGAGGAGGGGGCATAGCCCCAGGAGTGACTGGTCAAGTTTGGGTGCTGAATTTCAGGCGTTCCCAGGAGTGCGTGAAATGGGGATGATGTGGGAGGGAAGGGCTGTGCCGCCGGCAGCGCCTACCCACAGGGCTGGAGCCACAGACGCTCCTTTTGCTGCCATTTGCCGCTCCCTGTTTGTGGCTCGGAGTCATGGAGAGACACCATTACCGGCTGAATTTAGGACCACATGCACGTAAGAAATGTTAAACAGGAAAAGAGTTAACACCCCCCGACCCTCCGTTAATGCTAAGATGCTTCGAACACGACCACAATTTAAGCTGAAAGATTCCCTTCTACAGGGCTTCATTTTATAGGATGGTGTAACACATGATATCATCATATAATGACAATATGCAAACGCGGACATGACATGAGCGCAGTGCAGCATCACCCCACCAGCATGCAGCCCGGGGGGGTGCAGCCACCTGCCTGCCCACGCTTCCCCTCGGGGCTCGCCCCCCCTCTTCGCCCTTCAGCCCCTGTGGCAGCTCAGCCCTGCCTGGGGCCATGCAGTACCAAAGAGGCGGGTGAATCAGAGCATGTGGTGATGGCTTCTTGTGATTTTTCCCATACCAGAACAGTTTCACACTTAAGATCTGTTCTGTGCTAACTGAAGCGTGCCCGGGGCTGGGCTGGTTTTCCAGTGCTTGGCCAAACGTCAGGCTTTTACTGCGATACACTGCCAACAGACTGTGTCCTTCTGCCAGGGCAGCTAGGGACCAAGCATGGTTATCGGGGCAGCCCTTTGCCTGCATTGGCTGTTGCTGCGTGAGGTATCACTAAAAATTCAAAAACCCTGTGAATATAGGGAACAGTCAGCAAGTAGATCACTACTTACAGGCTTCTCTCAGTTGTTCGGCTTTCCCTGTTGCAGCCAACAAGCATTTTATTTTGCCTTACCCATTTTCACATTATCTGCCAGCCTGGTTTTGAGACCCCATCCATCCTTCTGATGCTTGCGCAACTTCAGCTAATCCTGGTGCAGGTCAAGATTGCTGCTCTGCCAGACGTGCGGTTTCCTTTTCTTTGGGGAATTAATCCTGTCTGACTGATTAGCCTTTGTGCTTTCCATTTTACAAGGATGGCCAAGCTGCATCTGGGTGTTCTTCTCTCTTCTGCTGCTAGATGACATTTGAGGACAAGCAGAATGATTTTTACAGAGTAATAATCCCAGTGCCAAGTTAGCAGTGCTGTAAAACTTAATGTGCTTGTGTTACAAGCTGTGGGCAGCCCTAGTTTGACTTATAACGTGATTTCATTACTTTTTGATGTAGTCCATGTTCAAATTAAATGAAGACAGTGGAGTAATTGCAGTTTTGGATATATGATTCAAAATGACCTAGATGTGTTGGTGACTCATATCGGCATACATCCTTTCAAACAAAATCCACCTTTGGGGCCATAAAAAATTTTGCATATTAAATGCTAATTTAACAGCAATAAAGGCTAACCAGTCATTCTCAGAAATAGTATCTCATCCCAGGATATGTGGGGAAGCGTCTGAGTGCTGGGTAGAAATACATTATGTGACAAACTTTGCTTTTTTTCTGCACTCAAACTGATCCCAGTTTCTCTTTTTGTTGCTTCTTCTGATCATGCAGCTGATGGGTAAACAGTTTGCAGTCTGTTGGTTGGTTGATAGCTTTACAGGTTTGGTTTGGTTTTGTTTTTCATTATTACTGTATTGTGCGATTGCCATCTTTGCTCCACGGGACTGTTTTTTTGCCTTTGGCTTGGAGACTCAAAATTTTTAAGTAGGAGAGGGATGAATGAGAAGCAGTTTTTGGAAGCCAGCTCACACAGGCGTACCCGCCAGCGACAGCCTGTCCCTGAGATGATGGGAAGAGCCCAGCCTGTGTGCGTTAGTTTTGTGAACAGCAGATGAAAAGGGGTGTGCACGGCTGAGGTGTGCAGCCAGATGAGGATAAGCAGATGACCTTCAGTATGATTTTACAGTATCAGTTCCACTCAAATGGATGTGCGAGTTGACATGTTCCCCTCCTATGTGGTGACCTAACCTCACAGAAATCATCTGGGGAGTTGTATCCCTGTATGAAATAGTGGAAATAACATGGTGAGTTTCTGTACCAACTGAAAATAAATCAACAGGGAAATGGACAAAACGGAATATTGCCTTTATTTTTCCATTCTGTGCTCACTAGATGTAGTTAGCCTTAGACTTCCTATAATGGTTATCTCATGAACAACGTGCCAGTGTCATCCTGCATCTCCCCTATTCTTTGTGTCACATTTCGCTGCAGTAGGCTGTAAGCACTTTGGAGCAAGGAGCCAGTATTTATGTGTGACAGGGTGCCATGTCCAGGGGCTGTATGCTCTATATATAGTGCTCCGAGTCCCCAGGAGACCTCCTGCATCGGTGTCTTGCGGCGGTGGTGTCTCAGACCTGGGTACCTAACTGACTCCAGCCAGGTTTTGGCTTCCCGTTGTCACAGTGCAGTGGAGCTGGTTGCTCCGGTTAAAAACTAAACCAAAGGACCAAACAAAACCCCAACACCGACAGAAGACGTCATTTGCAGCGCTGCTCAGAGCAGCTGTTTTTAAGCAAAAACTTACTCCTTAGCATAGACTGTGCTCCACTAGTTCAGATGCACTGATGCTGTAACATGTGGCCTTAATCTTCAGAAATGGCAAATCCTATTTGCTATGTAAGTATTTAAGCTAATTATATCTCTGATGTGAGGAACATGTGACTAACAGTTCACTCTGTATCCTTTAAAGGACATTGACATCTTGGACCCTCATGAAATATTATGTGCCTCATTCCATTTTTGGGGTCTCATATGTGTTCTGCTGTGCATTTAGCAATAATATAATTTAGTAATAATATAGAGAAAATGAGTATGTTATGGCTAGGTTGTCCGCAGGGTAAAGGAAGAAATAATGCATAACAAGTTTTTCCTGGAAGCGCTGTGTTTGCATTGCAGTTGCAGAGTTACGGTATCTGTTGCATTACAGGAGTGATTTGGTAAACAGATGTTTTGGCTTTAGAAATGCTGCATTTGAGATTAAACTCCTGTGCTGATGCCTTAAGAACAATGTTGTTTCTCAGGTGAGAATGCCGCATGAAGGTCTAAACAGGCTTTGCAGTAGTGGCAGAGGTGCCGGGGGATGAGAAGGCTGGTGTTGGTGGAGGGGTGAGGGGTCGGCAGCAGCAGCGGCAGCTGTGAGCCACCTGTGGCTGCAGTGGTGTGGCTGAGCCACTGAGCCCTCAGCGGGGATGCACCACTGGCAAAGGAGGCAAAAGCCCAGCCAGCTCTTTGCAAGGTATCGATGTGTCCCCTGAGGCTTCCTGGGAGTGGTGCGGGGCTTTGTGTGGTGCTGGGCCCGCAGCACCGAGGGCTGCCCCTCGCCTCGCTTTCTGGCTCTGTTTAGCACTGGGGTGAGGATCCTGCAGTTAAAGTATGACCTCAGAGAGCAGGACACCCGCTTCCCATGGACGTTGCCTGGCTTCAGGAGTGTTTCTGCAGGCTGTCACGGATGTGGGCAAGATCAGAGCCCTTACCTTGGTGCTGGTTTTGGGCAAGGTCTGGTAAGGGGAAGGTTTGTGTACAGGGAATGCGGTGGGTGCTGGTACCTTGAGAGGCTCTGGGTATAGAGCAGCATCCACCTGGACAAGCGATGGCCTGAGAAAGTCCCTTTCTCAGTGGTGGGTTCATCCCTGCCCTCCTGAAGCCCTGCTGGGGGAAGGACGTGTGTGAGCATGTGCTGCCCAGCAGCCGTGTTGCTGAGGCTGCTGGCTGTGTGCTGGGCTCGAGCAAGTCACTGCGTCCAAGGCACCCGTGGGTCCAGTGGGAGCCCCAGGAAGCCGCAGCGCTGGCAGTGAGGTTGCTGCAGTGCTCGGCAGCATCACCCCGCTCTTGGGAGAACGGCAGGGTGGCAAACTGCAGAAAAATGAGTCAACTTGTTGAGGAATAGCCAGGAGATAATTCAGGTCTGCTGCTTAAGAGACATAGAAATAAGACACCTCTCTTTCTAATTTCAATGTAGTCCATTGTTATTTCTCCCTGATTTGTCATGTCACCTTTGCAATCCGTAAGATAAGTATTTCCTTATATATATAAAGTTCTTATATAGATAAAAGTACCAGTAAACAGTGTACCCAAAGTACATGGTAGGATAATACAAAGGAAATATCAAAAAACATGGCTGAGGAAAGTTATTTCCTACCTGAGAGAGATCCATACACACATCTCTCTGTCTCATGCAGTCTGAGCTTGCAGGAAGAGTTCCTACTGATTATTAGCCCTGATAATTGCAATGGTCATCAGTCATCACTGCTCTCAGGAGAGCAGAGAACAAATTGTGCAACCCTGGTCATTTAGCACAAGAATGTTCCTTCTTCCAAATGGTTCCGCTGTGACCAAAGATGCCAAGGTCTGATGGTTGCACTTGATGATGTAGAAGTGCCCAGCCCTGCCAGCACACGGGGAGCTCTGTGCTGGCACAGCTCTTCCGTACCGCACATGCAGGCTGTGCACAGTCACACACAGACACCCTGACACTGCCTGAGCAAAATCCATCTGGTGTTGCACTGAAAAAACAGGTCCCACTAGCTCAGTTGTGGCTCTTGCGGCTTGTGTGAAGGGAGAGCAAAGGTTTGGCTCAGGAGAAAACAAGTGACAACTGCTGGCAATGGGTGCTGGGGGGGGTGTGCTTAAAGAAAGGGCAAAAGCAGTAGATAGGCAAAGGGAGGCTGTTTTCAGACCCTGACATAAAATGCTTAGTAGGAAAAGAGTAAAAATGAGGTAAGGCCTGCTAAAATGCCGCAGAAGTCAGTCAGACTAGTTGAAGATAGGTGAGAAAGCACTTGGAGAGCAGCTGTTCCCTGAGCCAGGCTGGGTGTGTGGCAGCGCTCGTTACTGGTGTGTTGTTAATCATGTACAGCTTGTAACAGTAACAGTGCATAGCAGGGCTGAAGGCCAAGTAGATCAATTTATCATATGACCTTTGGGAGACAGAAGTCTTTGCCTGCTTTGCATCTGATGAACTGGTTCTTCCCTTTTCTGCCCCGAGGTCCTGACCCTTGTTCTCCGGCACTGGTGAAGGAGATGGCTGCAGCTTGCCCTCTGTGTGTGACCTGACTGCTCAATTTTCTTGATCTTGATTTAATTCAGTAATTTATTGGTCTTCCTGAAGTCATGCTAATTAAAGTTTTTGTTATGGGGACTTCATCCCAGATATGGGTGATGGCTTCCCCGACTTTCTTATGTGACTTATAGTTGAAAATGTGAGAAACAAACTGACTTAGTGTAGTGAAATCACATCAACTTTTGGTGTGCTACAGGAGAAGCAGAGGGGCACAGTTCCAAGGCACGAGCTGGGGGATGTACAGGGGGCTCAGTGTGTCTGTTAATGTGTGGTGAGACTCATGGACATTCTCCAGTGATGGTGCAACAGCTGAGCTCTCCATCTGTGGGTGAAGAGGATGGTCCCGCATGTTCTCTGGGAGGATGCTCATTCAGAGCACATTCACCTGCACTGCATGTCCTTTGATGACTGCATGGGAATGGTCTTTGCTGGTCATGGCGAGCTGGTGCCCCTCCTGAGCCTTCCCCAGGCTCCCTGGGCTGTAAACAAGCAGCACTGCCCTCTCTGTGTGCTCAGCTATATGGTGCGGATAATATTTATCCACTTGCTGTGAAGCAGTTGAGTGTCCGTTGTCCTCTGGGAAGATGTCCCTGACCTGGTGCCCATGTCTCTGTCTGTGGAGTGAACCACTGGTATGCAGGACTGGGTGCTGCTTTGAGGCAGCTTCGGGAGTGTTGGGCAGCGTGGGTCCTGGCATGGCAGGGACAAGCAGGGGTCTCTGAGGTATGCTTGGGAGCAGGGTCAGAGGCACTGAGTAAGTGACGAAGCCCCCAAAGGCTGCTGAAGGAGGCTGTTTCTCCAGACTCCATGCAGGGTGCTTGGCTGAAGGGTGACTGGTGTAATCACCCAGTTACTGTTGGCAATGCATTTCCAGAGAAAGGCTGTAATTCCTGATTCGCTTATCTTTTCCCACTGGTGCCTGAGACAAGGACTTGCCCTGCCAGGTTCTGTTCCCCTTGCATGGCTGGAAACAGCGTGTTGTCATGCAGGGGGCACGTGCTGCCTGAGCCCTGCAGCTGGGCGAGTGCAGGGACTGAGGGCTCAGTGATGCCTGTGGGTTCGGGGCTGTGCCTGAAGGCAGAACCACATGCAACCACTTCTTCCCAGCACACTGCCAGGCAATGAATGCTGCCAGTCCTGCACTGAACACCCCAGGCAGTCCCACGTTTGCATCTCTGGCAGGAAGCCTGGCTTGTGGCTCAGCTCTGGCATAGAGGTGGGAGCCACCAGCACCCAGACCTCTGGTTTCAGCAGGAGCTGGACACCTGAGTGTCTGCTGTGGTTGCTTAGAGGTGCTGCTCCCTGCAGCAGTGGCCAGGGCTTCCCACCAGATGTGGCCAACCCAGGGACATCTTGGCTGTGGCACTGGATGTGTTCAGCGCTGGGGATGATGAGGAGCTCTGGGTTCCTGTAATGTGGCTCTTTCAGCACCTGCAGCACAGGGGTCTCTGCCCTGGGGCAGGCCCTTTCCCTCTGGGCTCCCCCCTTAAATATCAGCCAGCCAGCCACCAACCTGATGGGCTGACACCAGTTACATGTGGGATAATAGGAGTGCAATTACCCCATTTTTGCTGCTTAATTAGCTTCCCAGATTTGAAGTGCTGTGTCTACTGGAATCTGCAAGCCAAAGGACTTGGAGCATGTTTGTAAATGTATGGGGAACTGGACATGATAAGAGTAATCGTGCAAGAGCTTTAAGTGCTCTCCCTCTAGGAATAGTAATTTTATGACATGACCTTCACTGAGATCAAAAATTAGGTGCTGACTGAGGTGCCAGCCACAGAATGGTGTCACACTCACACTGGTTTCCTGTCCCGCACAGAGATGGGCTTTTGGTTAAGGCGTGCTCTCATACACTGAAGTTACGGAAACCTGGTTAGTGCAGATAGTGGTAGCCACCGATTGCCTCCTGTCCTTAGTTCATTAAGTCTACAAGCATTCCTCGGGAGAAAACTTCTTTCCCACACAAGAAAACAGCAATGTGGAGTAAGCTGTGTTTTCAGAGTGACAGTGGCCTTTCCAAAGCCAACAAGGTCTAAGGGATTGCTTCACTTTACAAAGTAATGATTGGCACAACAGCTATCAGGAATTCTAATCAATTTACATAGGCATTAAAGTGCACTGTTGAGAAAGATGGTATTTCTCTTTCAAACACATGCAATTAAATATTTCTCCCCATTGCAATCTCCTCTAGGCATAGTTATTGCCTCCCCCCAGCACCCTGCTCCCACCATGTGCCGGGTTTCTTGGGGAGCATCTGCAGCACTGCGAAGTCCGTTCCTATAAAACACAGATCATGGCATGCAGAGAAGCTGCTCAGTGACTCAAGTCTCCGAAGAGGCATCTTCCTCCACGTGGCAGCAGCAGTTGAAGATGCTGCAGTGTGGGAACCATTCTGCTCCCAGGGAACGGTTCCTCATCCTGCCCTTGGAGCAGGATGATGTTCCACCGGTATGAAGGGGCAGTACGGGGCTAGCAGCATGTGCCCATGGCCTTAGGTTATTGGTTAATCAATAGAAATTATTCTTAGAAGTTTAAAAGAAATGTTGTTATCTAACAATGTTTGCCATCCCTGGGGGTATTTAAAAGATGTGTAGATGTGGTGCTTAGGGACATGGTTTAGTGGTGGGCTTGGCAGTGCTGTGTTAATGGTTGGACTTGGTGATCTTAAAGCCCTTTTCCAACCTAAACGATTCTATGATTCTGTATTTAACAGCTAAAAAAATGAAGCTAGTGTTCTAACCCAGACCAGTAAATAGGAAAACATATTTAATGCTCAGGGACATGAAGGTAAAATAAATGAGGTGAAGGAAGTTTTGTGCTGAGCATAAAATCGGAGGTTTGATTCAATTATTCTTAACACACTGCTTAGGTCCCACAGAAACCTGTGCACAGGGGCTCTTAAACCTATTCTAATTGAAGCAAAAATCAGCAGCGTGGAAAGTGTCCTGGCTCTTCAAGAGATGTCAAAAGTATATAACACGGTAGACACCTGGGGGTTTGGAAAACAGTGACAGCTACAAGCTGACCTTTGGCGAATTTAATCTGCAAATGGATTCCTGCTTAGGACAGCTAATGCTTTTAGTTACTGTAAAGGCTTGTTCCTGGATTTTAAAAAGCTGAGAATAAATGGATTTCATGATGCAGCTCCTATGCACATTGCATAACAAACAGGTGGCTTGTGGATGTATTTAAATGATACGGTGTATTGAAAAACTCTGCAGGACTTATGAATACATAATTATAATTCATGCACAATGAGAATAATAATTTTTCTAGTTAATAGAGGCAAAAGGACTTGGCACCCGTTAAAATGGAAATACACTGAAGATGGAGCCTGCTGAAAAGAAAGGGAAGGAGGCTGCTGATTTGTCTTTATGTTTCTTAAATAATATTCACAAACATTGCAGAGGCTTGTTACTCAGCCGGGCATTGCCTTTTTGGCTGAGGTTTGCCATCTGAGATCTGAAGGCAGGATGCAATACGGTAACATTTGCTTATTACAACTCTGTCTTTATTTTACTTTTCTGGAGTTGGGATTGTTCAAGATAGATTGCTCCCGTGCCTTACGTGACGTATGCAAGTGCACACCTGCAGGCAAACGCACATTGTAGACAGAAGCAATCTCATTCCTGGGTGTAGTGTTTTGGGTTGGTTTTAACCTTTTCCTTTCTTCTTTTTTCTCTCTTTCCCTGTGTGAGGTCTGCACCCTTCCCTTCCCTTTGGTGTCAGGAGGCTACAAGCATGGAGGTGTCAGTTGGCTTGTCCACAGCCAGCAGCAGTTCTGAGTCTTGCTGCGCCATGTTCGGGTCCGCTCCCCTGCACTGTAGTGTCTACAAGGAGCTACCGGCAATGCAAATGTTTTTAAAGCATAACGTTACTGTGGTGACTCTGGCCTGCAAGAGAGCTTTGGTAACTGCATCTTTGTGCTTTGCCGTGAAGCCATGGCCAGCTCCTGTGCCTTGCCACAGTGGGTAAATTCAGACTAACTTGTGGATCTTGCACACTGCAACTGAGAGCAGTGTCAGCCACAAATACAGTGTGTTTGCTTAACTCAGGCATGTGGCTGGTGATTATTGCAAGGAACTCACATTCCAGAATAATTCAGTGAGGGCTTTGGGAATGGAGACTTCAGGCTCATGCCTGTCTGATGAATGCTTCTGGCTTGTCACATCAGTAATCCCTGTATTAATGAGTGGCCTGTGATGTGATGTTGCTGACTGACAAATCCTTGAAGTTATATATGCATATGAGTAAGTGCCAGAGTTCTCCAAGGTACACTTCTACAATGCCTTATATCAACCTCCATGTGACAGCATGTCAGAAAGTGTCCTGGGGAGGCAGGCAGCGGAGAGCCTGGGGATCCACCTTTCTCACAAGGTCACGACACGGGCCAGAAGGAGCCTTCCCTCTCATCTGAGGGGATCCATATGCTCCTCCAAAAGGCATGCAGCAGTGCAGTGGTGGCGTGGAGTGCCCAATCCACAAGATGTGCATAGCGGATGGACTGGAGTCCTTGAGCCTTCTTGCTCAGAGATGCTATCTACCATATGTCCCCTGACAAAAGCTGCTCCCAAGGAGGCAGTGCGATCTCAGCAGAACAATAATGTAGGCTGTAAAATCTTGCACCTTCTCAATGAGATACTAATTATGATACTACAGTTTGGAGGGGAAATTGAGCTGCAGTGCACCACTGTATTTGCAATGTTACCCAGCATCTTTGTCCGTTCCCTCTGCATTCCTTATTTTCCCTCCGCTCCCAGTAACAATAATGCTCCCCACTGACGTGCCGCTGGGCTATCAAGAACGCTCCTGTGCCATGGCAGAGCTGTGCTGTGGAGTTGGAGGAACCTGCCCCCCACGAATTTCTTCCCTGTGCCTGCCAGTGGCTCAGTTAGTGCAGAGGCGTATTTCTTCCTGACCTGTATCAAGACAGAAAACGCTCACAGGGAGCAATTGTTGCCGGCAGCGTGTGCCAGGTGACATGTCCAGAATCCAGCCAGCCCTTTCAGAGGTGTGCTCTCAGGAGCGCTCCCTTCTCCCGCAGCCCCTGTGCTCGTGGCTCTTCCCCCGCTGCCACCGACCCCCGCACCTGCACTGACCTTCACAGCCACAAACGACCGAGCATCCCTGCCCCCTCCCGTAGCCGGGGCGGGTCGAGCCGAGCCTGGGCAAGGCACCCGTGGGCACCCGCCTCCTTACCACCGCTGGCACGGCTGCCCCCACGGCACCCCTGTCCCGGGACCCCCGGCATCTACCTGCTGTAGGTCCTTCTCTGCCAAAAAAGGGCCTCGTGTTGGACCCTGGCTGTGTTGTTTGGGGCGGGCAAGTCAGGGAGCAGCACTCCTTCGGGAAGGAGCGTCCCCCCGGGACAGGAGCGTCCCCCGGACAAGAGCATCCCGGGGCATGGGCAGCGCCGCGCTCCGCCCGCCCGGGACGCGCCGTGCCCGACAGGACGAGCGCCGCGCCAAGCCTCGCCTCGCCGGTCAGTGCCGTGCCGAGCCCAGCCCAGCCGTGCCGTGCCGTGCCGTGCCGTGCCGTATGGGAGGAGCCAGCGGGCTCCACCGCCCCTGCGCCCCCCCCCCCCCCCCCCACCGCCGCCGCATTTCGCGGCCGGCCGCCGCGGAGCAGGGCGCGGGGGGGATGATGGATCCGCGGCTGCGGCTGCTGAAGCCCCGCGCCCGCCAGCCCGCCGTCAATGGAGGAGGACGTTGAGACCCGCAAGATCAGCAGCAGTTTCCTGCGAGACCACAGCTATGCCACTGAAGGTGAGCGCGTCCCGCAGGCGGGGCGGCCCCTGCCCGCCCGCAGCAGGTGGGGCCACCCCGCGGCCCCCGGCCGCCGCCCCCGCCGCTCCCCGCGACCCCCGGGGCCGCCGCTGGAGCCAGGGACCGGGGCACCGCGCCGGGCCGTGCCGGGCAGCCCCGCGGCGGCGGGTACCAGCGGCGGTGCCGGCGGGTCCGTGCGGGCTGCGCCGTGCGGCTCACCGGCCCCGGTGACTCAGCAGCGCCGGACCCGCCGGGCTCCCACCGCCTTCCCGCCGGGCTGCGCTCCCCCGAGCCGGGCTCGCGGGGCTCCGAGCCCCCGCATGCCGGAGCCAGCCGGGATGGACCCCCGGTGCGCTGCAGGGGCCGCGGCCGCTGCCGAGACGGGGTATCGGGAACCGCCCCGGAGCCCCGCGCCTCTCCCTGGGCAACCGAGCGGGTCGGGGCCGAGCCCCGCCTTCCCCGCCCGGGCAGCCCCCGCGCCTTCGCCCCGGCGCGGGGCTGCTCCCACGCCTGGGGCGGCCGGCGGGAGCGGGGGGAGCCCGGGCCCCTCCGCCAGCCCCTTCCCCGCCGGAGCGGAGCCCCCCGGGCAGGGCTGAGCGCTGCCGGGGGCTGTCAGGCTCACGGAGCCGGAGGGATGTGGGCGGCCGGGGTTTCAAAATACGCTTCACGGGGTTATGACTGCGTTAGCGGGTTCCGCAGGCAGCCTGTCACCGGAGCTGGGTTCGTCAGGTTAGGAAACACGGCGGATGCTAGTGCAATTCTTGTTACAGAAATTAAATAGTTGTCTCGGGGCTATTTTCCTACAAGCCTCTGCAGGAAGGAATACGTATTCTGACTTGCGTGTTGCAGAGGCGAAGAGATGCCAAAACTGTTAGACACGGATAATGTCATCGCCGCGGCCGAGCGTATGGGTGGCTCTGAGCGCGGCTTCCCATAGCGCCGGGAGCGGAGGGGCCGCGGGGGCCGGGCCCGGCCCGGCTGGGGCGATGCGCCGCGGCCCGTACATTGCGCCGCCGCCGGGAGACGGGAGGCGGCCCCCGCCGGGGGGGCGAGGGAGGGACCGGGCCGGAGCTGCGGCTCCGCTGCTGCCCTTCCCCACAGCCGGGGAGCGTTGGCTTCACACCGGCTCCCTCACGGCACCTTCTGCTCCCTCGCTTTGGGAGGGAAATGCAGCTGCTGTAAAGCAAAACCAACCCCCCCGCCATCCCCATCCCTCCCAGCAGCACTGACCCCTCACGTGAAACTTCAAAAACCAGACCTCACACTGGAACGGGCTTATTAATAGCTTAATTAGGAGCTGAAGAGGCTTTACTCTACTGTTTTATTCTGCTAAGGCTCTAGAGGAAGCCGACATAGGACCAGCCTTTGGGAATTTTATGACCACAGCACATGGCTAAGGGAGGGTTCATCTAGTGGGAAAATCTTTGGCTTAATACAGTAATGGAAAGCTTTGGGTACCTTGGCGAGCCACAGAAAATGATCATACGCAATTTCACGCAGCTTGTGTGGAGCTGAACCGAAGTGCCTGGGTGCTGGCAGCCTGCAGAGCAGGGGAGGGGATGCTCGGGGCAGCCCGTGTGGTGCCCTGTGCTGTGGGCTGGGTGGCAGGTGGCTACACCGAGGTCATGCTGGCCTCCCCACAGCCCGTTTGCTGCACAGGGGTGGAGGGACATGCCTGCTGGGAGGGATGGAGCGAGCCGGTGCTTCCAGGAAGGTGGTGTGGCCAGGATGGGGCTAAGCTCCCGCACTTCCCAGCCATCCAGCTCACATCACCTTGTGCTGTGGTCTGCGGAAGGGTGAATTTGCCGTTGCTGTGTTATAAAAGGCAGCTGGAGCAGCCAGCAAATCAAAAATGGGACTGCAGCTGCCCTGTTGTGACCTGCTGAGAACTCTGTTTTCCTGCTCGGGTAGGATGGAGGGCTGGGGTGAGCCTGCAGTGATTTCATCCCATGACACTGGGAGGTCTGGGGATTTTCCAACCCAAGGTCTTAGTGATAAAATCCAGCCTGTCTAGTAATCCATGGTGAATTTCCCCAAGTTGTATGCTGGTGTTTTCAGGAGAGCCTTGTGCATCATACTGGGGAACTATAGCAAACCTCTCCATAGGAATGAAATAGCCAGGAGTGTGTGTGCAGCAGGTTCATGGAGCTGGGGTGGTCCTGGAGGAGGTCCCTGATGGTGCTTAATGGCTGCGCATCAGCTGGGAGTTTCTCTGCACCTCGTGCTGTTTAGGAATTCTGATTCCTCGTGTGGTTGTTCTGCTAGAAGAGGGCTGAATGCGCTTCAAAACGGTAGATCATGCTAGTGTGGAAAAAAAAATCAAGGAAGGTAATTCAGTTTCAATTTTTCGACATGTGAAAGCAGCATATGCCTAAAATGATGTGGCTAGTAACCTGTCTTCTGTTTAAAAAACCCACAAACCTTCCAAATTGGGTTCAGAAGGTGAAGGCTTGCTTTGGAAACGAAGGTGTCTCTGGTGTGTCAACTGAGGGAACAAACCAGGTTATGTAATTCGGTTTAGTGAAGTGTTGTTGTCACTTTAATAGGTCTGGTATTTTTATGCAAATGTAGGGTGAGGATGGTATTTCAAAAGCACACACTTGAATGCCTTGTTCTTGTGTGGTGCTCAGAAGTACTGCTAATGAAGGAAACGAAGCCATTGTGCTAATTCCACTTTAGTTGCCAAGGAATATTAAGTTGCTGAGATGCAGTGCACATCCCCGGAGCTGATGTGGCAGGGTTCGCCCCAGCACGGTGCGCTGGTGCCAGGGTGATGCCAGCCAGGTTGTTTGCCGACCCAGACCTCGCAGTACTGCCCTGGAATGGCAGGTCTTGCATGAAAAATGTTCAGAAAATATGCTTGGTTTGTTCTGCTGCATAAATCAGTCTTCATTCACAATTCTGCTGAGCGCCCAGCCAAAAGTAGGACAAATTGAGACTATTTGAATACAAACAAACCGTTTGAGTATCTTCCACTTTTAGACAGGCTTGCTAAAGATGTTGAAGGGCCCCCCTCCCCCCAAAGCTGGCCCATTTCCAGTAGTTTGACCCAAAACGCCCATCTCCTGAAGTCTTCAAGCTGTGTGTCACCTTTTTTGTGTAGCATTGCTGTCCGCCTGGCAAGTTGCTGAGTCCTCTTGCTGGCTTACAGTTGGAGGAGGAATGGCATGAACGCCCCTTTCGGCGTTCCCTGCCCTGATGAGGGCGGCAGTCACAGCCAAGCCCGTGTGCTCAGCCGGTTTGGGTGGGACAGGAGCAGTGGCCACCATGCTCAGCCCAGTGGGACAACACCTAACCAACGAGGGTGTTCATGTCCGTAGACACCCTGTTGCAGGCCAGGGTCTTCGATGGAGGAGGGGTGCTGAGCACCGTGTTAGCCGGGGGGAGGTGGGTCTCTCCGGGAACAGGGGGGTGTGAGAGCAGGGCTGGCCTGCGGCCATGGCCAGCCTGGCACTGCCCCTACGCCACACACGAGTGCGGCTGGGAGTGCAGCCCCTGTGTATGTCTCCCCTCGGGTGCCTGGGTCAGGGGGCTTCTCCTCTCCAGCTCTGTTCCGGCCCTCTCCTGATGCTGCAGGATGTCCTGGGCTCTGGTGTGGAGGGTTTGGACCTGCCATAGACATGGCTGGGTGACCCTTTGGCATGGAAACGTGTCCCTTCCCACTGGTTCGGTACAGCAGGCATGGAAATCTTATGGGGTGTGATGGATGCCCTGTGCCCCAGGCGTCATGGGGCCGCTCTGGGGGGGTTCCCTCCCACCCCTGCCCCGTGGCAAGCACCGGGAAGAGTCTCTGGGTGGAGTGTGTGAGGTTTCAGGGTGTGCATTCGGGGGGTACATGTGCAAATGCCCCCAGGCCCAGTGATGGCTGTAGGTGATGTGGGTGCTCCCCTGGGACCTGCAGTTCCCAGCAGCACACCTGGAGGAGGAGCGGTGGCCTCACCTGGGGCTGCCTGGGGAGGTGGCTCATGGCCAGGTGGTTGTGCTGTTGGAGGAGGACCCTTGGTAGGACCCTTATGCCGCAGCCATGGTGTGAGCCCGCTGTGGAGCCAGCCGTGTCCTGGGGCCATCCCGGCCCCCTGCAGAGGGACATCCCTGCCTCCCAATGGCTCTGCCAAGGCAACGTCTGCCTGGCAGGCATGGGGCATAGCAGACTGGGGCTGCACGGACCTGAGGACTCGCCAAGCCCCAGAGCAGGAAGGCCATGGCACCCTGTGGCCACTCAGCTGTACCCCACACCCCTTTTCCTGGGCACTGGTTGATGCCCCAGTGAGTTTTTGATCTCCTTGAGGAGTGTTTCCCAAACTGAATAATTTCGCTGTTGAGAAATCTGTCCTTAAGCCTTCATTTCCTTTTCCTAGATTAATCTTGTTACTTCCAGCTGTATCCCACTTACCTCTCTCAGTCATTCCCATACTTCCTTTATCCCTGCCTTGCTGCTGTGCCATGGGAAGGAGCCCGATGCCGGTCCCCCTCCACCGCCCTGACACCAAGAATGTGGCCTCGTGAGTGTGCCCACCGGCACCTCAGCAGGGCCTTTGGGTACCCCAGAGCTGTGGGATGCGTAAGCAGTCTCCATGTCCAGCAGAGGACAAGTTCAGGCTCTTCTGTTCTGTTTTGGGGAGAGAGAAGCAATCTGTACAATTAAAACCTTACCCTGGGTAGCTGGGTGCACACCTGTTCCCCAGGGGCCTTCCCATCCTTCTCTCCCTCTGCTTGTCTGGGCTGAAGAGCACCACAGCCCTTCTGTCACCGAAACTGGGAATAACCCCAGTGCAGTGTGGAGAATCAGGCACTCCTTTATTGCAGTGCTGGATGCACGGGGGATTGTTGCACCTAATGTGTATATAAATATTGCACTGCAATAAAGGAGTGCCTGCTTCTCCACGCTATGCTGCTGTTAAGGAGTTTTCTTATTCCCGATTTTGGTGACACTTCCAGGCTTTCTGCAGGGAGCACATTCCTGACTTGTCCTTACACAGGCAGAGTTTCAGAAAAAGCCAGGGGCTGCACCTAACCTACAGCCTTGGTTGTGCAGTACTGGGTCCCTAAAAGCTTTTTCATTTTCTGGGTCAGTTTGCTAAGAGCTCTCTGTGGCAGCTACAGTGACTTTTTTTTTTTTTTTTTTTAATCTATGTGTAGTCCCCAGAAAAGCACAAAGTGAGGTGTTTTCTCCCAGTGCTGGGTTCAGGGTGAGAGCTCTTGTGTATTTTGTTGTTGTGAATGATGTGAGTTGCTGTTTGGGGATCATCTGGATTGGGATTTAATTAATCTGGGAACTTCCTTGAAGTTATTGTTTCATCACTTAAGTACTTTGATTACAAAACACAGTCCCATCCTTTACACTTTTTATTTATATAGATATACTATGTTTAGAGATCCCTTCCTCTCCCTGAGCCTGAGCTCCAGCCGGGTCGGAAGGACCCACAGACATGCCTGCTGTCTAATCCGGAGATCACTGGGAGGAGAGCAGTGTAACCCAGCTGTTCGTAGTGCACTGTGTAAAAGCCGACTTGGGGTTACTTAAATCCACCAATTAATGAGAGAATAGATGCGCCTGGGGACTCTGTAATCTAGGGATTACTGAGAGGACCGGGAGCAGGTAATGATGTGACTCTGACCCCCTGCAGATGGGCCGTGAGAGTGAGTCAGTGATGATGGCATCTGTGGGGTCGCACCTGTCTGCAGGGGATGGGGCTCAGCATCTCCCCCTCCCCGTCTCTGTCAAGGACCGTTTCGGGAGCTGTTCCCTCTCTGATGCTGGGGAAAGCCAGGTTGCTCCCAGCAGGCATCAACAGCAATGTGGGGTGGTCTGTGCTTAAAGCCCAGTGTTGCCCACGTCCCTGTTGCTGTAGGGGTCTGTCTGCTCTGGGGACCAGCTGCATCAGGTCAAAACCCAGCCACCAGTCCTTCCCTCAAGCCTGCAGCCCTGGGACACACGGTGGGCGCTCGCATGGTGAGTCTCGGCGTGCCAGCAGAGGACAGCCCCATCCTCAGGTTTCCAAATGGGACTGTGGGACTCAGTGAAGTGGTGGTGGAGGCCCCAGGGGTAACACAACAGGGTTCCCCATGACCATTCTGCCCCGTCCCCTCTGTGCCTACCTCACTTTTGTGCCTGCCCTTGGCCTTGCTTGCTCCTCAGCCAGCTCCTGCAGTGATGTCCAGTCTTTGTAGACCACTGTGTCTCATCAGGGGCTCATTGAGCAGTTGGAGTGATCTCTCTGGGTCAGAGCAACCTTGCTGCACTTGTGCTGCAGCCACGAGGAAGCTGGCAGGTGATGCAAAGCGGTTTGTGCTGTCCTGCAGCCATTGGCATGTGCGTGGGGCTGCGTGTTGTGGCAGGGCTCTGCCTTGGGCCACGTGGGCAGAGGCGCAGGGAGCTCTGGCAGGGAAACTGCTGAAGGTCTGGGGGAGCAGCAGTTGTGTGAAGGGGAGCACACTTGGGAAACTTTCCCAGGGGTTAGTTGACCCTTGTGACCTTCCAGCATCTGCAAGAGGAGCCTGGACAAGGTCATGAAAGATGTCAAGGTTTACTAAAGGCAAGAGGGACCGCTTCTGCCTCAGGAGACCCCTGAGCTGGGCGTTGTTAGAGGGTGGGAGATCTTAAGTGCAAACACGTTAGTGGTTGCCCTGCTTGTGTGCATCTCCTGTTTGCTGGAGATGGGACACTGGGCTGAATGTGTTCTGGGTTTGACCCAGTATAGCCTTGCTCCTGGGCAGGGTTCTTGTGGTGGGTCACTTGTGTGAACAAGACTCTGCAGGGCTCTGCTAGACCCCTAACAACTCCTCCCCAAAGTGCTGGCAAGATCCTGTGCCTGGAAAGTCAGTAAGCAGCAGAGTTTAATGGTAAACGCCATGGCAGACCAGGTCATCATCAGCTGCCCTAAACTCTGGGAGTCAGGGCAGAGGCACAGCCCTGCCAGCAGGCTCGGTGGTGGTCAGCTGTGGGAATAAAGGTTGTGGAAGAGATCCTTTGAGAATGTAAGTCCCAGCTGCTGGGGTTGCTGGAAGTGCCACTGGTGTGGGCTGGGGACTCTGGTAACTGCTGTGTGAGGTGTGCTGGCTCGCGCAGAGGTGAGGCCCGCAGAGCCACGCACACATAGCAGAGCCGAGGTATGTTGATGTGGCAGGATGCTGATCAAGCAGGTTAAAAATAGCAGCTGCTTCCTCCCCACTCCTCCTGATCTCGGCTGTGCGGCTGCAACCGGGAGCTGGAATCGCTTATGCCGATGTGCTGAGCAGGCACAAAGCCCCAGTTGCAGTCGGGGCCAGCACGGAGCTCGGATACCGCAGGGAGCACGCCAGGCAGTGCCATGCAGGCGCCTGCCACCACGGGGCTGGAGTGGGCATCTGGGGTGCCCAGCGATGGTGCTGCATGGCAGGTCTGTCTGCAGCTGGTGGGTAAACACAAAAACACCACTGACTTCTCATCTTGGCATCTCTGCCTAGTGCTGCCATGGCTCCCGGATACCTGGCAGCCCTGTATGGCGGCACCTGAGCTCCTTGTGGCCCTCCCAAAGTCCCCAGGAGTTGGGGGACTGGTGACTGCCCTGCCCTGGGTCTGGGGGGCTGGGGCAGAGCAAACCTGGGAGCAGCCCGGCCTTGCCCCAGTGCTCTGGGAAGGGTGAGGTGCAACCACAGCTGTCCTGCCCCTGCGCCTGGGCATTGGAGCCCAGGTGTGCAGACAGTCAGCGCGTTGTTCGTACGTTGTCAGAAATGCTGTGCACAGCTTGCGTCCCTGCCGCCCTCCCCAATAAAGGCATAATTGAGCCATTAGAGTCAATGTCTCCATTCAGAGCAGTTGTTCCAGCACTGGTTGTTATTTTTCTCCTGATGCATTGTGAGCCTCGTTTCTTGAGGGAAAACATTTGAAGGGTCTTTGATTGAGGGGTTTTGTTCTCCTGTAGCAGCTGCAGTCATGGACAGGGCAGGGAAGGGGCAGGGAATGGTGCTGTTGCCTCTTGCACTGTGCTGCTGGCCTTTGCATCGCTCTGGAGGCACAGGCAGAGATCAGAGGGACCTTGCTCAGGGTGGCAGTGAGCGAAGGGAGACCTGGGTGCCCTTATCATCCTCGACATCTTTGTGTCATTCCCTGTCAGGTTTCCAGTTGCATCCAGCAGTTAAGTGAGCTGGGATATCTTTTGCTTTGCCCTTGACGACCCAGTGCAGCAGACAGCTCCTGACCTGAATGAGCTGCTGCCCCTCTGCCCGCTAGGCACAGTGTATGTGAGCACAGCAAGGTGACAGGCAGGTGAAACAATCTGAGGTAACACCCATCAGGATATTTGCATTTTTGTGGGGGCTTTTAACCTGGGTGTTTTCCATGAGCGATGCAGTGCTCCCAGTGCTTTCCCTGTGCCCAGTGCAAGCTTGTCCTAAGCTCTTTGGTCCTGTGCATCTGCCCAGTGGCTCAGTGTTGCCTAGGCAAGGCTGGCCCGTCTTGGACCCCAGTTTTATTGTGAGGACCTGGGTTTTTGTTGCAAGTGCTGGTGTTGGCTGGTGGAGGAGTGTCCCTGCTCGTGCTGGGGGATGCCCCCAGGACCCGCCCGTGCCTTGTCTCTGCAATAGAGGCTCTGCCTGGAGCGCTGCCAGGCACCTGTGAGAGGAAGCCCACAGCAGCTGCCCCTCCTTGGTGTCGTAGCTGCTCCAGGTCAGTGTGAGACCCCCCGAGCAGTGCTGGGCCCGCGGTTTGAAGCTGGAGCAGCCCTGCTGAGGGGTGGCCTACACTACTTCCATCGCCTTTCTGTGTGCAGCAAAGGTGGGTGACAGCTGCTGGGAGGGAGGGGGATGGGGCTGTGACCCCCAGGCTGTTTCTGTGCAGGAGACGACCCTTTGGAGCCAGAAGCAGAGTGGGTCCCGGGACCAGACAGGTGGCTGTGTGATTTGTGTGGTTTTTCTGATTTGGTTTGGTTTTCAGTCTTTTAACTGCTTCAGCCTCCTGTGATCAAGCCCTCATCGCAGCTTCAGCTCACTTTGTTTTGGGGTCAGTACTTTGAGGTGTGATATGTACCTTGGGAAGGAAGAGAAATGCCAGACAGGTTAGGAGCTTTTTCTGCAGCCCCCCATGAGGCTGTAATACATCACAGGAGTCTGGGCAGCCAGGCTGCGGGAGAGCGGAGAGTTGTTTCCAGGCATCTGGCGTATCCAGAAAGATCCTACCTCCTTTGCAAAGCTGTTTGTCTGCATTGCACAGAATTGTTCTGCAGCCTTTTTGTTTCCTTTAAAAACTGTTTCCTCGCTTGCTGGTGTGCGAGTCAGCTGTTCAGCAGCACGCGATGGACCGTCTCTCCTAATGCCGTTCTAAAGCAGCTCCTGTGAATGGAAAGGTAACTGAAATAGTTGCCTATTTTGGTTTCTGGTTTCTAATCTCCCATTTCAATCTCCTCTGTCCTGCATTTCAGTTGATTCCCTAGTGCAGTCATAAAACACGACCATTACCTCAGCTTTCTGAGTATGCAAACAAATTGCTGTGATTTTCCTACCCTTGGATCCGTCCCTATCCATATTCTCTGAATAACAATAAAACGTTAATGGAGATAAAGACTGTTATCTCCCTCATGTCTATTTTGTCACTGGAATAACAACTTTAAATGTTAAGAGTGCTAAGATTTATACATGCCAAGCCTGCTCTGCAAAAATAAATCATGTTCTATAGTGCACATTACCATTTATTGCTGCTATATTATCTGAAGCCAGAGTGGGTGTTAACCCTGTGATAACATCCTCAAAGGGAATTTCAAATAATTTTGTAGTTTAATTTAAAAATTCTGTTGGCTGCCTGGTTTGATCTGCATCTCATTTTAGTGCAGAGGTATCAAAGTGGAAACTCCAAAATGCTGCTAACAAGCTCCCCAAGAGGTATGGCTATGGGAGAAGCCCCCGGTCCTGAAACAGCCACTGTCAGCTGCAGCATTAGTGCACCCAGCCCTGCACGTGTGCCTTCCCAAGTGTGCTTTTTTCCAAGGTTTCATAGACTTTGGAAGACCACTGGGTCTTTTTAAGCTTCATCTCAGTGTTTTCATTCTTGATACACAGAAGCCCTCGGTTGTGTGCACTTTGATAGCAGGATAACCCTGTTTCAGTCATTATTTAAGGTGTGCCCTAAGCGGGCGCACCTGGCAGTCAGCATCTCTTCAGGCCATGCCCTCGCCCAGCCCTGGCACCAGCCTCGCCGGGGATGGAGCGATGCCCTGCGGCAGCAGCACACGGGGACAGTGGCTTTGGAGTGGCACTGCGTGCCCGGTGCAGGGTGCCGGGGTGTCCCTCGGCCAGCCCCCGGCTGTGTCAGGTGCTGGTGCCGCCTGCCTCGCCAGCCTTGGCAGAGCCGAGGGCAGCCTTCCGGACCCTGCCCACGTGCCACTGTGTCACCAGGCAGCCCTGAAATGAGCAGCACAGCCTCAGTGGTGAGTCATGAGGCATTTCTTTGCGCTCCCTTTGTTAGCTCTGTGAGTAAAGGAGAAGCGATCTGACTGTGATGAAAAGCAACCTGTCTGATGGACGCAGGCGTTTGACCAAATATTGAGTACTGGCTATTGACAATTCATTTCTGCCACCAGTCTCATAGCAGTTAGCAGCTGATGAGCAACGTTGGCTGGGGATGAAAGATTGATTCACTTGCAGGCTGAGTAAATTTTACCAAGTGAGAAGGGGAGGGAGGTCAGGGGAGCAGAAGAACCAGTCCTTGCACCTTGCATTGTTTACGGCGCACACTGATGAATCTCTCACTGTGGAGCTCAGACTGATGGGCGCCAGATGCCAACTGTTTTGGGAGGAGGCTGTAGCTTGTTTAACACCTGGCTCCTACCCATTAAACTTGCTTGGATGCACGGTGCAGAACGTGGAGTGCTTGTACTCTGGAGTTCATGGTGCGGCTCCCGCAAAAATCTGCTGCCAGGAAGAGTGCCTGTCTCTAAGCGTGGCATTGCAGGGGCATGGTAGCCCTATGGAAAATGCCTCAAGAGCTGCAGTGTGCAGGTGTGGGGCTGTTCAGCCAGCATGAAACTGCCTGCAGGAAAATGAGCTTTGCTTCCCTGGGGCCCTGGCCCTGCTGTTGCCGGAGGTGGTGTCTGGGAAGTCGGGTGAGCGGCGTGCTGGTGCGAGGGGAGCAGTGGTGACAGCTCTCCCGTTGCACACCTGCCTCCAGACAGGGCATCTGCCTGCTGCTCCCAGTCTCACTGGAGACCTCTATAATGGCTGGGGGTGGGGGGGCTAATCGGAGAGCCCAACCTCCTTTTTACGTGGTTTTGTCACCATCCTGCTTTCTGGGTGCTTAGGAATCTGTGGGGAGGTCATGTTGCTGGTGTTCAGCTGTGGCGATTCCTCTGGTTCAAAGGTTGTGATAAAACCGTGATAGCGCAATAAACAACCCAGATGTCCCTGCAGCCCTTCAGGCACATCCCCAGCTCCCTTGTGTGGGGCTCAGAAAATTTCTTTCTCCTCTTTAGCCACCTAATTTTAAGGGAAATGCTTCATAATGTTCTGTCATAAAATACTGTTGTGGGTCCTGGGTGCAGGTAGCTGAGCTGCACAGCTTGGGTGAGCTCTCTGAGTGTCAGGGTGAGAGCTCTGTGCTGGGAAAATGAGGGATGCTTGAGGTTTCCTGAGTGAGTGAGATTGCTCTCGCACCCACTGTTGGTCTTTGTTCCACTGAGACAACAGGGTTGTCCAGGGGATGGGGAGGGTTGTCACCCAGTCACCTGCAGCGGGAGATGATCATAAGCAGAGTGGTTTAGAGGGGTGCATAATTCACATGAGCCATAACAAAAGGGAGCTAAACATTTCACACCCTTAATCTGAATTTTCTGAACACTTAGAGGTGGATACACATAAAATGAATTCCTTTCGGACCCTGTGTGTATCAACTGATTTCCACCTGTCTGGCAGGTAGAGGAATCCTCCATCATGAGTGGATTATTTCGTGACTCCTGACTCAGGACCCTTCACTTGCTGTTTTGGAGCAGGAGGTGCGCTCTGCTGCCGGTGGGTACATGTGGGCAGCGGTAGAAACTGCTCCGACCTCGGCTGGCGAGCTGTCCATGGAAACACAGGCACGTCTGTGTGGGAGCGGGGAATGGAAGAGGGAGAATTAGAGAGGTGGTTTCTGGGAGCCCTCCTTCACAATCCCTAAATAAACTTGGCCTTGCTTGCAGTAGGCTGACAGACCCTTAATTATAATAACAGCATGAGCAGTGCTGCTTTGTAACTGGCTCCCCACTGAAAATATCTGGCTAGCAGGAGTGTGCCAGATGTCTGCTCCTGATTGCCGCTGGTTCTGAAGATCGGTTAGGGGTAAC
Organism: Falco biarmicus; assembly: GCF_023638135.1. Classification (NCBI taxonomy): domain Eukaryota; kingdom Metazoa; phylum Chordata; class Aves; order Falconiformes; family Falconidae; genus Falco; species Falco biarmicus. The sequence goes on from NC_079295.1 coordinate 65,129,408, forward strand.
GCGCTCAGCTGGAAGATACAAATAATGCAGGTATCTGGGGGAGGCTTGCTGTGTTTGCCTGGTTTCTGGGCAGAAGCCAGAGTCCGATTGCATAGCCCCATCAAAAATCTTTGCAAGCATCTCTGCAGCAATTGCCTTCTGCAGAAAGTCATTATGTTAGGAGGCACTGGAGTGAACGGGGATCTGCATGTCTCCAGGCAGTGACATACTGCTGAATTTCAGCTAAGTTCTGAAGCAGGTGTCCCTCCACCCCAGCCTTAGTTGTGAACTCTGGGCTGGGGGTTCGTGCAGCCCCCAGACCCAGCACGATTTCAGTCTACTGAGACGTGGCCACATGTGGAGCGTGGCTGGAGTCGTGCAGCGATGGGACCCTGCCCAACCCTGGCAGTGCCTGCAGGTCCCAGGAGTTTTGCTAGGCTGGAAAGCGCACTGAAAGATGCTCTGAGCATTTTTGCACCTGCTGTGCTCTTTGTGTGGGAGTAGCAAGCAGCCTGGGGTGGGGCAGTGGGAGAGAGCTGGAGGCACGGTTGCTGTGGGGAGTCTCTGGACTGTTATTAGCAACCGTGTTAGGCTGTGGTGAGTGAGAAAGCCAGAGAGAAGCCACCTCTCAGCCAGCCTAGCCCAGCACCAGGTGGGCTGTCGTGTTGCTGGCACCCTGAAGGTATCTACTGGTTTGTCACATCCAACAAAGTGGGCTGGAAGCCCCTCTCCCCGGTACCAGCTAGGTCTGAGTTTCCCTGCAGCCAGAGCATTTTGGTTATGATCCCTGTTTCATACTGTTGTTTGACACCTTGATGTAATATTTTCATTAGGAGTCCTGCAAAATGCAGCAACTTGGTGTTACTGATGAAGCGCCTCCAGCTCATAACATGTTTTTAAGCTTTTTTCAGCCACGGAGGTAATGAAGACACATCCTTTGTTAGTCACCGGGCATAAAAATAAAGTCAAGGGTCAATGCTTGCCACACTAACTGGTTTAGTTCGCCCAAGATTGTGTTTGTGATGCCACGCAGAGATCACCTCGTAGTGGGGGCTGTCTCCGGTGGCAGTGGAGCCAGATCCTTTTCTCCCCGCAGGGATGACCGATGTTCACCGTCGGTGTGGTGCCTGGTGGGTGGTGACACTCCAGCTGCCAGACTGGTATGGGGCTCCGGCCCAAGTGGGTGCTTGGGAATCCACACCCGGCTGCAATGCTTGACAAGAGCACAGCAGCTCCTGGTTCTCATCCAGCACTCCTTCACAGACAGGCCGCAAAGCGCTTCATGAATAAGATGAGGCTTCATGCTCGTATTTTACAGATATATCTACTGGTTCTTACCCGTTAGGGCATGTCTAGGATTGGCACTGGTTTTGGGTGATGCTGCTCCAAAGCTGGAGCTGAAATCTGCAGTGTTATTGCATCTGTATGGGGCTCTTAGGAGGGGACAGTGAAGTCTTGCCCTGTTTGGACATTGGATCCAATGTAAGAACTTTCTAATTAGGATGTCTATGAGTTAATTACATGTGACACTTTGTTTGCTCCCTGCTGCAAGCCTGAGATGTGTGTGAGGATGTGGGGAAGTGGATCATCCTTATTCTGGCTTTGTGTCACCCTAATGCATTATCTCCATCTGGTTGTCTCTTCCCCCCTCGTGTCCCTCAGCTGGAAGTAAGTGCGTACCAGTGGCTATTAATAGCTGAATCCTGCAACAGTCTGCTCTTGCAGATGGGATTCTCAGCTTCTGAAGCCTAAAACTCATTACAAATAAAGCAATACGCTGTGTGGTCCTTAATGCAATTAGGCTTGCTATAAGTTAGGTTCTCAGGGCCAAATGCCGCCCTCAGTTTCTGCTGCCCGTTAGTGCCCTGGCCCTGTTAGTGCTCTGACCCGCAGATCCCGGCTGGCATGCCCCCTCGTCCTCACGAAGCTGGCAATGCAGCTGCGTGCTTTGGCACCGGCACCAGCTGCCTGTTACACACAGCTGGGCACCCCTGGTGCTGACACCTCTGGCTGGGCAGTCCTGATGTCCCATGTGGTTTGTGGCACAAGGACAGGAGAGTTGTTGCTCCACAGCTTGTCCGTGTTGCTCGAGGATGCTGTTGAGGGCCCGGAGTTGTCACCTTTACAGCCATCTCCTTCAACACCTGAGACCAGTCAAAGCGCAAGTTGCCCTCGTGGCACAAGGGTTTTCTGGGTGGCAGGTAGAAGCCAATTCTCCCTTCCTGGTGGGGGCATTTCACCTGCAGGAGGTGGCAGAAGGGCAGGGGAACATTCGCAAGCATTTCTGGGACCCCCTTTCTTGAGGGACGAGCAGCTGTGAATCCAACAGCCTGTATGGCTGAAGGCAGTTGGTTGTGTCTTCGCTTGTCACCTTGCATACCCATCTGCTTCACTGCACACACACGTGCTCCTCACTGCCGCTAGTGAACCTGCCCCTGCCTGCCGGGCTCCGTGCTTGGTGGTGGGAGAAGGGGAGAGCAAAGATAAACCACGCTGGCCTGGGAGGAGGCAGGAGGCTGTGCTAAGTGTGCTTAGGACACCTGAGATGAAGCAGGTGGCAGAGGGAGGCCAACAGCATCCTGGCTGGTATCTGAAACGGTGTGGCCAGCTGGCCCAGGGCAGTGACCGTCCCCTGTGCTGGGCACTGGGGGGGGCTGCACCATGAACCCTGGGTTCAGGTTTGGGCCCCTCACTGCAGGGGGGACGCTGGGGGGCTGGAGCGTGTCCAGGAATGGGCAGGGGGCTGGGGAAGGGGCTGGGGCTCCGGTCTGATGGGGGGCGGCTGGGGGAGCTCGGCCTGGGGAGGGGGCGGCTCTGGGGGGCCTGGTGGCTCCCTACGGCCACCTGACAGGGGGGCTGGGCAGGGGGGGTCGGTCTCTTCTCCCAGGTAACCAGCGACAGGACAAGAGGAAACGGCCTCAAGTTGCGCCAGGGGAGGTTCAGATGGGGGAGTAGGAAGAATTCCTTCACGGAAAGGGTTGTCCAGTGCTGGACCCGGCTGCCTGGGGAGTGGTGGGGTCACCGTCCTTGGAGGTGTTTAAAAGCTGTGTAGATGTGGTGCTGAGGGACATGGTTTAGTCATAGACCTGACAGTGCTTCGTTAACAGTTGGACTCAATGATCTTAAAGGTCTTTTGCAACCAATTCTGTGATTCTAACCCCCGTGGCAGGTTCCCAGGCAGGACTCCATCCCCGCGGCTGGGTGCGCAGCTGCAGGCAGCTTGCAGAGATGTGCATGGAGGGCACAGCAGGACAGCAGCAGTATCTGTTTCAAGCACCAGTGGCTGGTAATGTGGCAGAGTCAAAGCTGTGGACTTCTGCATTTATCGTTGTTCTGCTTGGAGTCTTGGGAACTCTAGTTATTTTTATTCCCCAGATTGCATTTTGCCTCACCTTTACATAACTGTGCCAATCTGTTGCTGAAGTTACAAACCTGTGGCGTTATTCTATAGATCATTCATGGATCCATTGCTTGACTTTCACCCCTCCCTGAGCTGCTCAGGAGCCTGGAGGGCATCCTCGCACAAAGGCACCTCCATGGCTGTTTCTTCTGAGGGGGCTCTGGCCCACCCAAGGCAGTGGTGAGCATCTCCTCAACAGACCCAATGGCAGGATTAGGCCATTTACTTCCACAGCACCATCAAATGGAGTGAACAATGATGTGACTCTGCCCTTGCTGTCTATGGCTGGGATCTGTCCTCACATCCACTGCCAGGCAACACCCCCAACCCTCCTCCTCCCCTGCCTGGTGTATAACAAGTTCATGGGTCCAGTACAACAGTCCTGAGCTGCAAAAGCAGGAGAGGTGGGGTACTTGTGAACAAGTTCCTTAAAGTATTTCTATGAAAACATGGAAAAATCTATCAAATCTGTGGAAATCCTTCCTGAAGGGGAGTCGGGAACTTTGCAAAGTAACTGATAATGCATATTTCATCAGGGTTTAACCTACTGTGCCTGAGAGCTGTGCAGAGTTTCTGTGGTGTAATATTCATGACAAACAGGAGTAGCTTAAAACACAAATGTAGTCTGGGCAGAAGATAAAAAGTCAGTTTGTGGTTTGGGTGCCTGGCCTGCAGGGCTTGAGGTGTCTCATCCCAGACTGAGAACTGAGAGTTTTGCTACAAATTCTGCTCTGCCTTCTCAAATGGCAGCCTGTGTATTTTACTGCTTTCCTAACCGAAATAGCAAGCCTCTCTTCTGCCATGTGTGAAAATAAAATCTTCTGTAGATATGGGAACAATATAAACCAAAATGAGTTTTGTTTTGAAATGAATAGCAGAGGACTGGCTGAGCTCATCGCCTGCATTTGGTTTGGCAAAACCTCCCAGTGCGGAGCTGGTGGGAGGCCTCCGCGTTCGTGTGGATCCTCCCGGGTGGCAGGGGAGCCCAGACCAGTGCAGGCTGTGTCCCACCGCGGGCCCCCACCTCACCCGCCAGCGCCGGCCCCTGCCTTTGCCATTGTGGCTGTGCCGGCTGGTGCTGGAGCTGGTGCCTGCGGTGGCCCCACAGTGCTGGCCATGCGGCTGGCACAGCAGGGAGCTGGGGGACATGGCAGGGAGTTGGGGAGCCTGGCAGCCGAGCTTGAACCACAGGTGGCATGGGGGGTGTTGGCGGCCGTGCCGGGAGGCAGCAGATGGGACGATGGCACCTTGCTGGCAGAGCTGACCATGCGCCCGGATTGTGGGGTCTTGGTGTTGCGTCCTCATGGATGCAAGCAAGGGCTATGCCATTCTTCCTCTGAGAGCTGCTGTTCCCTGCAGGCGCTGCAGGCTTGCTGTTGTCGGGCTGCGTCCTCCCAGTTTATTATCTGACTTTCTTTGAGGGGCCAAGCCCTGTCCCCGGCAGAAAGGCAGGGGCAGTTCCTGCTGCTGGGGCACCAAACCCGACTCCTGCCCTTTTCCTTTGCTCAAACCTGCCCTTTCCCGGCCCTCCAGCTCCTTGCAGGGCAGGCGCATCCAGCGACAGACCTGCCAATGATGGAGCAGCAAGAGAACGGTGCAGGATGAGGCAGAGTCCTCCTTCAGAGGCAGGAGAGACTCTGCACAGAGCTGTATTTGGAGAGAAACTGCCAGAAACTGCTCCAAATTGTGTTCACGTCTGGTGCGCCTCCCCTTACCAGGGACCCATACAGCCCTGGGAACTAGTGAGGCTTTGGAGTTTTACTCTTAAAGGCTTTGTTTCTGTAATTAAGAGAGAACTCTTTCTTTTGAAGAGGGAAGCCTGCTGTTAAAACTGCAAGGTTGCTTTTAGATTCATTTTACCTCTCCTTGCACTTTCTAAAGGGATGCGTATCCTTAGGGATGCTCATGTTCTCCTGTGCGGGAGGTGTCCATCCTGTTGGGCCAGGGGTCCTGCCTTTGGGGATGGGCAAAGCATCCTGACCAAAGTCTTTGGTGTGTTTGTATACCATGGCTCAGCCACAGGGAGCGATTACCACGGTGAATATGGCCAGTGCCAGTGTCCCTCTCCAAACAGGGGCACCACAGCTGCCAGCTCTGCTTTGTGGCTTTTTCTGTCTGCAAGGGGATGATGCAGCTAGGCTGAGGAATATGTAGATGTTCACTTCTCTGGCTTGAAATGATTGTCATGACTCCAGACAGAAGACGTGCCCTGGTTTGAAGTACCACTGTACAGCTGAATTCCTGACTTTTGTGGCACTTTGTTCTCTATCTTCTGAGAGCTACTGCCTCGCCGAACCTCTTTCTTTCCTTGCAATCTGTTTCTGACAATTTGCAAAGTTATTGACAAGGTGATGAAATTTGGTGGACGAGGATTTGCCAGAAAAAGAAGGCTTTTCTCCACTGCATATGCAGTCTCAGACCTTAAATGAAACCATCCCCCTGGAAAACCCATGTGCCACTGCACAGTGTGCTGGGTCCAGGGCAGCGGCTGCAGGCAGTGACCACCGAGCTGATGGTCTCGTGGCCCATGGGTCCAGCAGTACCTTCTCCGTGCACATGAAGGCCTTGGAAGAGATGCAAGCGATAATAAATTAGCACAAGAAAAACACACTGTTATATTGTCCTTACAAGTTTTCCTCCATTGGGTGCTGGATGCTGCTCGCCAAACCCTGCCCCTTCTGCCTAGTTGGGATAAACCTGCAGCAGTATTATTACCTGGAAAGAGGAGTAATTTCCAGTGCTGTTTCACAAAGTCAGTCTTGAGATACATCTCCTTCCTATCTGCCCTGCGTCCAGGAGCTTTGTGTGGCGGCAGGTGGCATGGGCAGGGTCACTGAGGTGGTCAGCGACGGTAGCACAGATGCACCTTTGGCAATGAGCACCCAGCTGGGCTCCACAAGTGCTGTCTCCTGTGCTGGTGACTTGGCTTCTTCAGGGAGGTTGGTGTGAGAGCACACCGATACGGCCAGACTCATTAAATGGGAAGACGCTCGCAATGGATTGTGATACTACCTCATCCAGATGAAGCTTTTGGGGATAGTTTGTTGGGGAAAATCCTGTCTTGGCAGAGTGCTTGAAAGGACTTTAATTCTGCAGTGTTAATGTTTGGGTTTGGGTGGCATTTGTTCTCAGCAGTGGTGTTGCCTGTGGTTGTCCTTGCAGGGATGCCTTTCTGCCAGCCGGGGCTGGGACACCGGGTCACCCCCCAGCAGCACAGCCCGCAGCTGCAGCAGCGGCTCCTTCGGGGCTCCTGCTCCGGCCCTGCCAACAGGAGCAGGGGCTGCATTTTCCTGGTGTGGTGTAGATAGTCTCTCTATATGACAGTACGTTAAAATAGAAGCTTGTTTTAACCGTTGCACGCGGTTACCTCCAGCGTGAGAATGCTAATAGACAGCTTGGCTAGGTTGTCAGATTTAGCTTTTGTTACACTCTTGGCAGTGCTATTTGGAGGCTGGAAGTCTATTTTAGGTATATTTAATTACAGTTTTTTCTTGCTTAGCGAATAGCTGCTGGTACAATTATTAACCTGTAGTGAAAAATGTTAATGCAGATGGGAAATATTCAAGGCATTCTTTTGTCCCATGCTCCTCCAAAAGATGGGGAAACCAATATTTATGTGTACTGGCAGGCATTGTTTTCTGGCTATCGGGGTTTGCAAGCAGGTTACTTTGTGTGTTTCTTTTACTTTCCAAAAGCCATTGATTTTTGCAGCGCTGCAATTAGAAAACAAGAAGCCTATAAAATGATGTTATTCCTGTGTTTTAAAATGGAGTTTCAGTCGCCTGCTGTCTTTTTATTGGTTTCCCCCCTTTCCAGCCCTGGTGAATGTTGCTTGAGTCAGCATGTTGTAATTGGCCTGTGGAGATCCAGGTCTTGCTGGTATCCACTTAAAACCCAAATGGCTTCACTACAATTTTACCATTCTTGGGCTTCCTGAGCAATGGAATATGTGTACGCCCCGCGCAGCTCGCGCTGCAGCTGTATTGACTGGGAGCACTTGGCTAATCACTTCCTGTAATTAAATTCTTCACTAGGAATAAAGTTAATCTTCTCAGAGCATATAAAACCTGACCCACAGCCTAAGCAGGCAGAAACGCTGTTGTTTATAGGCTCCCTCATCTGAGTGTAAAGGGTCTGTTCCCAAACCAGAAACAATTAGTATAATTACGTATTCCTTGTCCCAAGCTAAGGATGTATAACAATAAACTCTGATGCAGCAGCTTTCCGCTGGTTTCCCTAGATTTTTGAGGTCGGAAGGGACCCTTTTGCCTGTTCCCTTTGGCCTTGGGTAAGACACAGCCCTGCTCAAGCCCCATCCACCTGGTATGGTCAGCGGTTCTGCTTGTCAGAGTGCTTGGGACTGATAGTGGGGGTGTGTGTGCCTTTTTTAAAAAAATATTTTTTAGGTTAACAGTTTCTCAGGCCTGTGGTGCTCAGTAAGTTTGGCAGTGAGAAATCGAGGAGACCATCCCCAACTCTTTTGTGTTTGCATAAACACATTAATAAACTAATTGACCAAATCCTTGCTGGCTGGCGGAGGCATTAAGCTTGCTATGGGTAGCTGACTTGAACCATATGGTTTGGTCCCAAGGCTTCTTTGGGTTTTTAGGAGAGGTTCAAAAAGTGCCTATTTGCATCATCTTGAAACATTGACATTCCAAGCACAAATAGTTTTGCATAATTTATTACTCTCACTGTAGCTTTGCTCATACTCATAAGTTCAACTTCAAAGTACTGCATCCTCATTCGTAATTATTTATGTGCAGCAAAACAAAACAAAACAACATTAAGTGCCATCCAAGCATTGCTGTGTTTCATTTGATGGAGAAATGCAAAGTTCTTTCGTAGTCATAAAATTTCACATTCATTTATTAAGAGCTGAAGTCAGAAAAAAAATAACCTTTCCAGCAGCCGTTAAGATTTGCCTTTGCTGGAACTTAGACTGATCAAAATTAAGTGCTTATGGAAAGCAAATATGTGTGACCTGGATGATGCCAGGTACTCGCCATCAGCTGTTTTAATTTGGACAATTAAAATGTATTTGTCAGTTCCACTTTTATTTAGAGCGAGAACCACTTGCCAGTTCTCACACACTGCCTCAGTGCAGCAATATTTCAGCTGCAAATGATGTCAAGGAGTGTTCCAGTACAACAAGATTATTATTTGCTTCCCCCAGTTTACTTGCAATACCTGTTAACCTCTGCAGCAAATACTATTATGTCTAAAGTCAGAAATGCAGGTGAAACATGCAGAAGTGCCCCAGCAGGCAGAGTGCTAGGGGCACCCTGAAAGTGGAACTCCACCAGACCTGGTTCCCCAGTTGTGAGGTTCGCCTCATCATGATCTTGGGTTTCCTGCCAATTGATTCTGCCCTAGCTAATGGGCTATCATGGAGAGCAGTGGGGATTTGCTCTCATGATCTGCATCCCTCCTATCGCTGTGTGGATGCTAATGAAGGGTACCAGGGAGATGTCAACCATTACGATAGACAGGGTCTGAATAAATCAGTGTACATGGATCATTGAGCATCTTTGTTGTAAAACAAATGGCCTGTGGTCAGTTAATCATATAAAGAAACATCTCCCAGACCTCATGGCATTATTCATAAGTCCTAAATCCTCTTGCAGTTTCATAAACAGAGCATCTGCTAAAATACGGAGAAATTACAGTCTGGAACGGTCGTAAGAAATGTGGCTGCTGCTGAGGGGGAAAAGGAGTGAGAGATTTATTTTTTTTGCAAAAGGCTCGTCTCTCCACTGTTGGATCAGTCCTTTTGCCTTTAACTTGCAGGTCTCCCATTCTCCCTGTGCCTGCACGGCCCTGCTCAGGTGCTGCAGGACCCCCCTCCGTGGGGTCTGCGCTTGCTTGGGCACTGCCACAATGGGCAATGCGTGCCCTGGGCTGCCCGTCCTATGGGCCTGATGGCTGCACGACCTTTGGTGCGGTGTTGGTCCCCCAGTGCCACAGCTGATGGAGCAGGCTGCCTGCCACCGCAGCACCAACGGGGGCTGGCAGCAGCCCAGCACCCTGCGCAGTCTGGTACATCTTGGCATTGCCCCTTCCATGTCAATGCGGCGGTCGTGGCACAGATGAATCATCTTTGTTTCCTGCCCTCATTTCTCCTCCACTGGAAGGAGAGTAAGCATGCTGGAAGGTCTCCTGCTTTGATGATAACTCCCCAAATTCTGCCCGCTTCTCTGCTTAAGCGCTGTCTCTGCTGCTGCTGCTGGGCAGTGGGAGCTGTTTTGCCCTGGTGTGGGCAGCTGCATGGACCCTGTTCCTGGGAGCTGGGGCTGAAGGCCCCTTCCCTCCCCCTGCCCATTTTAGACTAGAGGTAGGAGCCCCAATTTGTGCCAGAGACGCTCTTGCTGGCGGTGCACTGGGCTGTTTGCCTGCGGCTGGGTGCTGGTGGGCTAGGGGAGAGCGGGGAGCAGTGGGGGCCTGGCAGGTGGGGCAGAGTGGGCAGTGGAGTGCATTTGCATGTGGCAGCAGCGTAAAATGAACTGGAGAGGGTGAAAACCAATTAGCAGATCAAAGGCAGAGAAACCAAGCCCCAAAGAAAGGGTTTGGTGAAGCAGAGGATTAAAAAACAGGTGTTTTTAAAAAACCTTTTTTAGAAAAGGTGTGATTTAAAAAACCAGGGCTGGGCTGTTCAGCCACAGAATGAAAAAGGAAAAGAAAATGCTTGAGGTTGACTGGAGAGCTTCCTTGTACCGAGCCCCCTTGTCCCAGTTCGTGCCCCCCGGGGTGCCCCTGCATGGGGGGCTCGCGCCCCCAGGCTGCGCTGCACAAGCTGTAGCCCTGCTGCCCTTCCAAAGCAGCTGCCTGGGGGTGGCACTTCCTTGGTCACCCACAGCTCTGCCCACCCTTACGGCCATGTGGCGTTTCGGGGGCTCTCTACCACCTGGCACCCTGGAAGGGTGATGCTGTGTGGTGGGGTGTGCTGGGCAGGGGGCCCAGCAGCCCCAGGGGGAGCTCTGGCTCTACCCAAAGCGCTTCCGGGTTTCACCAGGGGAGTGATGCACCGTTAATTACTAGTAGCAATTAATCCATGGGGGAAACCGGGACAGTCAGCATCAGTCTGTTTTGCTGTTGCATTAGAGCAGCCAGACCCTCTGACACGGGCTGGTTTGGCACAGCCCTTAAGCACTAAATCCCTCTTTAACTTGCAGAATGCATACCGTTTTTTGTAGAAAGTCACAGATTTGTGTGTTGTTTTCACCTAGATTTATCTAATTCTACGTTAAACTGCTTTACATGGCTCCTGGCCGTGTAACACTGGGCGCTCTGGGCCACATTAGGGCCAGGCTCAGGAGGCAAGGGTGCCTCCTCGCAGCAGCGCTGTGCTGGCCCTGGGCCCTGGGAATTGGCTCCTTCTGCTGAAGGCCTAGAACTGATGGCTGTTACTTTTCCGTCATGATTAAGAAAAAAATAAAATAAAACCTAACTGTGGCCGTCCCAATTTACAGTTCGTGTTTCAAGAAAGTGGCTCTTATGTCTTGTCAGCCTTCAGCACGTTCACTTGTTAAATTATGCATATGCTAATGAAGTGTGAAAATCAGCCAAATAACAACTCTCTGTAATCGCTTAATGTCCCCAGAGCATTGTGGCTTTTTTTTATTATTTTTTTATGATTTGTGACCCATTCTGAGTCATGTTTCTGCAGGGCCTTCTTCCAACAACTGAGGTTAATTAGTATTTTCACTTTCTCCCCTTCTGAAAGGAGCCTGAATGTGCTCACAACCCACAGTGCAGTTTGCATTTTCCATTTTGAATTAAGTAATCCTCGGATTTTCATTAGGGTGGGGAGCAGCTTCCCAGCACTATTGCTCAAATCCACATCATGACCCTGGCTTGTACCTGGGCATAAGGGACTGGGCATAAGGGAAGGGGCCACGACAGCCGCCAGGTGCCCTGCTGTGGCTTTTGCTGCGATGGCCACTTTGGGGGAGCGATGCTGCTCCTTGCCCCCCATTTGACAGTGTCCCCCGTCCCTGGGATGGATCACTGTCTCGTCTGGCATGCAGGCAGCCACAGCAGCAGCCCCTCATCTACCCAGAGCATCACTCCAGAATATCAAAACATTTGTTGATTCCCCAGCTCTCCCATCGCCACCACAGAGGAAGCCTGCACAAACAATTACGCCTGATGCAGGCTGTACCAGGCAGGCAACAAACCAGCCGAGGAGGCTGTTGCGCTGACAGCATGTCATCTGTCACTGGGAGCTGCTGCTGCTCCTTCCTGCCAGGAGCCGATGGCAGTGCTGTGTTTGGACGCTGCATCATCCCACCCGAGGTGGGCGCGGGCGAGCTGCCATGGTACCCATCCCTCTCTGTAGCAGATTGTCCCAGAGTCGTTAGCGTTACGGGGTGCTGCCAAACCTGAAAAGGCTTGCCTGGGCTGGCAGCGATGCTCGGAGTCACCGGAGGCGGGTGACGCTGCGGTGTTTGGGTGGGGAGCTCTGAACTACAGTGACTCAGGCACAGGGCAGGGTTTAAACCGCTCCTACGTGCTCTACACTCAGAAATTGTAATTCCCCTGTTGGTGAACCTCAGCGGGCAGCAGTGTGAGGAGAGGGAAGCCCAGTGCCATGTCTTTGGATAAGCATCAGGCAGACCACGGATGGCACATAAAAACAGCGTTGCCTAACATCTGGTAACATCTGGTAGCCTGCTTTGTCATCGACAGCACAGGGAGGAACAGAGGCAGCGTACCTAGCTCTGATCTCACGGAGGTGTGGTGGTGATTAATACTTGCAAAGCCTTGAAATCATTTCTAGAAGATGGTCTGTAAGAGAACATATTGTTGATCACTGCGGGTTTGCAGTGGAAATTGTTGGATGTTTTATAATTACACCGTTCGGTGTGACTGTGGGTGCTCAAGATGCACTCGATAACCCTCCTCCCTCTGGGCCAGAGCCGCCTGCCGCGCTCGCCCCGCTCCTCTTGCTGCAGCTGGCTTGTGTGCGAGACCCTTGTGCCTGCCGTTCACCTGTGATATATGTGGAGTTGTGCTCTTCACCGCTGACCAGAGCTCTGTTCAAGTGCAGACAATAGAAGAAAAACCGTTCTCCACCTCCTCCTGTGACAAGGTCCTAACTCTTGGGAAATTACATAGCTGTTAAAAAAAAAAAAAAAAAAAAAGACATACGTAAAGCCCAGTGTTTTCAATGGCAGCGCTGCGAAAGGCTGGTTAAATCCAGGTGATTTTGCCTTGCAGCCTGTGCCATAAATCAGAGATTGCTGTGAGCCAGCAAGCGGCCAAGGTCTGCGGTGTCCCTGAGCCGTAGGTCATGCGGGGAGCGGCAAGGGGCCGTACTCCTAATAGGCTCAGGCCTCCTGGAAATTATTAATTAACTCTTCCTCGGCACGCCTGAAGCTGGCTGGTGTGACCCTGCAGACCTGAGCAGCCCATCAGGCAGGAGGATGCTGGGGGTGCTGGCAGAGGCTGCTGCCCACCCTGGCCCCTGTGGCAGCCCGGAGCCGGAGGAGGAGGAGGAGGGTTTTGGCTGCATCGCAGGGTCCTTGCAGAGCGATGCAGGAGGGAGTCAGCTGAGAGTCAGCAGGGGCACCATGTGCTGGTGTGAGGCAGAGGTGTGGCACTTGGGGGGATTGTCCCCATCTTCTGGCAGGTGCTGACACCCCATCCCACCCGTCTCAGCTCCTGCAGGACATCGCGTCTGTCTGTCACGGTGATGCTCCAGATGCTTTGCTGGGGCAGGATGGGCCAGTTCCCTGTACCGGCTTCAGCCATCCTTGGCTGGGGCTGCCGGGTCCAGTGCTTCCCAGTGGCGGCCATGCCCCCAGCCCAGTGCCTCGTGGCCCCTTGGGGAGCTGCTGTACACCCGGTGCAGGGGCCGAGACTGACCCCAGTGGCAGGACCGGGCAGGCAGTCTCTTTAAGCAGAATTACTCATGGTTTGGTAGAAAATGGGTGGACCTGGGGATGGGATGTTTACTAAAAGCACGTCGGTGTTGCTGTTTGGTTGCACGTGGATCTTCTGAAATAGCAGTTGCCACGTCCAGGGGGGCGATAACTTTCTGCTACTGTTCGGCCCTGTCTTGTTGCAGAATCATTTTCTGTATTTGTCTCTGCATTTGTTGCTAGTTTTAAAATAAACAAGTTGGTTTTCCATGCACTCTAATTAATTCTGCCATGACCTCACTAGAAGGGACCAGGTTCAGCTCCAACTCTGGTTCCTGCACTGTGGTGGATGAACAATGTCAAGATTATCTCAGTCTAACAGTTTTGTCCAAAATATTTTGTACTAATACCGCCTCGGGAAGCTCTATGTTTAGCTTCAGTGATACAGCACCGACACCAGAAACAGAGCTCCCAGCAAAGACCTCTAATTCCCTGTCAGAATCAACTTAATTAAATCCTGTCTGACTGGGAGAGGTTTTTCATTTGATCTAATGAATGTCTGTGCTTCTATTTGGAAGCATATTACATCCCAGAGTTTATTCCCTGATAGCAAGCAAGGTTTGTCTGCCTGTTTCCACTAAAGATAGATTAAAATAAATCCAAATAAATTTTCCTTCCAAGAGGACAAAATCCATGGTAGAATGGTTAATTAGAAATTAAAAGCAAGGGGACTGTAGCTGGGTTTGCTGGCATGCATGACACACTGCGGTGGGCTGGGGTGCCGGGCGGGCAAGCTGCCTGGCAGCCAGGAGTTGGTCCGACCCGGTCACCGGCAGAATGGGCATGAGCACATTTGTGTTGGGGTGTCCTCAAACGCATGTGGTGCTTGGGTCGGCTGGGTGCCGCAGGGGCAGGGGCTCAGCACCCTGGGCGGTGGCAGCTCAGGTTCCAGCTTGCACTGTGCCTGCCCCGATCGTGGCCCGGAGGAAAGTTCTTGTGATGCGCATCAGCAGGAGAGCAGGGGAACCTCCTCAGCTCCCCGGGCTGCTCCTGAGCAGCGGGACTGCTCAACTCCCCACAATCCTGGCCGTCTGCACACTCACAGTAACAATTGGCAAGCTGGTGGGTGCTGATGAAAAGGCTTTGCTGGAGGGTGACCGGCCGGTACCTCTTGTCTTGTCTGATGGAAGGGTCCTTCAGTGTTCTGCTGCATGGGTTCTTGCAGATGATGGTAATGATTAGCAGCCTGGCTAGGATTCGACTGTGGGCATCTTTAAACTTAAAGATAGTAGTTCTCCCATGTTAAAGATTAATTCTTGTTATCATAGCCTAGCAGATCCTAAAAATAGCATGACCATGACCTCTCAGTTTCAGATACAGATCAAGCAGTGATTTATCACTCAGGGAAGTAAGCAAGGTTAGTTCTCTGCTGGGCAGGCAGGAGGAGGCATTCCAGCTGTGTATTAGATCCTTAGCCAAGTGGGAGAAGAGCAGTCCAGCCAGGTGTGCATGTGAAATTCCTGGTCAGTTTCAAAAAGAAATATTTGTTATTTACACTTTCAATTTATAAACTAAGTATTTTTTACTCTCCGATATTTACCAGCAAGAGACAGAACACTTTCTCTCGCGGACAGATCCCAGGCCATCTCCAGGGTGAAAGCGGCATGGAGCATTCTGCTCCCCAGGCAGGTGGCTTCAGGATCGCTGTCGGTGCTGGGCGGTGGGCAGTGCGGCAGCGGGGGCCCCTTTCGGACAGCTGCCACCTGCTTCGCCTTCAAATTGGGCAGACTGCAGGGGCTGGTGCCTGGTACATTTTCCAAACCATTACCTCAGATGATGCTGAATGCTGCTAGGTACAGAAATGTGCATACACACACTGCAAACTGGTACCAGCAAAAAAAGCAAAGTTCAAAAGATGGGATTGTTTATAGCTATAATCTGCTCCTTCAGCTGCTGCACAAATTACTTTTAAGCAATTCATTTCAGTGGCTCAGAACATCACTTAATGAACCTGACACTAAATTGAAAGAAAGAAAGTTTAATTAAAATACTGCATGGAAAATGTCTTGAGACAAGCTCTTCCAGGGGCAGATTGAACGTGGTGGCACAGACATACAGCTTCCTTTGAAAGAAATGTTAAAGTAGGCAGAAAATCTAGTTCATGATGAGTTTTAAACCGAGCAGACCAAAATGTGTGTCGTGGACTGGCCCCATGCAGGGGCTTTGTCAGACTTCTCTGGGTTAACATGAGGTTTTGCACTGCTTGGTGAGAGGTTGGTTCCCCCCGTCGAGGAGCAGTGAGGGTGTCGTCACTGAGCCCTGTGTGGTGGCAGAGCCCAACGGCCGCCCGCCAGGGTGCAGCTTCTGCAGGAACAGGGCATGTGTCCCGAGGGAGGACCCTAGGCAGCACCAGCCTCTGAAGGCACTGGGGAGGGCGGTGGTGGGGGCCATGGGCTGGGGGACGAGTGCAAGGACCTACAGGTGATGGGACTTGACTGGGATGGACGCAGGGGAAATGCTCTTGGTGGGGAATTGTGGTGGCCGGTGTCAATTTGAAATGCCGCGTTTGCTGGGACATGGGGTGGCTCAGGCAGAGTAGGTACAGCACTGTGCTTCGGGGAGCATCACTCAGCACCACTGGGCTGCAGCTGCTTCAGCCCAACACGAAAGGAATCCTTTTGTGATGCTTCCTACTTAATATGGCCCCAGATGCTGGATTAAGCCATCTTTAGCTGATTAAATTCAAATCTATGCAACAAATGCCAGGGACTGTCGGTACATAGCTTTGGTGTGTTTGCTTTCCCCTAAATATAGAATTGGGATATTAATCACATTCTTTCAAATACCACCGCACTCTGAAGGCTGTGGCTTCCACGTGTGCTTTTGTTAAAGGTAAATTATGGCTGCTCCGTGCGGAAGATGTTTACCTTCCATTGCCTGCATTCCCTGTTTGCCTTCTCCCGTTCCCCGGGGTGTGCCAGGCCCACCCGTGTCTCACTGCTGGCCCACTGGTGTTTCTCCCTCCCCACTAGTGCCTCTGCTGCCCCACACACAGGCAGCCCAGGAGATGCTCTTGTTTTCAGGTGTCTTTATGAAAACTCTGCAAGGGGTGCACCCTGTTTACACAAGGTACCCCCTTACAATAGACTGTCCTTTTCCCATTTTGTTCCTTGCTCTGTTAGCTTTATAAAGCCTCTTCTAAGCCGTGTCAGCCACATGACAGCTTTTCAGCTTTGGAGAGGGAGTATCCCGGGGCTGTACTCCATGTGGGCTGCAAGGGCTGCCATCTCCAGTGTGTAGTTGAAGCACTGCTGAAAGGCAAGCTTGTGTGTCTGGCCAGCCGTGGTATTTTGGTGAGAGTCTGATCTCAGGAGCTTCAGAGGAGCTGAGAGTGAACAGTTGTGATGTCCATCCTGTCTGTGTCTCACCTGGGGGTCTCAAGATGGGAAGCATGCCTGTGCACACATGCAAGGGCTGTGGTGCCTCCAGCACTGCGCTGCCTGGGGCAGCTGCTACAGAAACTTTCTGTAGAGCCTGAAGAACTACAGAGCTGGCTGGCCAGGTGGGCTTCAGACCCTGTGGCAAGGGGAACCCCGTGCTGACAGACTTCGAGGGTAGCTGCAGGCAGGCAGAGTCCTGGGCTGGTGAGGGGGGACCCTGTGAGCAGCCTCACGCCGACTGCCCCGTGCCTGGCTGCAGCTCTTGGCTTCACTGAGATGTCAGAAAATGGGGAAGGAGGAGACAGAAGAAAACTCCACTGGGGGAAACTGTGAGCTGAGTAGCCCAGATGGTGGGTATGGCTTAGGGGAGTCAGGCAGCTCATTTAGCCATCCCATGCCCAGGTTTGCCCACTGGTAAAATTGTTACCATGCGTCTCCACGTTTGTAAAGTATTTTGTGATCCTTCACCAAGTAAGTCTCTGTAAGCAGGCTCGTTAGTAAATGCTCAGTATCAGGGGCCTGTTGGAAATTCCAGGGGCAAGAGGAGATCTCTGCAGTGGTCATGGTGTGCTGGACCGCCCGTGTTCAGCCGAGGTGCTTGTTCCAGGGGCACCAAGCTGGAATAATGAGACAGAGTGTGACATCAGTGCAAGATGATAATAAATTTTGGTCGTAAGCTGAAAACAGCTGCTGTAGATGAGAGGAGAGCTGGCTGCTTCCAAATTTTACTTGCTTAGCTGACATTTGGGTGCTTCTAATTACAATTTTTTAAAAATCGATAGGTTTTGCTGGTAAGCTAACAGATGGCTTCAGCAAGATGACCAGAAAGACAGAATGTGTGGCACACTGAGCGCTTTGGCAAAACATCCATCCTGGTGTCTGTACACCAACCCTTTTGCTGTAATAATAATTTAACAGTGGTATACATGTATTAGAGCTTCCTGGGTTTTCAAAGCAACATCTTGAGAATACATGTGTGTACTGAGGGTCAGAGCCGGTTGCTGTAGTAGCAGTCACCATGATGCTGATCTTGCCGGAAAAGCAATCTTTGTATTCCTGCTGAAGATAAAGATCTTTTAAATACAAAGAGCTAGGTATTGTTAATATCCATGAATCTGTGTTTCCTGGGGCAGCTGTTCAGGTTTCAGCAACTGGTGATGCCGCTGGAAACTACAGGCTTTTGTAAGGTGTTTGGAAACGCGGCTGCTTTCCCATGAATGGGAAGTGCCCAATCTCGTGGCAGACCGGGTAGAGAGCCCGAGGTTTGTATAAATCCTGAGTTTTTAAAGGTGTTTGTGTGGAACAGTGAAGTGGAGCACTTGATCGATGCTCGGGTGCTTTTTACAAGGTCTAATTTATTTTAAGAGCATATTTTTGCAGGCAGACTTGGGGTTTTCTATTACTATTCCTAAGCCCAGATCAACCATACTGAGGAGGTTTTCTGTCTAGTGTGCCTCTCAGTCTCTTGGTAAAAGGATGGCAACATAAATTCTGCAGTGAGCCAAGGCACAGGGTACAGTTGGATGAGTTGCCTGGGGATGCTTCTGGCAGCATGAGTGTGCTGAGCAGCACTGTCGGTGCAGTGTCCAGCTGGGGCGCAGGCGCTGGCAGGGACAGGCACAGTCTGCGGGGAGGTGCAGGCACCAGGGAGCGGGCACGGGTGACAAACCACTGTCAGACTGTATCGCTTCCCAGCACGGGCCCTAGGATCCCCTGTAACCGTAGAAATGTCGGCATGTAGCGGAAGGCTGTACTTAGGCAGGAAAGAATAATGCAGGAAAGAACAGTAGAAAGAGAAGAGCACTAATACAGGAAATGGTGGATTTTAGTAATGGCACGATTCACGATAGGTTTTGTTTGCTTTGAAATTACCGTGCTGTGTAGAGCAGGTTTTATCATTATCTTAAGTGTGCTCAAAGTCTGTCTGTCCCACCACAGCCAGGACTGTGAAGGCGGCATCTTTAAATCTTCTCCATTGTGCACAGAGCCATGCGCACCTTTGCCTTCCAAGAGCGGGCAGTTGGCAGCGCAGCCCCCTCCCCTACTGACGTGTGTATCTAAGTTCATATTGCGGAGGAGGAAGGTGCCAGCCTGGTGCCAGGTGGACAGGTACCAGGAAGGGCTCTCGCTGTTTCCAGGCACCAGGAGGGGCTGCGGGCACTTGCATGGGGCACAGCCAGTCATGCTGTTCGGCCAGGGCTGGGGGGGTCCTCTCGGGGATGAGAGCCGGTCCCTGCAGCAGAGGCTGTGCCATCCTGGCCGGGGAGCACCCACCTGCCTGGTAGAGGGCTGAGCCAGGTCTCGGTGCTCGGGGACACTGTAAAGCAGCTGCTAATTTTCCTGTCAGAGTGAGGAGGATTATTTGCACGGGTAGAGAGATTCTCTGGGTCCCACGCTAATTGTCTTGGTTAACATGCTGTTCCACCTTCACAGGTGTAATGTATAACAGCTCTATAAGGTTTTCATAGCCTGACCAATTAAAAATTGTCATTAATCCAAGAGCTAACAAGCTGTGCTTCTTAATGCCAGAAGAGGAGTTTTGTGTTGCATGTGCAAGTCCATGGCCGGCGAGGGTTCATGGCGCAGGCAGAGGCACCTGCGGGTGCTGCTGGGGCCGGGGAAGCTGGGGTAGCCTGGCTGGAACTGGCCCCATGGCTTTGCCCCCTGCTCTGATGACCCTCGCAGCAAGCATCTCTGGTTAGTGAAGGGATTCACCTCTGGCCAAAAGAAGGGGAACACAACAGCCCAGGCGGATTCACTGCATATGCACGCCAGCCTTCCCCTTGCTGCTTTCTGTCCTTGGCCTCTGCCTCTTCTGCTTCTCACCCAGAGCTACCACCAAAACACACCAGCATTTTCTGAAACGAGCTTTTCTGCCCTGAGAGCAGTGACTGCTGCGCACCATGCGGGACATGGCATGGGGCTGCTGCAGGGCGATGCCTGTGGTTCGCTCCGGTGCAGCCTTGGTGGCTGGAGGGCCAGGTTCTTCCCCGTCGGACAGGTTTTCCCTGGGCTTGTTGGGATCTGGGTGTCAAGCACAGAGTGCAGGAGGGCTTCCCCACCCACCCCTGTGGCACATCAGTATCCTGGTTGGGGTCGGTGGTTTGGCCCAGCTGTCATACAGAGTGGTCCCCCTGCACTTCTCCCTTTCACCTCCTTGCTTCCCTCTCTGCTGTGCTCCTTGCTCGTGCCCGCATGGCTGGGGAGGCAAGGTGCAGCTGAGCCCCGCCGTGTGGGGAGAGCCATCTATTGCCACAGGGTGCAGTTTGTCACTCTGAATGCAGAGCAGTGGCCACCTGCGTGGCCGAGCAGCAGGGACTGGAGCATGACAGCTCCCAGGTCTCCCTTCCATAGGAAGGAGGAGAGCGAGCATGTTTCTGCTCCACACTGGGAGAGGTCCTGGAGCTCCCTTGAGATGGGGGCTCCTGCCCTTTGGTTCGCCACCTCTGCCTGTTGTGATCGGCTGTGGTGGGACCCTCTGAAGTCAAGATGTGTTGGGGTGAAAAAGAAGTGTATCTGTCAGGTGCCGTGTTAAGTCATGGTTCTGTATGAAAGCTGTTGCTGGATTTCTTTTCTATTTTATTATTCTGCCTCTTTTGATGAACTAACCCGTCGCATTTTGAAGCTGCATGGTTTCTGCTGATTGCGTCCATGTGACAAGGACAGGCGGCTGCCCTGCACACCTGGGCACCTGGGACTGTGAGAGCCACTGCTCTCCGTGTGCCTTCATGCTAAACACTTCCATGGCATTATTTCCTCCTGAACTCTCATTGCCAGCAGTTCCAGTGAATTAAACCTTGCGAGGATGGTGGGAGAGATGTAAATTCACGTTCTTCCATGTAGGCACTCTGAAACAGGCACTGCAGCGGGGGATGCTGCAGAGATGCGCTGGGGGAGCTACCAGATGGAAGTTTCTTTAGTCTAGGTCGGTAGCACTAAATTATTCTTTGCTGTAACAAGGGCAAAGAAATTTTGAATGTGCCAGTATTTTTAGCACTTAAATCTAGGAGAGTTATTCCATTTTGGGGAAGAGTAGCAGCTGCTGCTAGCTCTGCAGCATCGCATCATCGCAATGAGAAGCTGTACCCAGACAGCAGGATTCAGCAGCATGTCCAGCCCTCCCGAAAGCTGCTGGGTGGTCCAACTTCGAGCTGTGACCCCAGCCCAATCCCTTGCAGGACTCATGATGGGGCAGAGGAAGAGGCCTGAGCTTTGCCAGGGCTTGGAGTTGCTCGGGAGTGGTGTTTTTCCACAAAGCCTGTTTTCCCTCCTTCGCTGCAGCCCTGGCCCAGCTGGGATGGAGGGGTCGGGCAGGCGCAGGTGCCGTGCCGCGCCGTGCTTCGTGGTGTTGGTGAGCAGAGGTGTTTCAGGGCGTTTTGCTGATGATACCAGATTCTTACTGGGCTTAATGCAGTGGAATTGATTTCGGTTTGCCAGGTTATCATTCATCTCAGCAGGGAAAAATCAATGCAGATCAATCACATGTGATTTTGCATGCCATTAGATCCAGTTTAACCTCTGCTGTCCTCTTCCCCTCCTGCCCTGCTTGCCCTCGCCCTGGACCACACAGTCTGCGGGAGGATGGGTGGCCTGGGCTCAGCCCTGCATCACACTGTGAACTGCAACTGTCCCATTCTGGTGGGACTGGGATGGCACTTCCCTGTCCCCTTCCAGCCCCATAGCCTTGCCCAGGCTTTCCTCTGTAGCCTTTTTTGTAGCTGAGGGGCCCTGAAGTCCTCCTCATTTTGGTTCCTCACCAACACTTTTTTTGGCAGTCAGGGAAGAAAGTTGCGTTCAGGTCTTTGGATGAGCTTTTTGCTCTGCCTGCTGGGGTGGGGGTCGGGACGTCTGACTCTGCCACAGGCTGCCGCCTGTGCTGGGGGGCACAGGGCTGGGTCCTACTCCTCCTGCAGCCGGCACTGCCGCTGCCATGCTGGGAGCTGCTGGGGTGCTTCATGGCATGGGATGTGTTTCCAGGGTGCCCTGACTGTCCACTCAAGAGGCAAACTTGTAAAGCTTCTGAGTCCCTGAAGCGGCCAGGACAGCTCGGTGCAGAGGTCCCCACTCTCCGTTTGTCGGCGCAGTTGGCCTGTTTGCATTTGGGACTGGAGTTGGTTGGTTGGGTTGCATTTGGGGTGTGGGTTTTTTTTCTTTTGTAAATCAAATCTGAACTTGCCAAAGTGAGAGCAGGTCATGCAATGCCTTGCAGTGTTCAGGACCGCACATTGGTATTTCCATAACTCTTCATCAAAACTCCACAAGTCTGCATTTAAAGCTCTGACATGCAGAGAGAATTCCTCCTTGCTGACGGTGTGTGCATTTCAGAGTTATTAAACACGCCCCCACTGCTATCTCTCTTTTTTTCCTCTTTTGTTAAGAGAGGCAGACAGAAAGGGAAACCAAAGGATCTCTTTTAAACAGCAAAATGCAAAAAGCCTCACAATTTCCTGAGCAAGATAAGACCTGCAGGCTGTCACTGAGGTTCAGAGCCAGGAGTCCTCCTTGGGAGGCTGAGCATTGTGCTCATTATTCAGTGGAAATGTGAAGGTTTGCGTTCTCCTCAAAACCCCCTTGAGCTTGGGGTCCACCTCCTGCCGTGGCATGGTGGGATGCTGAGACGGTGCTTCTCCTACACCGAGACCCCCACAGAGGATCCATGGGTGGGTTCGTGATCTGGCTCTCCCCTTACCAGACATGGCTATGTCCTTCACTTCCCTCCCTAAGCCCTTTAATTTTTCATGACCTCCTTGTGCTTTCTTCATCCACCTGAATGGTTTCAGATGTAAATTATGTTCTCCAGTTCACAGGACCTGTCAGCATCCCATTTGCTTTCTCCATCATAGCTGAGCAGTGGGCTGGGAGGGTCGCCGTGCCACAGCTCAGTTATGTTCCTGCTCGGAGGCAGCATCCCTGTCCACTCGGCAAATCCCCATGTGCCTTCAGCCTGTTTGAGGGACTGACGTGGGGGGGAGGAGGGATGCAGTTGTGGTGAGTTATTATCCCACACTTATCAGCATTAAACTGGATTTGACAATTCATAGCCTGGGATTTGAATGATCTAAATCCTTCTTCATTTGGCAGCCTGGTTTGCTGTTATTTATGGTGCTTCCCAATTTATTATCATCTGCAGAGTTGGAGGCTTTGTGTGTGGTGCCATCCGCCAAGTGATTTATACAAATAATAAAAAGAATGGGCCACCCAGAGCCAAGCCACGGTCACGAGTCCCCTCCACAGCCTTCCTGGGGCCCACGGCACCTGGCCCGGGCTGGCAGGGCTGAGCCAGCAGGAGCACGCCAGTGAGCTGGGAACAATCCTAAAAATCAGGGGAAATTTTGCCTCTTTCCCAATTACTGCTATATAATGCCCTTCCCATAGACTTTCTGTGACTGTAAATAGAAATATCCTCTTGACTTCAGCAGGGCTCCACCAGCGTGGTGTCTGTCCTACACAGTAGCAGCAAGGACACCTACTTGTCACTTTTTTGGGGGCAGTGAAAAATCTAAGGTCATTTTATGCATGAGGGTCTGAGCAATGGTGACTGAGCACCAGGAGTTGGAGAACACCCCAGGTCTCTGATACCGGCGCCCAGGGCGAACGAGCAGGCTGTGTGAGATATTTATGGGAATAGACGAGCCCCAGGGTGAAACCATGCATAGCAGCATGGAGACGTCAGCTCTGCACCTTGTTGGGTTGGAAGCTGCTAATTTTGCAGCTGTATGACTGACTCATTTGTGGACCTCAGACACTAAGTTTGCTGTTTGCGATCCTCCCACTGTAGACAATTTATCATAATGGTGCTTACAGTAATCCTCTCCCTGCCTCTGAAGGGTTTTCTCTGGGGCTCGCAGAGAGCAAAGCTTTGCAGGAATCTTTGTGCGGATGCCATGGTCCTGCCCTGCAGAGGAGGAGATGGTGCGCGGTAAGGCTGCGTGGCTCTCGAGGGTGCAGAAGGCATGGGAGTAGAGGCAACCGGGGAAGATGCTGTCACGCAGTGACTCACGCATCCTCTGCTTTAAGCTGACAGCGCTCCAGCACACCTTCTGGCAGTTAGCATGAGGCCGGTGCCAGCGACGTGCCGCCAGCCCATGACATGAGCCCCTGCTGACACCCCTCCAGCACCAGTAGCGCCGCTCTGGGCAGCAGCTGGGTCCCACCAGCAGCGCATGGAGGGGCTGTGCCGGGCAGCACTTATAGCTGGTACCCACCAGCCTGCCCAGCCACCTCACCCAACACCTTATGTAGTCACTGGGAGGACAGTGCAAGTACATTTCTGAAAAGCTAATTAAAAACTGCATTTTTAAGCTCTGGGTGTTACTGGTTGCTGTAACACACATACCTCAGCTGGAACGGATATTCTTGCCTGCAGACAGATTTTTCCCTGGCTTTCCCTACTTTGAACCTCTTTCTGGCTTGCTGCACTGTGAAGGCATTGCAGAGCACTTCTCTGTCCTTCCAGCCTGTTGGATCAGCTGGCAATGTGATCCGGCGGTGTGCAGTGGGCACCCCGCTGCCCTGCGGCTTTGAGCCCAGCCATGCTCCTGCCACCAGGCTAATGGCTGTCCTGCTGCACCCTGGACCTCACAGGCTGGACGTGGGTGTCATCCTGTGTGAATGGGGGCAGGCACTCCTGGCACATGTGGTGGGACATGTGGGGTGTCCCCATGGCCTCCTCACTGGGACAGATGGTGTCAGGGCCCTTCTGCTGAATGGTGGGGCAGGCAGGTTGTGCTGGGAGCATGGGTGAGGTGCCTGGGATACTCCAGGAGCGGGGTCAATGTGCCTGGGATGCACCAGCAGTGGGGATAAGCTGCCTGGCATGCACCGGGAGTGGGGACAAGGTGTCTGGGATGCTCCAGGAGGGGGGATGAGGTGCCTGGGATGTGCCAAGAGGGGATACGAGGTACCTGGGATGCACTGGGAGCAGGAATGGGGTATCCAGGCCTCTGCACTGATGGGCAAGAGGAGAGGGGTGGCAGCGGGTCAGGCTGCTCCAGGTATGCAGGTCTTAGCACTGACTGCAGCTCCCCTGGTTGTGTCTTCTTTCTTTTTAATAACGGGTTTGTTTTCCCATTCCTCGTGGAGAGCACGCCTTCCCCCCCCCACTGGGAGAGGGGGAGGGGAGGGTGTGTATTATAAATTTCCTATTTTTCTGATAAAACTGTATCGCTACAGCGGAAATCAAATCCCGTCTTCGATATTTTTAGCATGAAAGCGTGAAGGAGCACTGATACTGAGGGAAGGGAGGACAGGCGGGTGCTGGCAGAGGGGAGGGTCTCCATGGAAACTGTTTTCTTTAAATTCCCGCATTCGGGGCACTGAGTGTGTAGGAGGTGATGAAGGAAATGAAAAAGCAAAAAAAAGAGAGAAGCTTTTTTCTTTTCTGTTGTCACAAAACTGCTGTAGGAACCTTAGGAGAAATGGGCATAAATTATTGATCATTTCAATGTGAATATATATGAATTTTAATTAATAATCGCCCTGTCGTGTCTCTCAAGTGCAGTGGTGGGGGATGAGCAGGCAGCAGCCCATGACCGACCAGCTGGTGCTGGAGGGGCCCAAGTTTGTCGAGGGACATCTTTGAAAAGGATCTGGTGCTGTGCTGTGCTCCTGACTCATAACCTCCTCAAGACTCCTCCATTTCACCCCTCGGGGATGTTTTCCCGTGCAATGTGCGATGACAGACGGTTGTTACTAGCCAGAGACGTCGCAGGGAAGAGCCAGCGCTCAGACGAGGGTGGCTGGGGGTGATGCTCTTGTCAGCCATGGTGGGGTTTGGGTTGGGCTGAGTACCACTGAGTTGTATTGAAGTTGGTATTGAAGTTGGGCTGAAGTGGGCTCACGAGAGGGTTTTTTTAATTCTTAGGGTTTTTTTTAAGGTATGAAAGTGTGTTAGTCAGGCTCTGTTATTATTCTGGTCTGAAACCCCGATGGTAGGCATGAGCAAATGGTGGGTCCAGGACATTCAGTGAACCCGCATCCCCCTTCCCCACAGGCACAGGGCCTGAGGTGGCGCAAGGGTCCTTGTGGTGCCCGGCCCTGGTGTTCCAGATGATAGCTCTGCTGACAAGGTGGTGCATTAGGTAGCCAGCACTGTCTGAAAAATGTCTCACTGCAGCACGGAAAGATATTTTTAATTCATTGAAAAGTGAATGACCTAAAACCAGCAGCTGGTGATGGAGAAGGTTAAATAGTACAAAACAGATACATTTTCAACTAAGTAATTTTAGAAGGAAAAAATACTGCTTGGTACGGGGTGCACATTAACACTGCCTGGCCATGGCCTCAGTAGTTCTTCAGTTGCTGCTGCAGCTTCTCTTCCAAGTCCATCCCCGGTGCGTTCTCCATGTGACACTCCTGCTGATGCCAGGCTCGGCCGAGGACACCGCAGTGGTGTTCACCAGAGTGGAGGTCATCTGCTACAGGGATGAAAAGCTCTGCTTGAACTGGGGCTTAGCTCAAGCTGCTGAGCCAGATTTGGTTACAAACACAAAGTTTCTTAGTGCTTGAGCATGTTCGGTTTTGGCTGTGGCATCTGTCTGCAGCTGAGGATGCAGTTACCTGTGAGAATGGGAGCTGGGTTTTGGCTTAACTTTTCAGGGATATAATTTTTTTTCTTGTATTTGTTAGACCCAGTGTCCTTTCCTTGAAATTGCAAATTGGTTTCTGATTCTGCAGGATCCTCAAGTGCTGTAGCGAGTGTGGCAGGCTCGCAGCAGCACGGGGTGGGATTTGCCGTGCCTAGGTTCCTTGCCGACCTTTAACTGGTATTTAGGAATACCTGTCCAGCCCTTTGGGAGGCATTTGCTGAATATGGTGATTGTAGGGAAGACAGCTATGTCATGTGGATGATTTGTTCACTGATGTTTTGCTAATTTAATTTCTGAAGTTCTAGCTTCAGCGCAGCCTCTTTGCGAAGGTTTCCCTCATGCAAAGAGCTTCATGGGTCCTTGCCATTCTGGCTCATCGGTCAATCAAATCCAAGGTTAAAGAACCGGGTGGGTATGAGAGAGTTTTGTTTTTCATAGTAGGTGCTGGTTTAACAGCAGCATCAAAAACGTGCCTGTACTGTGGGAGCAGGTTGTTGATCTCGTTTTTCGTTCTGCCAAAACCAAGTGCCCTGGCTGTGTGTTGCGGCTGGGCTCAGGAGCCGCGTGGAGGGAAGCGCCGGAGGGAAGTCTGGGGCACACCAGGGATGGCACCTGGCTGCCTCCGGTCCCTATTGGATGCAGAACGGTGATCTAGAGGTCAGGGGCTGTGCATCACGGTATCTGATGCAAACCTGTCAGCACGCCGGTGGTCCGTTAAAAGAGCGTTTAAAGAGTGTGCAGGAACAGACACAAGAAGTATGCGTAGATGACGTCGCCTAAGGCAAAACAGAAAAACCCCAGACCTGACAACCTCCCACAACATGTTTTCTCAGTTGCTAAATGGGAACATTATTTAACCAATAGTTCAAACCCAGCCAAGAGAGGAGGAACAGGTGATCTGAAGAAGTTCAAGATCCATTCAGAAACTGATCCCAGAAGACAGGAATCCCTAGCAGGCACGGTCTGTGCCCCATGCCGCAGCCAGCTCTGCCACAGTCAGCCTGGCTCTTCACCGGTGAAAGCCAGAGCAGAGCTTGGCCCTTCTGCATCGCTTTTCAGCCATTTTATTAATGTTCATAGCAGATGGTTAAAACCTTTCTGGCAGGCTTTGCTGCCTGCAGAGGCAGTCTGAGGCAGAAGGGTTCCATGTGAGGGAATAAGGTGCTTTGCCTTAGGCTTTCCAGATCAGGGCAGGCCAGTCCGGCCCCCGGCACCCCCACCTTTCCACTTCCTTGGCCAGACTGGGGTGTTACCGTTAGCCTCTTGGGTTTTGCTTCTGCATTGCCAGCTCTGTCTGCGGTGAGATTGCCTCCCTAAATTTGTTAACAGCAGCCAAGGGTTATATATGCGTGAAGATGAGCTTCAGAATGCATGCGTGGGGCACTACAAATGTGCTTCATGCTGGAGTGATGGGACAATGCAGGGAAGATGCATGAACTTTAATAGGAGCAGCCCAGAGTTCATCACTCACCTGCCTGCAGCCACCTGCGCTGTCTGCTGCGGGTGGCTGTCCTGAGCCCCAGGTCTGGAGCCCCTCACGCAGCTGAGACACCATCTCAGGGTGGCGGGGTGTTGTTTTGGGGGAGCCCATGGCTGTGGAAGGGTCTCTGGGATGCCCTGGAACGGCATGGGGCATGTGTTCAGTGGATGCTGGCTTGTCTGGCGTCCTGGAAGACAGACCGCCAGAAGCGTTCCCAGCAGCTGTGGAAGCATGTGCTGTTCTCCGAATTCTGTCTTTTCTAACTGTGGTGGTAATTTTCTAGTGTGTATCTGAGGCAGATACAAATCATAGGAGGGGGAAGGAAGAATTCAGGTTACATGATTCTGATGCTTTCTCTGCTGGCACATGACAACAGAGCTAATGAGCAGGAGGAGTCATCGCAGTGCTCGGAGGGCTCCGAGGGTGCGTGTGGCCCATGTGCTCAGCTGATGCTTACAGCCGCAACCGGCACAGGGGGTCTGCCCTGCCCAGAGCCCTGGAGGCTGCAGCCGTGGGCTGCGCAATGCTTGGTACTGGTGGACTGCAGAGAGGAGAGGGGAAAAAGTGCAAATGCTGTCAGCCGTTGTGGCAGGAATGAGCCGGCTGTTATCATAGCTAAGTGCCATTCATTGCAAAATCAATCTTGCACCCAGCACTGGGTCTCCGAGGCTGTGTTCCTTCTTCCCCTTCCCCAGCTTCGTGCCGGCGGAGAGCTGCACTCCAGGCAGTGGGTGAACACCAGTTGGGCAGTAATTGCCATGGAATTAACCTCTGACATTCTTCTAAAAATAGGCCAAATAAATCCAATCATTAGCAGCTCTCCTGCTTGCTTTGCCTCAAGGGTAAACACTGCAGATTAACGCGTTTACAAGTTACAGGTCCATGAGTGTTTCCTTGATTCTCTAGTTACTGCAGCCGAGCAGCAGTCCCTGCTCAGGGCTTTCACCTCCTGGTGACAGCACTTTGGTTTGTGGGGCAGGGGAGCAGTGCAAGCACGGTGGCTTTTGGGGCCACGGAGGGCTGAAAGGTGGCACTTTAATTTACCTTGATAGACAATGGGAGGGCAGAGTTGATGTGGTTGCCCAGGCTGCTCTGCCTGGTGAGTTCAGGTGAAGAATACAGAGGTGTCTTCATCCGTCTGCTCCCTTTCCTCCAAGGCTGAAGGCAAACTGCCTCCCCATGCGTCGGAGGGGAGCGATGAAGCAGAAGAACTGGGCAGGAGTGAAGCCAACCCCTTGTCTGGCTACTGGGGCAAGGTGCTGGTGTGCCAGGTAGCACTGAGCTCTCCCTGGGTCCCAGGAATCGATCACATCACCCAAAGTGGTGGGGCAGCGCCCCAAGGCATGAGAGGAGTGTGCCGTGCGGTACCGTGCCATGCCCCACTGCCAGCAGCAGTCCCCAGGCTGTGTTGGGCACAAGCACAGCATGGGGATGGAAATATCCCTCAATTGGGCTGCTGGGGTGCAGACCTGGGCGGGAGAGCAGGGGGGCTGAGCAGGTCCATAGCAGCAGAATTCCAAAATGCTGTGGCCATTATTATTATAGACAATAGAAAAACAGATTTGTGGAGATCCCACAGGAGACGAAGTGCTGACAAGGCACGTAGCTGTACAGGGAACGGTGCTTTCTAGATGCCTGTGAAAGCCAGTCTGCAGTTAACTTAAATTGTCTTTGTCTTCTTCTTTCCAGCTGACATCATCTCTACAGTAGAATTCAACCACACTGGAGAATTATTAGCAACAGGGGACAAGGGGGGCCGTGTTGTAATATTTCAACGTGAGCAGGAGGTAAGTGCCAGTGAATACAAAATGCCCATTTTATCCTTTTAAGAGAAGCTTCCTGCTGTTTCCTAATCTGTCTGTGTCACTCCTAACCTCAGGTCCCTCCTGGCAGACTCCAAACTGAAAAGCAACTATTAGCATAAGCAGGACCAGATTTCAGCTTGTAAAATGCCCTCCAAAACCACGTTGCATTTCCTGCATTCTTTTGCTCTGGTTGCAGCTCCCTGCAGCCGGGTGTAACTGGGATCAGACCGGTGCATTTGAGCGTGCTGCAGGTGTCCATCTGGCCACCCTCCAAAAACCTCTCACACCGCCAAAATATCCAGATGAAACAATTGTGTTTCCCTTCTGAAACACTTTGCCCCAGGAAATTTGAACAAACTCCTTGTTGAAACCCTGAGTCGCGGTCTGCCCAGCCTCCTGCAGCTGTGGTGAGCGTTCAGCCTCCAGCACGGCCGCCTGCACCAGCATGGCCGGGGGGCTGCGCAGGACCCCACCACCCGGGAGATTCCCTGCCCTTCCCAAAGCCATCCCACATAGCTGGTCTGGCACAGCACGCACAGCATCGCATGGTCTGAGCGGGTGGGAGCCATCCTCCCCTGTGGGTGTGTTTGCCGATGGTGGAAGGGATGAGTCAGGCCTGGCTATGAAAAATGTCATGGTCTGATGAAGGTTTTAATTTTTTCTCAATGTTATAGGCTCGAAATTATTTCTGTATACGCTGGAGAGAACCAAACGGTTAAAGGTTACAGGCATAGATGCTTCATCAACCTTTCTAGCACTATTTCATTTCTTATTTTCCTCTCATTTTATTATTCTACTGCTTTTTGTGAACTTTAAGCTTCTTAGCATTGCACCAGGTGTATTCTGTTCAGCTCCTGCTTTGGAGCAGTGCTGTGCTCCAGGGGACAAGCAGGGCTTTACTGACCCAAACGCTTTGTTTGTATGTGGGAAGTTCCATCTCCACGATAGTTTTCATTTAATTACTTCAGCCCCGCTCAGAGCCTGGTACCGGGTGGTTCACTGTGTGGGATTTGCAGGTCCAGGGTCCCTGACAGGTCTGAGCGCTGAGCCATGGCACGCAGCATCAGTTCTTGCAGAGACACTGCCCTTTTCTTGGCTGCGTTGTCCTTGCTTTGTATTTGTGCCCCTGCGGGGCAAATGCTGCTTATTCTGTGCAGGTGGTGGGGCGCTGCCTGCAGCTCCTCTGGGGCTGGTGTGGGTGCCTGGCAGGAGCCAATCCTTGGTCCCAGCCGTTCACCAGGGGTGGTTGGCACGGTGTGGTGGGCTCTGTTCCCACGCCATTCCTGCTGAGCACACCAGCACTGCCATGCCCGGGGATGCCGAGCCTTGGCTTTCAGACCTGCGCTGCGTCACCGCGACCAGGCGCTCGCCGGCACTTAACAAACCTTAGAGAACCAAAGAGTCAACAGAAAATGTTCCCCTGCTCTCTGTGCCTTAAACTCCTCTCTGCTCCCCTTCCTGCAGAGCAAAAACCAGCCCCATCGCCGGGGAGAGTACAATGTCTACAGCACCTTCCAGAGCCACGAGCCGGAGTTCGATTACCTGAAGAGTTTGGAGATAGAGGAGAAGATCAATAAGATACGATGGCTCCCGCAGCAGAACGCAGCCTATTTCCTGCTCTCCACCAATGGTACGTAGCTGCGGCCACAGCAGCCGCTGTCCCACCACCACGGGTCCCTGGCCCCCTGCAGCCAGGCGGGGCCCACTCTGTAGCGCTTCTTTGGGAAAAACGTATGCTAACAAAAATATGGAGACTCCTTTTGGTGTGACATGGATGTCACGGGGGAGCAGGAACAGGTCCAAATCTGTCTGGCAGAGTGCGATGCCGGTGCACCAGGTTTTGTCCTTATTTCAGGGCAGCCGTTCTGAGTCTTCTCCCCCTGCTGACAATTTCGGGTTTTTTGTTGTTTTTTTTTTTAAAAGAAAAACCGCAGCTGGTTTGTTTCAATTTGCAGCTGTGTTCAGCTCAGCAGTTCCATGTTATGTTCAGATAAATATCAGGAGGATCCAGGAATATTACTTGGGATGAATGGGACCTTAAGATGGATGTGACTTAATTACTTCAGGGGAAAAGGAGGGGTCTAATTATCTTCCATAACCAACTTACTTTGTGTTATAGAATTGCCTCTATTGATCATTGTAATAAAATTCAAAGACTTACTAAACTCATTTGGGGGGAGAATCATTGAAATGCAATGAAGATTAATTATAGAGCATAATGTTTTGTTAATTGAGTTTTTAAATAGTATTTTGATTAACAGGGATATTATCTTTCCATTTGGGATGGTGTTTCATATGCTAGCAGGTTATCAAAATTATTCTTTTAGAAATACTCCCGTGTTATGCTGTTTCTTTTTGTTCTTACAGTTAAACTAACATTATATATATAACCCCCCTAAAGTGAACCGGCTTAATAAAAAAATTAATGGTGCTCTATTGGAATTGCTGTGTAAAGGAGAAAATGAAGATGGATGATATGGTTGTGTATGAAACCTGGTGGAAGTGATGATAAACTACTGATAGTCTCTGCCAGGAGGGAGGAAAGAAAACACCATTACTCAGAATAAACCCACATGTTCTGGGGCTCCTTCCCCAGTGGCTCTGTGGCTCAGGAGCTGTGGCGGGGCAGCGTGGAGCTGCCTGCAGCCCCTTCTAAGACTTTACCTCCTCTGAGCAGCTTCCAGGCACGGTTGCCTCCAGTCGTGCTTTGCCGCCGCACAGTGCTGTTGCTTGCTGGAACCTCAGGTTGCCTGTGGCTCTGCTCAGCTTGCTGTGCGCTGGAGTTCTGCGCGGACTCCGCTGGAAGCAGAATTAGTTACCATGTGGCACCCTGTGTCTGATGGGCTTTAAAGCTGTGCACAGCCTCCAGTGCCTGCTGCCGGCATGGGTGCTGCTGTGGCTGCCACCCCAGCACCCCGACACTGGTGGGGTGACACCCAGCCAGAGCCACCCTCGGGGGTCCCATCCCTCCTCTCACCTTCCAAAGGGGCAGCGTGGGGCTGGAGCATGGAAGGCAGTCAGCAGGGATGGCTGGCGGTGTTCCAAGAGGATGGGAAATAGAGCTAGCGGGGACAGAATTAGGAGAGCTGGTGCATCCTTGGTGTTTAACACATTACTCGAAGCTAAAGGAATCTGGAAATTACTCTTGAAAAGTAACAGGTGGCCCCTGGATAACTGCTGTATGAGATACGGAAATGCGGGAGGAAAGGTGTTGTGTGGAGCCTGCTGTTGGCTGGCTGTTCAGCGGGTGTGCAGGTGTGGGGAAGGGGATGTCTGTGTGCACAGGCGTGCAACGTGCGTGTTGGAGGAGCAGCCGTGTGTGGTGTTGGGACAGTGGGTTCAGCCCCCCAGCACTGCCTGAGCTGCCCCATCCTGGTGCCAGCACCTCGAGGGTGACTCAGCCCCACCACTCAATATATTGAACGCCAACATTCAGAGCATGACCTCTGAGGCACTGAGCCCTGGGAAATTACTTTGCCTATTATTTCTCCATTAATCCAATAGTTCTGTTCTGTTGTTCAACCGTCTCCTTATTTCTGGAGTAAACATGCCAGGAGCTGTCCAGCAGGACCAGGTGAACCAGGGCTCTGGGGATGCTGTAGTGAGAGGTACCTCTGCAGCCACGCCGGGCACACAGTGGGGTGGTCACCGGTCTGAACCAACTGTGCCCTTGGCATGTCCAGCGGTGGCTGCTCGGGGGGCAGCCGGCTGTAACACTCTCCTCTCTCCTGCCCCCAGATAAGACTGTGAAGCTATGGAAGGTCAGTGAGCGGGACAAGAGGCCAGAGGGATACAATCTCAAGGATGAGGACGGTCGTCTCCGAGACCCCTCCATGATCACCATGCTACGGGTGAGTGTGGGGAGACCAAGGCTGTCGAGGAGCCTTTCTCTTCAGGGTCTTGGGTGAAAATTGCTGCTGGTGTCACCTGTGTGCCGCAGTACTGGTAACACTGTCCTGACGCGGTAGGTCTATGTCCGAGGGCTCCTTGTGTCGGAGGCCGGTGCTTTGTCGGGTGTGTGGGTGCAGGAGCAGAGGAGGGAGCTGTCGCTGGAGCAGTGCCTGGGCTGTGCCGGCTCTGGGCACGTGTGCTGTGAAGCACCGTGTTTTGTCTCATGTTGGGTACCTCGGTGCCACAGGGCTGCTGCTGCAGGGCCCTGCATGCCGTGCCCATCCCGGCGAGGAGGCAGTTAATGCGCTCTCCCTTCTCGGTGCATTCGCCACCGCCCAACTTCTGCTTTGGGAACAGAAGTACTTTCTCTAAATGAGTTTTCCTCCCAGCCTAAGGAGATTAAACCCAGCCTCCCAAATTGAATGTAAACACCTAAGGCTATGTTTTCCATTTACTTCGAGGGGGCTGGATGCACAGACCACATTAAAGCAGCCGCCCCTGTGCCCCGGGAGCATCGAGCATCGCTGGGAAGCCTGGCAAGGCAGGGTGTGCGGGCACAGCAGCGCCTGGCTGCTGGGCATGGCTCTGCCACCTGGGAGCTGCCTGAACCTGGCCAGCAGTGCCAGCAGGTTGGTTCTTCCCCCAGCACTGCCCTGGGATAGCTGTTTATGATCTTTAATTTGCATATAAAGAGTCAGCTCTGGCCCAAGGCAGTGCACGCCCCCTTAATTCAGTCAGAGCCCACCCTGGGCCCCGGGAGCTCTGGCAGTGGGGGCAGGCAGCGCTGGAGGCCCCCGGTGTGTGGGCTACAGCAGTGAGCGGGGTGCCCCTCTGCCAACGGGGAGAAGCCGTGCTCCCCCCCACATGACGTTAGAGCAGAAACAGACATTAACTCGTTTAACCCATAACCCATAGACCTAGAAATGCCAAGTATGCAGGAATTTTGTCATGATGTTAATCAGACCAGACCAGCTTGTAATTTATTAACATCCTGTCAGAATTTGCATTTTGAGTACTTGGGGGGGTTATATTTATATATATATATATAATTGTTGCTATGATTACCCTTGGCTCACTTTTATGGCTTCCAGTTCCATTGCAGACAAAGCCATTGAGGACCCCAGACAGGTAGTTAATTCTCATCCCCGTGCTGTGCTGCTCCTGGTGGCTGGCAGGCATTTTTCTTTACAGAGCAAGAAAACAGTTTATTGCATGTGTATCAGCTGTTATGTTTCAGGCAGCATTGCCGGCCTATTGCGCTGTTACTAGACTGCCCGTTGGAGGAGTTTGCTCTGCATCTGGGTGTGGGAGCCGGGGTTACCGACCCTCTGCAGGGCTGGGAGGCAGGTTTTAAAAAGGCAGCAGTGTTAAGGGGTGTTATTCCAGTTAGTGCTTTCTTCTCTGGCTAAATGCGCTGGAAAAGCCCTGGGCTTACTGAGGAAACACCGGTCACCATTTCGCC
The DNA here is from genome assembly GCF_023638135.1 of Falco biarmicus. Classification (NCBI taxonomy): domain Eukaryota; kingdom Metazoa; phylum Chordata; class Aves; order Falconiformes; family Falconidae; genus Falco; species Falco biarmicus. The sequence continues at coordinate 65,164,315 of NC_079295.1, forward strand.
TAAATTGCCGTCTTGGTGCCTGTGCCGAGCTCTGCGGCAGGTGGCTGTCGGCGGCAGTGCCGTGGCCAGGGGTGTCCTGAGCACCCCAGCACGCTGCTGGAGACCATGCAAAACAGCAAATGCAAGGTCAGCGTTCTCAAGGGAGCAATGTTTGAATATTGATTTTTTTTTTATTTCCAGTGTATTCTTTAGGAACATTGAATTTCTGGAGTAATTATAGCAACTCAAGAGTCCAGGATAAATGTTGAGGCATATTTCTTTTCCAACAGAAACTGTTTTAAAGTCGCTAAAATGCTTTGTTGTGGGAACACTGAGTTCTGACATTTTGAAATGGAGATTTTTAACTTTTTGACAATGATTTTTTATCTTTTGGATTGACCCGGCTGTCAGCTCTGTAGGTGCCTTGTCGTCCATCCCACCGGCCGTGGCCGCTGGCTGGTCAGACGTGCACCAGCAGGCATGGGGAGCATGCAGGGACATGAGCTGCAGTCCCGTCTGCCCAGAGCTGCTGGTGGGTCCCCCCTTGCCTGGGCGAGGGGAGCCCATGAGGAGCATGGCAGGTGGCCCTGGCTGTGTGGCACTGTGTCCTCTCCTGCATGGGATGCCCACAGCACTGCTCACGTTGGCTTTGCAGTGCTGTGTGTGCCCAGGGGCTTAACACTATCATTTAGCTGCTCCTCCTTCTCTTCCCTGTGTTACAGAGGCTGGGGTGGGGAAGAGCGGACAGCCTGTGTGCGTTTGCCAGGGGCAGGTACATAGCAGTGCCGAGCTGGTGGCTCAGGCTCCCACCCCAGACCTGCCTCTGCGCCCCACCGCCTGCCCCTGCCGTGCCGGCAGGATGTGGTTGTGGATCGATTGGAGCCCGCGATGAGGGTGATGATGCCTCAGCGGGGTGCATGGGCGATGTGGTTATGAAAATAAATAAATAAATGTCATGCTTTGCTACTGATTGCTGGCATGAGTTGATTGCATTTGACCACTTCCTGGTGCCTGAATGGGTGACCACAGGGTTGGAAGTGGAGCCAAAAATCAACCTGGGTGTTTTTGCAAGTGCTCGGCCTGAAGTCACACCATCCAGCCCATCTGTCACTGCTGGTGCCCAGTGGGGCATAGCCAAGGAGGGGCAGGGATGCAGAGATGCTGCCAGCGTGGCCGGTACTGGGTGCAGCCCTGGGCAGTGCGTGTTCAGGGTGGGGGCAGCCCGCCCACCCCACCAGGCACCCACCTGCCCTGTCCCTGCTCACCCCAGGGAAGGAGGGCATTGTGATATTTATCTTTTTTCCCTGTAGAAAGTCACACTGAAATACCAGAGAAGTGGATGCTGTTTGTTGTCTACCCCCAAAGTTTCTGCCTTCATTTTGCTTTCAGTCTGTTTACTCCTGGTAGCAGCGTGGTGCCGTACGACTGGGGGAGTTTGCTACTTGGGTGTCTCCCTTGTGCTGTGGGGTCAGGCACTGCGACCCCCTGCTCCCTGGCAAGCAGCCCCACGGGACTGTACAGCTCCTGCTTCACAGGAATGAGGAGAGGTAAAGCACGATGTAAGTGCTTGGTATTATGGTTATTAGCGTCTGCCAGCACAGCGCCTGCTGTCCCTGAGGATGGAAGACTGTGGAGTCTTCCGCCAGCCCTGGTTTGATCTAATGTTTTGATGATTTTACTTAGACAGATATTTACATAGCTGTAACCATTTTGCTGCAGCTTGGCATATCTTTGACATTTAATTGTCCTGTGATGCTCGCGCTTTGGAGTAAAGCCACATCCATCCACAGTTTAATTTTCAACCACAGGCGAGTGAAAAAGGGCTTTAAAACCACCTTGCTGCAATCGTCTCTCACCCATTTCTCTTAAGGCTTTCAATGTACTTGATGAGCATTGTTCTCTGAGGGATTTCTAACCTGCATAGTGCAAAAGGAATATTTAACTCCGCTCAGGCTGTAAAGTAAGGCTTGTGCTGTCATTAAAAAAGCTCTGCTTGTTTGGCTAGCCCCCAGTCTAATGGCTACAGCCCTGTGGCCTCATTTAGCTGCCTCGGCAAGCTCTCCCATGCCGCTCGGTGTACAGCCACACCTGCACTGTGGGATGTGTGCAGGAAATAATTAACACAAATAATATCCAGGGCTTAATTTTTTTTAAATAGAGAACATGTTTGCTTTGATCCCTCACAGTGCAAATCAGACTGTGGTGAAACAGTGGTGTGCATCTCCCACTGGTACCGTCCCCACTGCAGGAGGTGGTGGCTGTGGGCACTTGGGTGCTATGTGTGGGAAGATGCTCTCTGTGCCTCTGGTGAGCAAAACCGGGGCAACCAGCCAGGAGAGACCATTCCCAGGCCTCCCTTTACTGTAGAGAGGGGCTGATCTTTGCGTTTGTTTAAAGAAGAGCAGCAGCAGCCAGCTGTGCTGCCCGTGCTGCCTTGGCACATACTGCCCAAGCTCCGAGCACCACAGGGACAGCTGTCTGCCTCCCCGATGTGCCGGGGGGCTGTGACTGAAGGGTGTTCTTGTGTCGGGCCACTATGTGTTCTGAAACCAGGCTGGGATTTCTTAGTCCACCAAGTCCCCTGCTCCTGAGCCACACTGGCAGTGGGGAGAGCAGCCAGGGCTCCCCAGGGCTGGCAGGGGCTCCGGCTGGGGGCTCCCAGGAGGGGCTGCTGCTGCCTCACCTCCTCTGTCCCAGGGGAGCTCACATACTAGTTGGTAACAGCTTTCCCTGCCCCAGAGGTCACAGATCTCTGCCCCAAGCATTTTAAAATGCTGGTAAGTAAGGAAGCACCCTGCAAACAGGCTGGTGCTCAGGAGCCCAGGGGCCAGTTGCTCTGGTAGCAGGGTCAAGTCTCACCCAGGTTATTAAGGACTCGGGATTGCTGTGCTGCAGAGTGGTGTCCTGTGGTCTCCTCTGGACACCTCCCTGGGGGAGGAGTGATCCTCCGAGCCCAAGCACGATGTGGGTGCAATGCACAGGTGCGTGGATGTGTCTGGTTCTTGGTGTTTGTAGCTGTTGCAAAGCGTGCTCTTGGTTAAGAGCTGCCACTTCACTCTCAATTCCAGCAAAATCCATCATAAATTCTGTTTTATATCTCCCACTTTTCCAAAGCACTCAGATTTCTGGGCCCCTGGGCACAGTTCCCTGGGGAGGTTGTGCTGTATTCCCTCTGCATCCCAGGCACCCCACGGGCAGCCCTGGAGTGGGGCTGTGCAATGGGAGAGGGGAAGGGGTGGGCAATGCTTTGGAGAAGCTGTGCTGCTGGTTTTCCACCTCAGCAAAGAGATCTGTCTGTCTTTTCCTTTTATACATTCTCCAAAGCATTATCATTTAAATGACAAGGTAATGTGAAACATTTGGCTTTTTTTGGCTATAAAATGCACATGGCAGAACTAATCAATTTCAAATGATCGTCATCAAACCTTTGCCACAGAAATTTTTTTTAAAAAAGGATTTTCCCCTTTTCATTAGTGGCTTACATTGCTCTAAAGCTGCTCAACGGGTACCCTTTGCATGCTCGACTGCCCTTTGGTAGCCTGGCCCCTCTGAGCTGGGCAGCACTGGGCTCACTGCCACATGATGCCATCCCTGGGAAGCCACCGTGCTGGTCCAGGACATGCTGGGGACCTGTGGCGTATCCTGGCTTGGAGGTGCTTGATTTTTGTCACTCTTGAAGCAATGCCCTGAATGAAGACGAGCTTGGCTCAGTCTCACAGTGAGGCACAGCCAGTGTGCAGGGCTCTGAAGCCACCATGCAAGTAACGGCTGTGTCACAGCAGCACCCAACCCACCAGTGTGCGCTGCCTGCACCTCTGCCTGCTTCATTCCGCAGATGCTTGAAAAGAAACGAAGGAGCCCATTTTGCTGCTGCTTTTGTCATTTTTTTGTTTTTCTGAGGTCATGAGTTGAATTCTTTCTTTTCTGGTGAAAACTCATTCATCCTTTTAATATTTGTAAACTCACCTTGAAATGCCAACGACCAGAATTGACCTTTCAGATATTTTTTTTCACCTCTTTTTTTTTCCACAGCAGTTACACTGCTGGTATCTGTGTCTAGACAAACTGTAAAAACAACGTGCCAGGCAGAATTATCAAACGGGCTTGGATTGCTTTGAATGCGTGTTTGGTAACATTGCTGTGGTTCTGCACGCTCCTCTTGGTAAAAGTAGGAAAACTGCCTGATGGGATTTTACTGACACTGGCTCTTCTTCAGCAGGAGAAATAAGTTTAAAAGTATCTTTTCAAACAATCACATCCTTAACAGGGCTGCAGTTCTAATGAGATTGGTGTGAGAGTTTACGATTTTTGACCTTAGATTAAGAAAAACATTCTGTTAGTTCTTTGAGGTTTCCCCAAACTTATTTCAGAATTTAGGTGAAAGTAATCCTGGAGTGTAACAGGTGAACTAGGATGAATTCTCAGTTACAAGCAACAATAAATATCCTATCATGGTATAAAAATACACAAAGAATGGGAAAACTGGGATGGTTTGGGCTGTGTGTGGAACGCCACTTGCAGTCAATGCTCAGTTTCCTTGCAGTAGAAACCCTTGGTGAACTGGCCCTGGTTTTGGGAGGGGTATTTGTGTCGGTGGTCTGAACGGTTGGCCCACATGGACTGACTTCAGGCTTTGAACTCTGCACCTCGGTGCCGATCGAGCACAGCCCAGCAGATGCTCCTGAGTCTCAGTCCCCACTGGGAAACTGGGAAGCTGGACACTGCTCTGGAGGGCAGGTCTGCTGGGCAGCGCATGCTCCTGCTCTGGCACTGCAGTTCTGGCTGCACCATCTTCCCTGCAGACCTGGTGTCCGTGGTCTTTTCCCTCCTCCCGATCCCCAGCTGGGACCCAGACCCTTTTGGACCTGCACACATGAAGGTGGATGCTCAGTTGGCAGCAGGTCTGTGCCTGTGTTTCACTGTATGCAGAAAGGCCCAGGAGCTGCCAACCGAGGAGGCAGTGCTGGCACAGTGCTGAGCAGGGAGGGACGTCTCCACGGAGAAGAGATGAAACCAGAAGCTTTATCAGCTACATGGCCTGGTAATGAGACAGTGGGTTTATCCTTCCACACTTCACAGGGAAGGTCCAGTAAGTCAAAATCCTGAAGAGCATGAAATTGCCAGTCTACCACGAAAATGGTGTTTGATGCGCATTTTGTCTGCAAAATACTGATCTGCAGGCAGCGCTGGCTGGCAGTTACAGAATATGCCTTTTGTAGGTAAGAAAGAAACATCAGGGAGCACATCCAGAGGAGCTCAGCAGCTGAAGCAGGTGAGGAACCTTGCTGGATTTATCCCCAAGCTGCTAGCTCTGCGCTCGGATTTGCCAGGAACTGGATTACATTTTCCTACTTGCAAACGCAAGGCTGGGGTTAATCTGAGCTTCGGCTGTGACTAATCCCACTTGGCCAAATCCTACCTGCTCCCCAGGTGGCGGAGGCAGCTGCACCCCAGGCAGCGCTTGTGTGGAGCACAGGGGGTGGGCTGGCGGTGGGGGGCTACCCCAGAAAGGGCAGTTTGTCCTGCTGTACATGCCGAAGGAGAGAGGGAAGATCTGCCCTGTGGGCTGGTGCACAGAGCTGCAGTTAGGCGCGGGTGCTGCCATACGCGCTGAGCGCGTGGCAGTGCAGGCATTACAGCTGCCGCGCTGGGCTGCTGCTGGTCCTGCTGCATGCAGCAGGTCATCGCAGAGCTTCCACTGCAGGTGGTGCTGAGGCATGGTGACCCCTCATGAGGTGAGAACCAGATAGATATCTTAATGGATTATGTATTAATTTTTTTTTTTTTTTAATGGCTACTACTTAGGGTCAGGTCTGGATCTCAGCCTAAGTCCGGTAGAACTCTATTGTGCCAAGAGGATTTCCATGGAGGTAACTGAGAGCAAAACCTCTTTCTCTGTTACACAGAAATGGGTGCATGGTCCCAGTGCTGACATGTCTGTGGTTGCCCTCACTCCCACCATCCATGGCCAGGACCGCTGTGCAGGAGCACTCCATGGGACCCGCACCAGGGTGATGCCAGGCTGCTGCAGCAGCTTCCTGGGGCAGAGGTGGTCTTGCTGCTTTGCTTGTCCATGCTGGGCTTGCCCTTCATGAGCCAGCCCTCTCATATTCACACCCTTGAGGAATTTTTGTCCTCCTGCGTGCCCCATGAGGAGGATTCCCAGCAGCGCTTTCACCTTGCCTGTAGGTGATTGAGTCCCATCTTGCTGCAGGGCTGTGCTGGGGGCTTCATGTCACTGGTCTGGCCCCCGGGGCAGCTCAGAGCTGGCATGCGTTGGACTTGGGCTTGTGAGAGGCTGTGTGACCACACCATCCCAGGAGCTGAGGCATTAAGCATTTTCCCCTATATATTGACTCGTGCTTTGAAAACGCGGCACGCCGCAGACCACCTCTGGGCAGGGGAGGAGGTTGTCCTGAGGAACACCAAATCTCTGTATCTCTTTGGGCCACATCCATCACAGCACCGTAAATGCTGAGGAGAAGCTCTGCCAGGTGAAGTTCTTCCCCCTGGGAGCAGGGAGCATTTGATGACAGTGGACATAGACAGTGATGGGGGAAACCTGGTGAGAACATGGGGCACATAGTGAAGTGCAGCGATGACGGACATGGCGTTACCTGCGCTGTGGTCCTTTGCTCAGCAGCTGCGGGTGGCAGGAGGATGTGCAGCGCTGGCGGTGGGAAGGGGCCAGGGCACGCCGGCTCCCTCCACCCCCCAACCATGGAGAGCATGAATTTTACAGCTCAAGGGAGGATTAGTGCCTCATTAACTCAGGAGAGGGGAAGCCTTTGCAGGCAAGGAGAGGAATCGAGTGTTGTGTGCACTTTGAGTGAGTAGGACCAGCTCTTTTGCAGGGGGTGCCTGCTAGAGGCAGAGAGAAAAATTAAGACATATTTTGTTTTAAATGAAAAATGACTGGCATTCCCCCCCCCCCCTTCCTGAAAACGAAAAGTAATTTAATTTATTAGTGGTTTACTTTATTTGACAGCCTCTCTATGTACTTGATGCGGTTTGTTACACTGAATTACCCTTTAATAATGGGTATATATAATACCAGAGCCTGCCCTGCAGGTTGGCTCCGTAATTGAAGACGGGATGTGCTGAGGAGGGCTCTGTGCTGTTGAGGATTGCCATGGCAATGCTAGTGGGAGCCGGGTGGTTTAGGCAGACACCAGCTTGGACTCTGCATGCTTCAAAAGGAAAAAAAAAAAAACAAACCAAGTTTCAATTTCTGTCACGTTGCCCCATTTGTTGGGCGCTTTCTCTTCGCCGTCACTGACCACCCTGAGCAGCTCCCTGCCCGCCCAGCTGGGCTGGGGACCCCGTGGCTGCAGCACCAGGGCAGCCTGTGGGGTCCTCCCTCGGACCACTCAGTCTTTTCCTTTATTGTATGTTAAGCAGCAATGCAGCACTGCAGCATGGGTGCCTGTGGGCCGCTGGGACGGACCCCACGGCACGGGAGGGACGCTGTTGGGGCAGGCAGCGCACTAGGGAAGGTGCAGCCGAGAGCAGTCCTGTGGTGGCGAGCGGGATGAACAGGGAGAGGGGTTTGGAGGATCTCCTCTGCCGGGGGTTTCCGTGTCAGTGCTGGCACAAGGTTGAGCTGTCGCAGGGATGCGCCTCGGGCTCCCGCATGGTGGCTGCGCTTCCAGCTGGCTTCAGGCCAGACTTAAGTGGAGAAGAGATCAAACCCAGACAGGCACCCAGCCTGCACCCAGCAGCTCTCCCCTTGGCTGTCCCGAGTCGGGGGTTGCCTTTCACCCTGGGAATTCTACTGTTGTGGGACGAGATCCCGAAGCCGGTGTGTGCTCCCAGCGCGTCCCTGGCTGCTCCTGCCTCAAAATGTTGGCGCTTTCAGGTTTAAGTACTTATTGTTGATACCCTTAAGCAGAAGCTCACAGCACGTGGTGAGAAGGGGCATGGGCACTTGCTGTTTTCCATATTTCAGTGCAGATTCTTGCCACTGCAGCAGATAAAAAGTCCTGCCTTAACAAAATACTCACGGATGACCAGGTTTGCTCCCCTTGCGGGGTTTTACCTGGTGATGGACCAAGTTCCAGGTGTACAACACTCACCAGAATTTGGCTCTGAAGTAGCATGTGGAGATTTTTCATGGCTGAAGAGTTTATTTTAGCTCTGTGGTTGTGAGTAGCTGCTGTATGAGGCTGGGGTAGGGAACGGTGCTGGAGCTGCAGCTGGCCACGCTGTTCCGGCAGACCCGGCTCGCCCTGGCTGCTTCGCACTGCAGCGCACACTGCTGGGCTGCTGCCAGGGACGGGGGCTGGCCTGGGGTCGGACCGCAAGCTGTGGTCAGGCCACACAGCGTCATCTCGCCAAGTGAAATCCTCTGCCAAAGCCTTTCCTGTACTTATTCTTGTGCCCGGTGAGGCCGGGTGTAACCGTTGATCCCTTTCCCTTTGGACAACCATCATGTTTCCGACAGTCTGAATGACAGCCCGGTCCATGTAATCCCTGAGCAAAATGCGAGCCTCCATCCCCAGATGGCTGAGCAAGGTCCTTCAGCAGCAAACGATGCATCATTGCCTGTGTCAGGCTGAATTAGCAGGCAGGCTCGTCACATTAAGCTCAGGCTCTGAGCTGGCAGTCCCTGTGCTCTAGTGTCACTCGAGCTGGCTGTCACACTCCTGTCCCCACCTCTGCAGCCATGGGAAATCTCTTTGGGCAGCACACAGATAATATACACAGTAATGAAGTAGCTTGAGGGAGTAGCTTGCTGGCAAACGGGAGCACAGAGTGACACCTTTCTAGAGTATTAAGTTGCCTTGAGAGCATTATGTCTGAAGTTATTACTTACACTGCTCCTTGCATACACTATTCTTATCGCATTTCTCCATCCCCCAATGTTTACATGAGTTATGCTTATTAATCTAAAGGCAAATGTGTGTAGCTCCATTTCTAGTCCCTCCATCTGTCTCTGCCCTGCACATTCCCTTTCCCTGTCTCTTCTCATCTCTTGCCTCTGTCACTCTGATCTGAAGCAAAGGCAAAAAAGAAAAATCTGTGCTGACCTGGCTCTCTCAAGAAATACATTTCTGTTTGAAATGCTCCAGGAATTTCCGATTCTGGCTAACAGTGACAAAACAAGGCAGAAGTGGCTTTCTTGTTTGTTTTTTCAAAAGCAGAAATGGTTGCTGCAGCAGAGATCCAAGCCTGGTTTACTGGGCTCTCACTGCAGTCTAACCATACGGGTGCCTCTTTCAAAAGTAGAAGGTGCTTGAGTTTGCTTGTCCTTCTGTTCATACACTTAGAAAAGCGTTAGGTTTCCTTGGTGGGGGTGTGTGGAGAGGTGGGTGGGATGGAGCACCAGCAGCCAGTGCTCTGCAGGCACCTGCTGTGGCTGTGGAGGATCCCCCCATGCCGGGTGCTGGCAGGGGTCGGGTGGGATGGCCAGACCGTGTCCCTGGGAGCTGACACTCTGCTCATGCTGTGCTTCCCCTCCTGCAGGTACCCGTGCTGCGGCCCATGGACCTGATGGTGGAGGCCACCCCCCGGCGGGTGTTTGCCAATGCCCATACCTACCACATCAACTCCATCTCTGTCAACAGCGACTACGAGACCTACATGTCAGCGGATGACCTGAGGATAAACCTGTGGAACTTTGAAATCACAAATCAAAGTTTTAGTATCCTTTGGTGCACACTGCCCAGCAGATCCTGGGACGGTCCCAGCCTGGCCAAGAGCAGCAGTGAGGGGGTTGCCTCGGCTGGCAAGTGGGTTGCGAAAGCCCAGGGAGCCCAGACATGAGCAAGTGTCAGTGAGAGAATGAGAAAGCTGGACGGGGGAGACGGGTCCCTGCCGAAGGAGAGCGGCGGAGGGGGGACCTGTGGGGTCCGGCTCTGTGGGGAGCAGCAGAGCTGTGCCCATGTCTGCCGTGATGCTGACCAAGCAAGTACTGCAGCATCTCGCCTGGCCCCATGCCTGCACCCCCACCGGTTCCTTGGTACAGGAGCTTCACCCTGCGGCAGGGGCTGGCAGGGGCTCAGGGGTACAGAATAGCTGCCCGCTGTGCACCTGACTGCAGAACGTCTGAAATCCCCGGTCCCCAGGTGTCATTACCAAGGCACCTCCCTCTTGTCTCTGCCCGTGCCACCGGCGGGGCACCGGGCTGTCTGCGCAGGCATGTTCCAGCATCACACTGAGCTGCCTCCTGTGCGGCGCAGGGCTCAGCTGGCATCGTCACGACTGCTGCCGCCTGGTGCGGGTGATGCGTTTTTGAATTCTGCCTGTAGGGTCTGCATGGGGCGGGTGGGAGGGGGCGGGTGTCCGCAGGTGATGGAGAAGACAGATGCCTTGGGGAAGACGGAGAGAAGAAATATTAATGGTGCAGTCTCCATCATACCCTGCAGCAGGTTGACAGGCTGCCAGTCACAGCTGTACAAATGAGGTTGTGCCAGTCACCCTTGTAACAGCCGCATCAGAAATAATAACGTGGCACTAATAATTGGTGATATTTATATAGTATTTCCTACTGAAAAATCCTCAGGGCATGTGCTAGATTTAGGCAGCTGGAGAGAATTTCAGCAGTCACAGGCTGGTGGGAGCTCAAAGTGGGTATGTTTGAGCAGGGCTGCAACATGTGCTGGGTTTCAGGGAGGAAGATGAGGAGTGCTAAATTTGGGTAAAACCTCAGGGAGTTTAGATGGCCTGAGGGAGACTGGCCAAGGTGCAAGTGCAGCGCCCAAAATGCTTGCTAAGAATTAATGAAGAAACATCACCACCGGGCAGTTTTCAACCCAGCATTTCAGTGACCTCAAGCACATGAAATATTTTTGAAATTATGTGTACCTGGGCAGCCACCCCTGGGCTGTGGTAGTTTTCTGTTGGTCATTGTGCTCTGGGATTTTTTGCCCCTGTTGATTTTGGTGCAGTTACTCACCATGCCCTGGCACTGCCATACGAGATGTTTACTCTGGCATGGAGTGAATGGTCAGAGTCGGGTCTTGTGGCACGCAGAGGGGCTCTGGGCTGTGGTGCCGGAGCTGTGGTCCCCAGCTGCACAGCAAACGTGATGGATACTGGCTTTCCCTGCACGGTATAGGGCCAGCTGGGCGCTGCGGTTCTGCCCCAGGATGGTGCTACTCCCCCAGGAACACCTGGTTTGCACAGGGCAAGGGGAAGCCCAGGTGCCCAGAAGCATCAGCTGGAGGGGCAGTGAGAGGGGACCCCCCGGGAGGAGCGGGGTCTAGCCCAGGCTACCTGGGGCTCCTTGACTCGCCCTGCCAGACATCGTGGACATCAAGCCAGCCAACATGGAGGAGCTGACGGAGGTGATCACGGCTGCCGAGTTCCACCCGCACCACTGCAACACCTTTGTCTACAGCAGCAGCAAAGGCACCATCCGCCTGTGTGACATGCGCACCTCCGCCCTCTGCGACCGCCACGCCAAGTGTGAGTACAGCCCCTGCCGTCACGATGGCTGTGTCGGGGTCCCCTTTGGGTGAAAAGAGCCCAAAAAAGGGAGTGTGGAGACGCACCTGGGCTCAGGTCTGCCCTTCCACCTCCTGCGGATGTGCCAGGCTGTGGTCCTGCCTGCCCCTGGGTGCTCCCATGGCCACCTGCCCTCAGCCCTGCCCAGCCCCAAAAGGAGCATCTTCCCCCGTGTCCCAGCCCCCTGCCCTTTGTGGGAGCATGTTAAACCCCCCAGCAATGTTTCAGCAGTAGCGGATCTGAGGGGTCACTGGATGCTGGTGCACAGCCGCTAAGAGCCGTTAGTGCCAGAAGGCAGGGAGTGCTGTGTTTCTTCAGGCTGTTTGTCTGAACAGCCCCATGTCCTGTTGTCAGCTGTGGTTGCTGCCGCAGGGGTCAGGATATGCAGAAGTGCCCCCTCAGAATCTGGAGTGAGCTGGGCAGATAGGGACCTGGTCCTTGGTCCTCACTAGGCTGATGCGATGAGTGAGGTGCTGCTGAGGCAGCTGAGCTTGGTTCCTACCCAGCCTGTACATGTCAGGAGGTTGTTACTGGGAAAAATTGTCTTTATCAACATCTGCTTGGTAAAATAGTGGCACAAATACCTACAGCACTTATGGGTGTGCTGGCAAATGCCTGCTGCTGTTCCTTGTGCCCTAGCAGTCCCTGGAAGGCAGCTCTGTGCTGAGTGCAGCACTGTAAGTAAGATGCAAATGTGGGACAGACCTGAATGGGTTTAGTATCTGCCTGAAAGGCAGCGAAATAGGGCAGAAACAAGGGCCAGTGTGACTGGACAGCTGAACCCCTGTGTCTCCTGTTCTTGTTTGAGTTTTCATCAGAAAATGGCAATTTCTTGTGGGAAATGAAGGAGATTTTTGGTATTCTAAGTGTGATCATGTTATGAGAACAAGATGCACAAACCTGGTGCAACATATTGGAGTCCCGTGCTCATAATCTACCTCCAGAGAGCACCCAGGTGTGTGTCAGGCATAGCTTTCCTAGAGGCAACAGGGAATCACACACCAGCTAATGCTTCTGGGCTTTCAAGCTGCGGTCGTGGTCTGATACCTGTTTTTAAGCTGGAGTACAGTGGGTGGAGAGGGCAGCTTGCATTGCTGGCTGGAGATTCAGAAATACCAACAGGCATTTTTCCCAAATCCTGAGCAAAATACACCTTTCTCTTACATTTCCTGACCATGTCTTGCAGTCCCACAGTGACAGCTCCCAGCTGAGGATCAGAATACAATTAAGGAGCAAACAAAATTCATTTTCCTGACACTTCAGCAGCAGAAGCACCCCGCTGGCTTTTCCCTTTGTTTGGGTGCTGCTGCGTCCCTCCAGCCCTCAGCCAGCACACTGGCCAGCGGTGAATCCCAACTTGGTTTGACCTCTCCTGTGACATTTCCTTATTGATTTCCCTCCCTCAGAAGCATCAGCCTCAGTCAGTTGCAGTTCAGCAGATGTGTAAGTCAAAATTGAGACAGTTCATCAAAGTTCAAAATGAAAAGCAACATTGGCTTTTGGAGGCAAATCCTCCAACGGAGACATTTAATAACCGTCAATATTTAATAAAAATGCAGAAGATGGCACTGCACATCCCAGTCATGTTTATTTAGATAGATGCAGTTTGCTGCTGGCGGCCAGCTTTTACTTATGTGCTTCTCTTATTAAATTTGGTTTGCCCATTTTATTTGAGGATCCTGCGATCTGTGACGTTGTATGTGTCACCCCCAGCCGTGTAGCTTCCTAAGAGCATCAGCTGCCACATAGAGGTGCCTGCCCCACAGGGCTGCGGAGGGCTGGAGGGCCGGCGTGCTGCTGCGCTGAGGGTTGGTGATCCTCAAGGGCATGCCTGCCTGGGCACACCATGCACAAAGAAATCGCGTGTGTTGTCTGAAGCCCCACGAGAAGCCAGAGGGGAGATCGGGATTCCCGGAGTGGCTGGTAATGCCAGCAAAAATCATCTTGTTTGAAAAACATTGGGAAAGTGAGGAAAAACCCCGCTGGGGGTTACTGCAGTTATTTCCCCATAGCAAAAGGCATTGGGCTTTCCCCCTTTTTTTTTTAAGGAGCCACCTGTGATTGTCCCTACTGAACCTCTGAACCAAAAGGCTCAGAGCACAGCCTGTTCCCCAGAGGGGACCTTTACCTTCTGGTCTTTTCACTGCTGGCGGCCTACAGCACCACTACCAAACATATTCTTTGCCGAAAACAGTTTCAGCTTTGGTTAGAAATCAGAAGCACACAAAGCTGCTTTGATCAGGTAACCGACAACACGCAGATTTGACCCTCCGCTAATGCAGATTGTTTCTAACACAAGCCACCCCCCACCCCCACCCCTTCTATTTGGGCAGGCGCTGCTGCCTTTTGGGCAAGCCCCAGCCAGACTCTGCATCGCTGCTGCTTTCCCTGCGAGGAGCAGGATCATGCCATGGGCTGTGCAGCCCTTCTCGGCCATCTCAGGGTCCGCATCCCCCCCGGGAGGCTGCTGGGGAAGGAGGGCAGGCAAAGGGGGCTGGCACCAGGAGAGCAGCTCCTGGTCCGTGTCGGAGAAAAATAGGTTTGTTGTGTAACAGAGAATTAGTGTTCAGAAATCCTTTCCATGAGCTCAGCAGCCCAGATCTGCTTCTGCAGAAGGAGCAAAGCCACACAAAAGCCTTCAGCTGCGAAGCAAAAATAGCTCCTGTGAGCCCCTGCCCAGCCCAGCCCAGTGCTGTGGCTCAGACCCTCTGCCTGTGTGCTGGGACCCCAGTGCTGGCAGAGCCCTTGCTGCTGCCAGCGCCGGCACCGGCGAGGGCCTGGGCATCTCGTGGCTGTGGTCCTGCTGCCCAGTGGCCATGGGGACAGTGCCAGCTGGGGCTGGGGACAGCAGGGTCCAGCCACCCCGCAGGACAGCAGCTTGCCCCCGTCCTGCCAGCGCCTGGGCTGGTGCTTGGAGCACCCTGCCAAAAGCATCGGTACCTCATCTGTGAGGAAGAGGAACATGTTCTGTTGCCTTGCTACAGATAGGAAGAATGAGGCAGAAAGGCAAATCGCTCGCGTTCGGGGGGAAATTGGCACCAGACGCGTAATTTCTGCTCCTTAGCCCGTGGTGGCGAGGCTCCTGTGCCGCTGGGCTGGGGGCGGGTTGCAGAGTGGATTTTTCTGATATAAAGCAAAGCTCTGTTCTGCTTGTGCTGGCTTAGGTCTTCCTCAGTGGTGTTCATGATTCATTTTCTGCATAGGTGAACTGTTGGTGGAGTTTCATCTTTTTATTGGAAGCAAGAGAAGCAGCAGAGGGTTAATGTATTTGCCCATGTGAGTGCTGCTCTGCTGGGCTTCCAGCTTTCCACGGGGCCCATTTATTACCAGATTAACTGGAGCCTCAGCTGGAATCCAGAGGGGTCAGCTGCCTTGCCCGGGGCTTATGCACTTGGTGGCTCCACCGCTTTTAGTGCACAGGCCAGATGGGTCATCTTGCACATGTGAGTGGCACGTGGCCCCTGGGCCAGCATCACCCTGCTCCTTGACCCACGGCTGCTGCCCAAGGGTGGGCACCATGCAGGGTGGGCGAGGGAGCAAGCAGGCGAACCAGGAGCTGGCAGAGATGGCGTGTGCAGGTGTGCTGCCATAGGAGGTTTGGTTTGTTAACAGAGGTAATGTGGACCTGTCCTGAAACACAGTCGCCAGTTAAACCCACGGTGTGCTTGCTGGTGGCCACCAGTAACACCTCAAAAGCTTGGCAGGGAGTAACTGCTACGTGGGAGTTGCCTGCTCAGACAGAACTTGGACTGATGGATCCAAAGTCCTTTTACCTGACAGGTCAGTTAATGCCACCAGTCATCTGGTGTGACCTGAGACTCGGGGTGCACGAAGGAGTGGGGAGAGTAGGAGGAGGAGAGAGTGTAGAGCTGGGCTCTGCTAGCTGTGTCTTTCCAAAGAAGGGAGAGCGAAGGGTTAAAATAGCCACATCTGGAGGAAATTAACTTCTCCCACCTAGGGGTGTGGGTTTGGGGTGATGCCTAGGGCTGCTGCTGCCTGCCATGTGCTGTGGCACTGTTCCCTCAGCAGCTGCCTGCCCTGACTTGAGATGCCCATGTCCCACAGGCGATGGTCTGGCCTTGCTGGTTGGTGACCCTGCTGCTTGGTGAGCAGGTGTCCTCTAAAGGCTGGGAGAGGCCTGGTCTCACCCCTGGAATCACCTTTGTCAGCTCAGAGGGAGGGACACGGATCCATGGGCTGCCACATGCCATTGGCACTGGCGGGGATGAAACTAAAGATGCCAGCTCTGCAAAGCCACACCAGGTTCCAGCAAAACACCTTTGCTCCCGTGTTCCTGGTGACGGCACGTTCTCTTTACCTATTTTTTCAGGTAAGCCTTTTATAGAGGAAAAAGGTTCTATAAGTAGAGTATGGAGATCTGATTCCCTGTTAGAAAACTCTGTGTGTAGAGAAAGCCAGTTGTGCGCAGCGCTGGGAAGCTGCAGGGTGAGCTGGGCTGAGCTCTGTGTCCCAGGTTTCAGCTGCAGCAGAGCTGGGCAGGTAGTGTCGCCCCTAGAAACTCACCACCTCCTTCCTCCAACCCCTCGCAGGAGCTGACCATGTCCTGCTGCACGCAGTAACAGGCCTGGCAAGACCTCAGACTAAGAATTAACTAGTCAGTTGTGCAAAATCACCAGGGGGGTGAAGAACAAGCCTCTTGTGTCACCCTGAGCTCATTTAGCAAAGTGGGAAACCTCTTTGTCTTTGCAGCACTCTCCTGTCTTCATCTGGAATCAGAGTTCCACCCAGCAGATCATTCACTTCTGACAGGGCAGGTGTTGGGGCTGAGCTGAGGGGGTGACACCGAGCGCAGAGGGGACCTGAGTGGCAGTCACAGCCCAGCCCAAGCTCGGTGATGGCCCAGTGCAGCTTTTGGTTTTCCATTCTGACTTACTAGTTGTCATGATTAGAGTTTAAATGAGGACTGAGAAAGAAAAGACAGGGCTTGAATTGGTGTTAAATTTATTGTTGAGCAGTTAAATTTATTGATGAGTGAAAAAACCCATTTGCTTTGAAGCTGCCCTGAGAGGGTCCCTCTGGGCAGGGGGTGCTCGGGTGCAGGGCGGCTGCAGAGGCAGCAGCTTGGGGGGTCGTCTTCAGCAGTGCCACTTGAACGATTGTTCTCTGCGTTGGTACCTCTGGGCTTTCTGTCGCAGTATCAGAGCCATAGTACAGCAGGCAAGGAGACCAGCACAGGGAAAACGCATTTAGCCCATACCAGACTTGTGCGTGTTAAATGTTCTGCGTTTTAAACAGTCGACAGCTCCTGCACCCCGGACTGCAGAGGGGAGCAGGTCCTGCGCCAGGCTCTGCTGTGCACAGCTGGATCCCACGCTCGGCTCCTGCCTTCTCACCCTGGGCACAATCCTGGGCCCAGCAGGGGTGCTGCCCTTGCTGTCCCAGGGGGCTGGGGCTGATGCTCCCACCCTGACCCTGGGAACGGCCGTAGCCCTGGCTCCTCGTCAGTGCTGGGCACAAGGGACAGAGGAGCCCTCGCTGCACTGCTGCTCTGGCAGGGCCCGGCACGGGGAATCGCCAGGGAAGGGAGCAGCAGGGCGCTGGCAGGGGCAGGGCAGGTGTGGTGCTCTGCCAGTAGGAAGGCTCCCACAGCCATGCCGGGGGATGCGGTGCCTAGTGCCGGAGGGCCGTTCTCAGCCCTCTTCGTACCACGGACATCTCACCCTTGCTGACTTGCCTTGGTGCTGCCACAGCTCTTGGGTATGTTCTGTGGGGCCTTTCCTGTTTGATAGTTGATCTGCAATTTAACATTTTCTACTTCTACAGTACCGGCAACAATTTCCTCGTGCCCCTGTACTATAAACTGGAGAGCACCTAAGCCTTGGCATAAGCTCACATACACGCATCCGTGACAAACGCTGCAGCCCTTAAATCAAACCTCACGGAGCCAGCCGACCTGATGTGAGCAAACCTGTGGTGATTACAGGGAAGACACGTCATGGCATTCAGATGCTCTCCACAGACTGCCTCAGATCTTTATTTTCTCTTGTTGCTGTCGCTTTTCTTATTTAAAAAACCTGACGTGTCATCAGATTTCCTGCTGGTGATTAAAGGACCCAGAGCTGGGTCCTGCTGTGGGCAATGCCATTTCAGATTTGTAGAGAGGTCATTTATACTGGCACTTCAGGCATTTTTTCCACAATGCTCAGGAATTCAGGTGTCAGTACCACAGGGCTCAGTGAGGGGATGATAAATGTGAGCACATGCCGGTGCTCCTCGGGGTGGCGTTGTGCAGGGCACGCTGCCTCCGAGGCATGGAGTGGCCAAGCCGGCTGTGGCGTGTCCCCTGCTCTGGCCACTGCCAGGATGGAGCCAGCAGCCACCATGGCAGAGGGTTTGTAGAGCTGCCTCGGTGCTGGGGACAAGGGTCGAGGAAACGCAGCTGGCAACAGCATTATTCTCCATCAGAGAAGTGAAGTGCTGTGAGCTTCTCAGTGCTCCCCAGCAGTATCCCTTAGTGCTGTGCTGGAGAGCTGTCTGCAGAGGTGGAAAGAGGAGGCTGGGCAGATGTCCCTGCGGTGGCAGCGTCTCTCTTGATGCATCTCTGTGATGCTTTTTTAAAGCCATACTTGCCCGGCTGATGTTACGACGAAATCAGATTTGTAAATGCATTTAATCTGGAGCTTCATCAGTCTCCTTCAAACTGTTCACACTGTGATTTATTCAAAGACTGGTCAGGTTAAATCTGTAGGTTGCAGGGGCTATAAAATATTTACATGACTTTTGGTTACGCTGCACATTGATTTCTAGAGAGCAGAAGTGACACGCAAGGCTCTAAATCTTCTGGGCTTCTGTGGTGCTGTGATAGATTGGTCACCAATGGTCTTTCTTGCTTATTGCATGTGTTAAAAACAAAGGAGTTTCAATTGTGCCAAGTCAAGTCCTTAAAACATGGGCATTTGTCTGGTCTAGGCCAAACCCGGAAGCCTGCTGTGGTGATGTCCCACAGGGATGCAGGTTTCCCTGCTCGGCTCCGGGGCCGGGGGTGCCCTGGGACGCCAGCTAGGTGCCACCTATAGGTCTCCCCGGCCAAAGCAGAGCCTCCTTTGCCATGCAGCAGCGTGGCTCCAGGGATGCTCACTGCCCACATCCTGCGGTGCCAGGGCAGGGTGGCAGGTCCCTGGCCTGGGGACAGGGAGCTCCTGCCTTGGCTGGTGCCAGCACTTATCCTTTCCTCTTCCACAGTTTTTGAAGAGCCCGAAGACCCAAGTAACCGGTCGTTTTTTTCCGAGATCATCTCCTCAATCTCTGATGTCAAATTCAGCCACAGTGGGAGGTATATCATGACCCGGGACTATCTCACGGTCAAAGTGTGGGACCTGAACATGGAGAACCGGCCCATCGAGACCTACCAAGTGAGTGTGGCATGGTCAGGCACCCACGGTGCTCCTGCCCGAGCCGTGTTCCCGGGCCAGTGGCAGGGGGGATGGCTCCAAACCTGATGGATGGCAGCATTGTGCCATTAAATCATGGAAAGCAAATGAAGAACAGTTAAGTGCGGGCTGGAGTGGCCTGGTGAAGTGTAACCCACATCCCCAGGTTGGGTGGTGGTGAGGAGGGGAAGCTCAGGTGCTGGTGGCCAGGAGGGCTGCCTGGCAGGCAAGTGACAGGTCCTTGCTACCCTCTGCCTGGGGATGTGGCCTGGCACTGCCTGAGCTGCATGTGGAGCGGTGGTGCTGCTGCTGCTTACAGCAGAAGGGTGGGCATGGTCAAGGGCACACAATAACGGGCCGTGGCCAGTGCTGCTGGCACGGCCATGGAGAGCCAGGGCTCACCCCCAGCGAGCACTGGGCTGGCACTGCTGTGCCGTGCCGGCTGGTGCAGGGATCTCATGCCCCATCCCTCCCTGCCGGCAGGTTCACGACTACCTGCGGAGCAAGCTCTGCTCGCTCTATGAGAATGACTGCATCTTCGACAAGTTTGAGTGCGTCTGGAACGGGTCTGACAGGTGAGCTGTGAGCTGTTCAGTGGCAGCTGCACCCTGGCACCCAGCCCCACGGGGCTCCCTCATCCCCTGCGGTCCCTTCCCCGGCCCTCGGCTGGGTGCGGGGTCTGCAGAGCTTCCCTGTGGGATCGCTGGGATCACCTAAACCCACAGCCCCATGCCCAGGCACTGCAGGGGGTGTCTTGTGGGGTCCTGGCTCTCTCCTGGATGGGTTCCAGTCCTGTCCTGCATCATCCTGCAGGAGGGTGGTTGATGCATTTAGCTCCAGATTGCCAGACTCGGGGAGTGGCAGCTGTCCACCCATATTTCAAAACGATTCACACTGAAGCAGGTGGCAGAAGGTGGCAAGACCGGTTGACCTGTCAGGATTGCCACGTTTTTTTCTCTGAACCATCAGAGTGAGTTAACGAGGCACAACTGGACCTAAAGCCCAAATTCCAAATCTAATGCGATCTTATTATGCCCCTGGATATTCAGTCTGCCCCCAGTTACGAGGAGGTTTGCTTCTAAAAACATGTGAAAATCATTCGGTTCAGGTCAGCTAGTTCTTTGCCATAAAGAATCACATCCATATGCATTGTTATCCTGAAACGAATTGCCTCCCCCATGTGCATTCCCTGGGTTGAGGGGGACACAGGAACACACCACCCCCCCATGCTGGGCAGCTCCGGTGTACCACGGCCGGGTGGGCTGCACAGGGTGACCCATCCTTCATCCCTCCTCGCAGCGTCATCATGACCGGCTCCTACAACAACTTCTTCCGCATGTTCGACCGCAACACCAAGCGCGATGTGACGCTGGAGGCCTCGCGGGAGAACAGCAAACCCCGTGCCATCCTCAAGCCCCGCAAGGTCTGCGTGGGCGGCAAGCGGAGGAAAGACGAAATTAGCGTGGACAGTCTGGACTTTAGCAAAAAGATCCTGCACACAGCTTGGCACCCCTCTGAGAATATCATTGCCGTGGCAGCAACAAATAACCTGTATATATTCCAGGACAAGGTTAACTAGGAGGACAAGTTGTTCTTTAGGAATCTCATGTACTGAATACTAGTAAACACAAGATTTCAAATGTTTCTTTTCTTTCTTTCTTTTTTGTTTTCCCCCCCCCCCTTCTTCCTTCCTATCCCTTTGTTCGGTTGCCGCCCTGCAAACAGCGGCTGTGTGGAGGCACATGCACCCGTGCCCCAGCGCCGGGGGGCAGCGGGGGCACCCCCAGCAGACACCCTATTTCTCTTTGATTTATGTGTTGGGAGCGATGGCAGGTGGGGGGTGAGTGGGGGGGTGTGTGTGTGTGTGAGGCTTGTGCTGCCGCCCCGGTGTCCCTGGGGTGGCGGCAGCTGGCTGTGGAGCAGGGGGATGGGGGATGGGGGCGTGTGGGGACAGTGGCCGCAGGCCCTTGAGCGGTTCTGGCCACAGTCACCCCACGCTCATCCTATTAAACTTGATCCTAGAAATATTCCACCTGTCATGCTGCGAGATCAGAACGTCATCCCCTTTGCTGGTTTTCACGTTTGTCTTTTTATTATGATCATTTTGTGTTTTTACCAACAGAGACAGCAAAACCAAACATAAAATGGAAAAGTTCAGATTTGCAATGGACAAGCTTAAAGGGGGGGATCTGCTGCGCACCGAGACGTGTCTGCTCTAGCCAGGCTGCTGCCTTCCCCCACCCCCAGACACTCTCCCGAGGATTTGGCTTTGTAGATACTGTGGTGCCTTTTTTGGTATATGAAATACCTTTATAAATAATGCTTCCAAACTGCATTGACTGCAAACCAAATTGAACCCGGGCTTTCCTTCTGCATTTCTTGTCTTTTGATTTGGTCATTTCTACTTGTTCTGTTGTAAGCTCTTGCATGTTGTGACTGTCTCTCTCTCTTTCTTTTTAAATTTATTTATTTATTTATTCAATTTTTTAAAAGATAAAGTATAATTTGCTAACTTATGACCTTCTAAAAAAGAAACCAACCATATATTGCTGTTAGCACCTGACTGCTTCAGAGAGAGGCTGTCTGTGGTCCTACATCATAATAATAATGATAATAATAGTAATAAAAACAATAACTCTTCCTCTTTGCATGGCAAGGCTGCCCCTTTCTACTCTAAAGATTGTTCAGGTCCCTCTTATACTTGAGCAACTGTTCAATAAAAAAAAATAAACCCACTGAATTTTCAGTCAATCTAAAAACTGCTCCTGCAACAAAAAGCAAATTAATAAAGTCAATTAAAAAATTCAACACTGTCACTTTAGAAGTGGCTCTGTAAGAGTGGCCCTGCCGTGCATCCCTTCTGCTGGGGCCACAGGCATCCCACCAGCACCTGCCCCGCTGCAGGGATGTTTTCATGCCTCTCGCAGGGCAAAGTGCCCTTTGGGCCAGGCTCTCCGTGAGGCACCATGAGGATCCCCAGTGTGTCCCACCACGGCCTCCCAGCTCTGGCACCTGGCAAGGGAGACTAACTGCCACTTACCCAAGGAGCACAGGGACCGCATGGAAAACCAGGAGCTGCACAGCAGCGAGGACCCCCAACCGTGCCCCGGGCAGGCGAAGCCCCTGCCCACCTTCCCCACCTCGTGCACCGGCGCAGGGCAGCAGCAAGGAGAGCTTGCTGCCTTCAGGGGAGTGACCACACGGGAAAAAACGAAGTGCACTGGCTTAAATATTTATTACAAGCGATGGCTTTCAGGCGTACCTTTTTTTTTAAAAAAAAAATGAAATGGTAAAAAAAAAAAACAGCAAGAGTAAATGAACCATTTAAAAAAAGTAAATGTTCTTTTTTGGTTCCTGTAAAGAAAGCCTGCACTCTAGCATCAGAAGTAAAGTTGTCCCAAATGTGTCTTTGTGTGGCATCGCTGCTTGTGCCTCTCCATGCTGGGCGGTAGCTCTGCGGCACCCAGACCGTGTCTGCAGGCCCCTGGTCAGAGGTTGGCTGTCAGGGCTGTGCTGATGAAGGGGGGCTGGGGGGCGTCCCAGAGATCCCAGGGGTCCTGCATCCCTGCTGA
The DNA here is from genome assembly GCF_023638135.1 of Falco biarmicus. NCBI lineage: Eukaryota > Metazoa > Chordata > Aves > Falconiformes > Falconidae > Falco > Falco biarmicus. Next base: position 65,186,705 of record NC_079295.1, read on the forward strand.
GGGTACAGGATGTCAGGGCAGTGGAATATCTGGAACAGAGCCTCCCGCCGCAGCTTGGCGCAGCCTGGCGAGGGTCAGTCCTTGGTGCAGGGGCTGCAGCGGGGTGGAGCAGATGTCCCACCGGTCCCACATCCGCTGCGGGTGGGTGTGGGAGGGTGCAGAAAGTGGGATGTGCCCTGCTTGTCCAGTGGTTTAAGGACTTGCGGAAGGCAGACATTCCCATGGCTTGGTCACACATGACCCCATCCCACTGAGGACGCATTTGTGTGTGGGGAGGGTTAGTGCTGCTGGCACAGGGGGGGCACGGCCCGGGCTGCAGTGCCAGGGAACTGGCAGCTGTGCCAGAGTGACCATCACCAGCCCCAGCCGGGAGGAACAGCTGCTTTTGGAAGCCACACTGTCCAACAGCATCCTGCACCGCGCTGGCCCAGCAGCAATGGCTACAAACTGCAGGGTGCCCGCCCGTAAGGAGGGATGCTCAGCCTGGTACCCGTCTGTCACAGGTGGTTTCTGTTCCCCCCCACTCACAGCCTGGCGGTGTGGGGGGCCTTTCCCATGAGGGGAAGGTGCCGTTTGCCTCACTTCTGCACACACCCCATGTTACCTGGTGGCAGGGCACAGTAGTTCCTGAAGACGCTGGGGTGAAGGGAGGTAGTCAAGTGCATGCCAGTGCCAGTGCCGATGCCATGCTGATGGGGGAGGAGCCACCATGACTGGCCATGCCTGTGATTCATCCCAGGGGGCTTCCTGGTGGGTCAGCTGCCATCTCACAACTTGTTGCATTAATTCCTTTTTCTTAGCTTAACCAAATGCAGTAGGGTGCGTAGCATTAAGGTATTGCTTTCTTTTATAAGTCCCTTCAGGTCACTTCCAGCATGCAGCAGCAAGGCAGAAGTAACAGGGACCCTGAGAGGCACTGAGGAGGGGAGATGCCCACAACCAGGCTGGGAACTGGTATAACTCACCTGCTGCAGCGAGCCTTACCTCAGTTGGTGAACCAGTCACCCAGTGTGGTTGGTACTTCAGCTGGCCCTTGATGCTCACATGCAGAAATCCATCCAGCCGCAATCGTGAACACTTTCTGCAGCTGTAGAGGGGCATTTGAGGTCCTAAGGGATGCTGTTGAGGGGCAGCGTGCATGCTGTGCAAGCAGTGTTGGTGCTGAGTGCGCAATGCTGCACTATGTCTCAGGGGCAGCCTGCCAGGTGACAGTCCATAGACGATGTCCTGCTCACTCGTGCAGGGAGCAACATTATCACATCCCAGATACGAGCCCCGGAGCCCAGGCTCAGCACTAAATATCTCCAATAACAGGGCTGTGTGGCGTGACGAGGGCTATTACTCTTGCCCTGCAGCCCAGCCTCTGAAAAAGGAGCTGCTGGACCCTCCTCAGTGGTGGCAGTGCCTGGGGGACGAGTCAGACCCCATCAAGACTCCTGGTTCGGGCTGGCTCGGCTGCGCAAGGCCAGCAGTGAGCACTTCCATCTCCCCAGGGTCCCTCTGCCAAAGCCGTGGGCACCAGCTAATGGGCGCAGGGCTCCCCTTCGCACAGCACTTGCAGGACCACGGGGCCATTTGTGCCCGTAAGCCAGCTGCTCTGGGTGAGCTGTTGAGCCCTTACTCTCACTCAGCAGCCTGATCAAACACCATATCTCATGGAAACCAAACACAGCTTTAGCTCCACACACAGGCTTAGTAAATACATATATATATTTACTGATCCTAGCATCCTCCAGGCCTTGAGCAGCGTTTCAGCTGAAGCTGACAGGTCAGTGGTACGAGGTGGGGGCTGAGCCCTTCTCCCTGCGTGGACCCTGTGCCGATGCTTCTGACCCATCACAGGGACTGAGGCCAGGGCTCACCCTCCACTGCCTGGCACAGGGAACAGCAGCTCCTGCAGTGCTTTTCAGGAAGAATCTGTTTTTGTTTTCCCTTTGAAATCACTGCTGATAGCTGAGTCGGCTTTACAATAAGCCTAAAGCAGGATCTGATGCAGAACAGCTTGCCTGGGTGAGCCGCAGGTCAGTGGTTCCCACCGCACTGCCTGCCCTGCCCCGTGCAAAGGGCTGGTGCACCACGTGTGGCACGGCAAAGGAGAGCCCCACGCTGCCTGTGCCAGCCCAACCTGCTGTACGGGGCAGGAGAGGGCACGTGGGGTGACCGTGGGAGGGCTGTGGTTGATAGTAAGTCACAGGGAGCATCCAGCAGCTCACCCTCTTCAGCAGGACAAATCTCATTATTTGATAACGCATTAAAAGGACCTGTCAGTTCCTCTGCAGTTGGGTGCTAATTCTCTGTTGTTCTTGATGATGAATTTAAACAGCGGCACCTAATTAGAAGCTGCAGGGCATGAATTATACTGTCAAGGAAATGTTATTCAAACAGACACTCATTTACCTTCGCATTAACTGCGTGACCTTAATTTACTAGAATGTGCACGGATCCAAGCCTTGGATTTATTCCTCAGTGTACTGTGCGTATCAGTGTGGGGCAGCTGGGGCGGCTCCATGAGCAGTTTCTTCCAAAGAGCCTCTGGGTGACTCCCGGATACTCAGAGAGCTCTTCGCAATTTCCACCAAAGCTTTTGACATTTAAAAAAGCCACGTTTGTTCTTACCTCTGTGGAAAACATGTATAGCACTGCCGAGCCAGCTTGTGGAACAGACTGGTCACAGCTGAGGCTGCGCTGCTGTTGACAGGGTTACAAGGGGTGGCAGGGGATGTCCAAAGCATGCGGCTCTCATTTCCAAGCATTTTAAAATATGCCTCTCTTCACGGCAGCTAAAGTCCCCCATGTCCTTAAAGTCCTTTGGGACAGCACTCCAAAGGTCCTGTGTCAGAGTCCACCAAATCCATCCTCCCTTCCCTGACCCAGGGCTCTCCTGCACTGCTGCAGAGCCTGCTTGGGGCTGCGCCTGAGCCGAGACCTGTCCCCCCGGCCACGCTCACTGCTCCATGCAGCCCAGCACCCCGCTCTGCCGGCACGCCTGCACCAAGGAAGCAATGGCACATCCGTGAAGTATCATTAGAAAACCAGCACATATCAACTCAAAATTAAATTTAAAACAGATTATTTGAGACTGGAAGTCCTTATTCTCTCCCACAAATGGGAGATGGAATGGGATAAAATTAGGCTCCTGTGACTGTTGTTAGCCACTGGGCATAACCACTGCTCAGTGACAGCCGCCTTCCCGCAGTGCAGGGAGCTGTGCCATCGAAGTAAAATCACAAGGTTTATAATAAATAGTCTTTTCTTCTCACTTTTCTGGAAGGACCTGTCTCACCATTACTTTGTGCAACTCCCTGGCTTGCTCCCACATGGCACTTGAGCACAGCTTGGCTCTGGTGGGGTACAAGTGCGAAATGCTGTTGTGAAGGCACTGACTCATGCGGCAGCCACCTCACACATGGGAATAATAACTTATTTCAAAAGCTTGTGGAACAAACATGAAGAAAGCAACAAGGAATAGCGCTGCAGAGTTGATACCTACTTACCGTTGATAACAAGAACAGGAGTCAGGCATCCTACCATGGTGTATCACGGCCCAGGGCAGCTGAGAGCGGTGTGGGTGGACAGCAGGGTTACAGAGCTGGTGGCCTGGCTGCCCTTAGGGCCATCAGCACTGTGCTGTAGGGCAGGGCACCGGCTGGCACCATCCCCAGCAGCTGGGACAGGAGCGGTGAGAGTACAGGCGGCATTGGCTGCATGGGTGGTGCAGCCCTGGAGCTGCAGCAGCCATCCAGGGATCCCCTGTGCTGCCAGCCCCTTGTCTGGGGAAGGAACAGGGTTACGGTGCCCCGTTAACTGCTCATCACAAGACTGGCTGAGATCCCTTGGGAAGCCCTGGGTTGAGCGCCAGCTCCCGAAGCAGGAAACCAAAGAACAAACTGCGGAGCAGTGCTGGGTCTCTGCTTAGCAGCTGGAAACAGCAACATGGCCCCGAAAGAAACTGAAACCCGGGAAACTGAAACTACTGCCAGTGACAGACTGCAGCTCTGTAACCCACAAAAAGGAGTCTGGCTTTTCAAAATCTGAGTTTCTTTCCCTTTCCCAAGCTCGCTTAATTTTAATTCCTGCCCTGCCAGCCCGTGTGAGCGCTCAGCCACAGCAGCAGCATGACAGCAGGGATGTACTGGGGGAGCTGCAGGCCTGTGGCAGAAAAGGTGCTAGAAAAGTTATCAGCATCCGTTATGCCCAACCTTCTCTCTGGACAAGGATCCCACAGACAAGGATCCACTTCTGGGGGACGCAGGGGACCATGCCCGAGGTGCTGCAGGGCCAGGGGACCAGCTCCACCATGTCATGCATCACCAATGTGTCTTCCAGCAGCATCATTGCGACTGCCATGGCAGCACCCCCTGCACTGGGGGGGCCCGGTATGTTAAGCATAATTGCTTTATCCACAGAATAAGAAGATAAATAAATGTTAATGAACATCTGGTCTCCATAAACAAGATAAAATTAATAGCAATCTTATTTATTTAGTGAGCAAGTTAACCATATTTTAAAACATCCATAAAAAATGCATGGCTTCCTCCAGGGATGCACTAAGCTGAGTGAAAAGATATTTATTTACTGCCAGAGCAGGGCGATGTTGTGCTCTCACAGCAAGTGGGCACATCACCACAATCCCCACCACCAGCGTCTGACTCTGGGCACCTTCCGTGTCCCGGCCACGGCATCATTGCCCAGAGGGCACTCAAGGGGACACAAGGGCTCTGCACAGCTGGCAGGCATAGACAGGCCAAGCTGGGAGCAAGGGCTGCTGCGGGGTCCCCCCTGCACCCAGGGGGTTCAGAGGACTCTGCACTATTAGCAGCTGAGCACCAAAACAAGCTGACCTGTCTGTTAGCATCACTGCTGTCTGCTGGAGTCATCTGCCCCTTCACTACCAAAGCCTGCCCATGCTGTGGCTTAGTAGACTTACTTTGTTCATACAAAAAAAAAAAAAAAGATTTTAAAGAAATTAAAAATTAAAAACACTCCTGCTGTTCTGTTTGCCCAGCAGGGATCTGGCTGGCAAGACTGTGATTGCCAGAGAAGCACAGGAACCAACAGTGGCTTTTAAAACAAGTATGTTAAGAGCGCAAGATTAAGGAAAGGCAGCAAAAACAGCCAGGAAATTGAGAGTGACGACAATAGTGGTGACAAATTAACAGAGGCAGGGAAAATACAATATGGACTCCAAGCCAGCAGGGGATGATGGCCAGCGGCAGGTACTGGGC